>NW_012149635.1:4657-5574 GCF_000956105.1 Propithecus coquereli
GCAATGCGCACTACCCGAAGGATGGACATATTTGAAACACGGACTTCGGTGGGGTGGGGGGGGAACCAAGGGCAACACACGTAACCTAAACATATGTACACCCATAATTTGCTGAAATAAAAAAAAAAAAAAAAAAAGTAAAGTGTACTTTCAACTAATAAAGTAGAAGCAGACCTAGAATATACAAATTAAAAAGAATTTTGTGTGAAATTGTTTAATCATGCTTCCACTGTTTTCTTAACTAATTATTTATTTTTAAGAGATGAGGTCTCACTATGTTGCCCAGGCTGGACATGAGCTCCTGGGCTCAAGTGATCCTACCCCGTCAAACTCCCAAGTAGCTGAGACTACAGGAGTGTGCCACTCCTCCTGGCTGCTTCCACTGCTTTTGAAAGTAATTTAAGTTCCCTGAATTTCAGTTTACTTATATCTTCATCAGTTCAGTGTGATGTAGGTGATGCTATGTGGCTTATGAGACTAGTTAAGAAAAGAAGACACCACTTCTGCCTTGTCTTCTTGAGAAGTTAGCTCCAGGAAGAGTAATATGTCATTTAGAAACTCTGGCTAACATCATACTCAGTGGTGAAAAGTTGAAAGCTTTTCTCCTAAGATCATGAAGAACACAAGGATACTCATTCTTACCACTTCTATCTAACATAGTACTGAAAACCCTTGGCAGAACAATAAGTATGAAAAAGAAATAAAAGGCATCCAAAATGACAAAGAAGAAATAAAATCATCTCTGTGGATGACATGAACTTATATACATAAACCCTAAAGACTCCCCCCAAAAAAGTTAGAACAAATAAATAAATTCAGTAAAATTGCAAGACAAAAAATCAACATATAAAGATTATCAACATAAAAATTTGTTAGTGTTTCAATACGCTAACAAAAAAGTATCTGAAAAGGAAGAT
>NW_012149635.1:8294-8681 GCF_000956105.1 Propithecus coquereli
CTCATCCAAAGAACGTCTAAGCCTATCCCATCCCAAATTTCTGACGCAAAAATTTTTGAGAAAAATAAAATGATTATAGTGATTATTTTAAGCTAATATCTTTTGAGGAAATTGTTTATACAGCCATAGTAATCATTAGAAAAACAAAGAGGTTTTTTTTTATAGCTCATGTCTGAAAGAAACACACTCGACTTTCATTAACATATCACTGGCTGAAATTCAGGAACACGGCCACATATAACTGCAAGGGGGGTAATCTATTTAACTGCCCAAGAATATTTTGATTTATTCAATGAACTCTATTCAGAGTGATTTTGTGCACTTTTATTTGATATGTTAAATAAGGGAAAGTTATGACCATAAGTATCAATGCTATGATTTAATAAA
>NW_012149635.1:12277-12602 GCF_000956105.1 Propithecus coquereli
TTTACACAGAGTCCTTTGGGTATTAAACTCTTTTTTCTGCAAGTCGAATAGCTTCTTATAAAAGCTTTTTCTCCAGGTTCATTGACAGCTCATCAACCAACAAATCTCAGTAGTGACAAACTCTAATGATGGAGCACATATCTTGATTTCTCTCAGAATCTCAATATATTTCTGATTCAATATTGACTTTACTATTATTAGCCCATCCCCTCTGTTACTGTCTCCTTTCATCCATCAAGGAAAAATTGCATGTCAGGACTCTTATCATTTGAATGGAGAGAAGGAAAAAAAATAATATTAGTTCACTGTAATCCTGTTATCATTT
>NW_012149635.1:15442-15926 GCF_000956105.1 Propithecus coquereli
TAATAAATATTCTTTATCAAATCAAGGAAATTTCCCTCTATCTCTAGTTGATCAAAAGTTTTTCTTTTAATCACAGAAGGGGTTAATTTTATTCAAAGCTTTTCCACATCTACTGAAATAATCATATGATTTTTTCAGATAATGTGATAAATTATAATAATTAGTTTCCTATGTTAATGTTAAACTAACCATACCTTCCTGGAATAAATGCCAATTGTTCATGTAAAGTAAACCCTATGAGAGTATTTTGGACTTCAAAAGGAAAGTGAAAGAAACCCGAATATATCACCAAAAAATATGCCTCTTTGACATAAAAATTATTTTTTAGCTGAAGGCAATTAAGAATCAGCAAACGAAGGAAAAGCTCTTCTCTATTCTCCCCCTGCTCTGCCTCAAGGTTGGATATAAATTTTCCTTTAGTGGAGACATCTCTGGGCTCTTATCAGCCTAGAGACAGTACTAGAGAAATCTGCAAACCAGTCTT
>NW_012149636.1:0-2000 GCF_000956105.1 Propithecus coquereli
AATAAATTTATAAAAAGTAGTTGCAGCTTGGGCAACATAGAGAGACTCTGTCTCTACAAAAAATTAAAAAAATAGCTGGGTGTGGTGGCGCGTGCCTATAGTCCCACCTACTTGGGAGGCTGAGGCAGGAGGATCACTTGAGCCCAGGAGTTTGAGGTTACAATGAGCTATGATGATGCCACTGTACTCCAGCTTGGGTGACAGAGTGACCCCCTGTCTCTATAAAAATTTTTAAATAAAGACATGAAAAGCAATTACATTTTCTTACTTTATTTTATTATTTTTTTTTTTGGAGACAGAGTCTCTCTCTGTCGCCTGAGCTAAAGTGCCGTGGCATCAGCCTAGCTCACAGCAACCTCAAACTCCTGGGCTCAAGCGATCCTCCTGCCTCAGCCTCACGAGTACCTGGGACTACAGGCATGAGCTGCCACACCTGGCTACTTTTTTCTATTTTCAGTTGCCCAGCTAATTTTTTGTTTCTAGTTTTAGTACAGATGGGGGGAGGCCGGGGAGGGGAGTGTCTCGCTCTTGCTCAGGCTGGTCTCGAACTCCTGAGCTCAAGTGATCTTCCTGCCTTGGGCTCCCAGAGTGCTAGGATTACAGGCATGAGCCACTGTGCCCATCCTACATTTTGTTATTTTAAAAGGCCAATCATTTATATCCTGCTTTACTTGCAACCAAAATAGCTCTACCTCATTTATCCACAGCACAAATTATGTTCATGATAGGGACTGTAGATTGTTAACTTTTAGCTCTGAAAACTTGCTGCTTTCTCCTGCTTCCCAGGCAGAGCAGTCAATTCAGAGGCTGGTGAGGTGGCGCACACCTGTAATCCTAGCACTCTGGGAGGCCCAGGAGGGAGGATCACTTGAGTTCAGGAGTTCGAGACCAGCCTGAGCAAGAGCGAGACCCGGTCTCTACTAAAAATAGAAAAAATTAGCGGGACATGGTGGCACATGCCTGTAGTCCCAGCTACTCGGGAGGCTGAGGCAGGAGGATCGCTTGAGCCCAGGAGTTTGAGGATGATGCCACGGCACTCTAGCCCAGGCAACACAGTGAGACTCTGTCTCAAAAAAAAAAAAAAATATGCACATGGACTGCCTGGTGATCCTGTTAAAATGGAAATTCTGATTCAGTAGGTCTGGGAGGCATTGTGGAATGGATCAAGTGGGTCTTCAAGCTTCCCCATTTAGGCTCTTTCTGTGGCTTCAGCCCATCTCCAAATGCCCGATGCACTCCTGTTTCACAAAGTCTTCTCCTGCAGTCCCCATTCTAACTACCCCTTCTTGCCAGATGCTCCTGTTTCAAATCTTTCTGGTTTGACCTCACCTTCAAGTGTAGTTCTGCTAGGTTCCTGTCTCTCTGGACCCTGCCCTCTGTGAAAATATAATGAGTAACAGAAGGCAGTGAGTTGATGAGTTACTTCTCTCTCTCTCCTTTGGACAGAAGACCAGCCCCACCCACTCCTCCACCACCACAAGGTAACAACGGAATTTAACCACAGCCTCTGAGGACGAAGCTTTTTCTCAAAGAAATAATTCCAATGGGAAGAATTCCTGCCTTATAACGGGGTAATGAACAGGCTATTTTTTTAGTGGGGCAAAGAGGAGGAATATAATTTCGAATTTCAAAAAAAACATACAACATAGGGGACCACCAACCTGACCTACTTACACTCTTTGCTCTACCTCTCGTTGGCTCTGGACTCATTGAAAATAACATTGTTGGCCAGATGCGGTGGCTCACGCCTGTAATCCTAGCACTCTGGGTGGTCGAGGTGGGAGGATTGCTTGAAGTCAGGAGTTTGAGACCAGCCTGGGCAAGAGTGAGACACCATCCCCAGAAAAAATAGAAAAATTAGCTGGGCGTGGTGGCACATGCCTGTAGTCCCAGATACTCAGGAGGCTGAGCCCAGGAGTTTGAGGTTGCAGTGAGCTATGATGATGCCACTGCACTCTACCTGGGACGACAGAGTGATGACAGAGTAAGACTCTGTATCA
>NW_012149636.1:2050-2377 GCF_000956105.1 Propithecus coquereli
TCTACCTCTCGTTGGCTCTGGACTCATTGAAAATAACATTGTTGGCCAGATGCGGTGGCTCACGCCTGTAATCCTAGCACTCTGGGTGGTCGAGGCGGGAGGATTGCTTGAAGTCAGGAGTTTGAGACCAGCCTGGGCAAGAGTGAGACACCATCCCGAGAAAAAATAGAAAAATTAGCTGGGCGCGGTGGCACATGCCTGTAGTCCCAGATACTCAGGAGGCTGAGCTCAGGAGTTTGAGGTTGCAGTGAGCTATGATGATGCCACTGCACTCTACCCGGGACGACAGAGTGATGACAGAGTAAGACTCTGTATCAAAAAAAAAAA
>NW_012149636.1:5443-7213 GCF_000956105.1 Propithecus coquereli
TCCCATAAAATCTGTAAAGTTCTTGGAAATGAATGTAACAAAGGAGATGTAAGAGGAACTTGATTACAAAATTTACACGAAAGTAAAAAAGGCCCAAAATAGCCAAAGCCCTCTTGAAGAACATGGTGGGAAAACTTGTCTTATCAGATGTCAAGACATTATAAAACCATAGTAATTAAGGAAGTGGCGTGGGAGAACTGAATAAAGAGCTCAAGAACAAAGTCATGTATATATAAACATTTGATATATGATAGAACTGACATTTTAGATTAGCGAAAAAAGTGTACTTTTTAAAAAATGGTGCTGAAACAATTAGTTTTCTATATGGTAAAATAGTAAATTGGACCCTTATCTCTCGCCATACATTTATAGATGGATTCAAACCATAAATCTGAAAGGCATAAATACAAAATTTTTAGGAGAAAATATAAGAGAATATCTTGATCTCTGGATAGTGAAGTGTCTAAAACAAGACACAAAATGTATAAATTGTAAAGGAATAGACTGGTAGAGTACATTAAAATTAAGAACTTCCATTTATCAGAAAACACTATTTTTTTATTCGACTCAAAGCTAATAATTCTTTTATTATTTTCCTTTTTTTTCTGTTAACAGCATGCTTCCTGCCTGGCATACTGTACAAACACAGATTAGGTTAAAAAAAAAAATCACAGCTCAGTTCTTGAATTTTAACAGTGCATTGATGAATATATATGCACGAATTGCCTCATTTCCCTGAACTTCAATTTTTGATAAATGGGATAATAACATTTTAAAATTTATTTAATTATGGGACAATAAACAGATTAATTTTGGCTGTAAGGCAGTTGGCCACTGGGACAGGAGAAATTCAATAATCTGATATTTTAAATCATTTTTATAAGTGGTTCAAAGCTGTTTTTTCCCTCACTCATTATTTATTCATTTTTTATTATTTTTATAGATTTAGGTGGTACAAATGTAGTTTTCTTATATGGATACATTGCTTGCATAGTGGTGAAGTCTGGGCTTTTTGTGTAACCATCACCCAATTAGTGTATGTAGCACCTGTTAGATAATTTCTCACCCCACATCCTCCTCCTACCCTCCTATTCTTCCAAATCTCCAATGTGTATTATTCCACTCTCTATGTCCATGTGTACACATTATTTAGCTCCCATTTACAAGTGAGAACGTACAGCATTTGACTTTCTATGTCTGAGTTATTTCACTTAAGATAATGTCCTCCAGTTCCATTCACGTTGCTGCAAAAGATGATTTCATTCTTTTTCATGGCTGAATAATATCCCATGGTATAAGTATACCACATTTTCTTTATCCAGTTATCCATTGATAAACACTTAGGTTGATTTCATATCTTTGCTATGCTGAAAACACTATTAAGAGAGTGAAAAGACAAGCCATAAACCTAACTAGCAAAAGGTTAGTATCAGATTATAAATAGAACTCTAAGGGCTGGGCGCGGTGGCTCACGCCTGTAATCCTACCACTCTGGGAGGCTGAGGTGGGAGGTATTGCTTGAGCTCAGGAGTTTGAGACCAGCCTGAGCAAGAGCGAGACCCCCGTCTCTACTATAAACAGAAAGAAATTAGCCAAATGACTTAAAAAAAAAATAGAAAAAATTAGCTAGGCACAGTGGTGCGTGACTGTAGTCTCAGCTACCCAGGAAGCTGAGGCAGTTTATTTTTTAAACTATTTTTTTTTTTGAGACAGAGTCTTGCTCTGTTGCCCAGGCTATAGTGCTGTGGCATCAGCCTAGCTCACAGGAAC
>NW_012149636.1:7263-8258 GCF_000956105.1 Propithecus coquereli
TCTGTCTAATTTTTCTATTTTTAAGTAGAGACGGGGTCTCACTCTTGCTCAGGCTGGTCTCGAACTCCTGAGCTCAAGTGATCCTCTCGCCTTGGCCTCCCAGAGTGCTAGGATTATAGGCGTGAGCCACCGAGCCAGGCCCAAACTCCCTAGGATGCTTTTAAATCAACACATCATCCTGGTTGCCCTCCCATAGACAGGCTTTAGTTTCTCTTTAAAGGTGTGGTATTGGGCATGGTGAAGTATTTTTGCAAAATTTGCACATGTAAGATATTTTCATCAAAAGTGGTTAAGATGACTGTCTCTTTCCACTTCAACTTCCCTCTGTCACACTTCCCCTCATGCCAAGTGATAGTGGAGCGGCCATGAGCATTTCTGAAATACATATAAGATGTGGTTGTGTCGGTGGTATATTTAGTTTAAGTTTAGGAAAAAATATATTATGTGGTTCACTGCCATGTTCATGTATAACTGATTACTAGCTTCCTTAGGTTAGGATGGCTTCCAATGCAAATCAAAACCACAATGAGATATCACTTATCTCTAGTGAGAATGGCCTTTATCAAAAAGTCCCAAAACAATAAAAGTTGGCACAGATGTGGAGAGATAGGAACGCTCATATACTGCTGGTGGGACTGCAAACTAGTACAAGCTCTCTGGAAAGTAATATGGAGATACCTCAAAGAGCTACAAGTAGAACTACCTTTTCATCCAGCAATCCCATCAGTGGGCATCTACCCAAAAGAACAAAAGACATTCTATAAAAAAGACACCTGCACTTGAATGTTTATAGCAGCACAACTCACAATTGCAAAGATGTGGAAATAACCCAAGTGCCCATCAATACATGAGTGGATTAATAAAATGTGGTATTTGTATACCATGGAGTACTATTCAGCTTTAAGAAACAATGGTGATATAGCACCGCTTGTATTATCCTGGATAGAGCTGGAGCCCATTCTACTAAGTGCAGTATCACAAGAATGGAAAAACAA
>NW_012149637.1:0-872 GCF_000956105.1 Propithecus coquereli
GCTCAGGCTGGTCTTGAACTCCTGAGCTCAAACAATCCTCCCGCCTCGGCCTCCCAGAGAGCTAGGATTACAGGCGTGAGCCACCGCGCCCGGCCCACATTGATTCTTTATCATTGGAATGGCCCTGGTTTGAGGATAGAATTTTCCCAAATGTTTGCAGAAACACAAAATCAAAGACTGTGGGAAATTAGCCACATTGTATGTCTCAGGTGTATCTTAACCCCAACTCGATAAATCAGGTCCTCTAGGAGGTCCACAAGCCCTTCCGTCATCAGGAACTTGATACGAATCTTCAATGAAATTTCGACGTTCTTAAAGGAAACACACAAATAGACCCATTTGGTGATATTTGCTTTGGGGCTAAGACGGCCAGCAGGAGATGCTACACCTGAGATAGGCTCATCCGGATGCATTTTGGGGAGTCTACAGTGTGGCAAAGAGCAGTAGGCAGCATGTGACCACCAGAAGCAAAGTGTCTCTGCAGGATGCAGTTGGACCCTCTACTCCTAGAGATCTCAAAGCAGAGAGTAGCCACTGAAGGGATACTGAATTCGTGACCTGAAATACTCCCTAGTGGGTGCCAAATTGCACCCCTACCACAGAGAGCAAAGCCGCCCTGCAGGACTCCCTGCTCCAAGACCACCTTGAGTCCAAAATACCTGAAGGAAAGATCATCCTCTCTTTGAGGAAGTTCTCTAAAATGAGCACATCCTGGGAGTCTTCTTCTCAAAGAGTCTCCACGCATTTTCCTGGAAAGCTGTCTCAAGAATATAGAAATACTTAGCTCTCTGGGAGGCCGAGGCGGGCGGATTGTTTGAGCTCAGGAGTTCGAAACCAGCCTGAGCAAGAGCGAGACCCCGTCTCTACTAAAA
>NW_012149637.1:5997-8643 GCF_000956105.1 Propithecus coquereli
CAGCAGGGAAGGAGGAGTCAATGTCCTGAGGTCAGCGTCCTGCAGGTTCTAGCTGGTGGGACCTCCTGACCTCATCACCCCTCTCAGCAGGGAAGGAGGAGTCAGTGTCCTGCAGGTTCCAGCTGGTGGGACCTCCTGACCTCACCTCCTGACCTCATCACCCCTCTCAGCAGGGAAGGAGGAGTCAATGTCCTGGAGGAGTCAGTGTCCTGCAGGTTCCAGCTGGTGGGACCTCCTGACCTCACCACCTCTCACAGCAGGGAAGGAGGAGTCAGTGTCCTGCAGGTTCTAGCTGCTGGGACCTCCTGACCTCACCACCCCTCTCAGCGGGGAAGGAGGAGTCAGTGTCCTGCAGGTTCTAGCTGGTGGGACCTCCTGACCTCACCACCCCTCTCAGCGGGGAAGGAGGGGTCAATGTCCTGAGGTCAGTGTCCTGCAGGTTCCAGCTGCTGGGACCTCCTGACCTCACCACCCCTCTCAGCGGGGAAGGAGAAGTCAGTGTCCTGAGGTCAGTGTCCTGCAGGTTCTAGCTGGTGGGACCTCCTGACCTCACCACCCCACTCAGCAGGGAAGGAGGAGTCAGTGTCCTGAGGTCAGTGTCCTGCAGGTTCCAGCTGGTGGGACCTCCTGACCTCACCACCTCTTCACAGCAGGGAAGGAGGGGTCAGTGTCCTGAGGTCAGTGTCCTGCAGGTTCTAGCTGGTGGGACCTCCTGACCTCATCACCCCTCTCAGCGGGGAAGGAGGAGTCAGTGTCCTGAGGTCAGTGTCCTGCAGGTTCCAGCTGGTGGGACCTCCTGACCTCACCACCCCTCACAGCAGGGAAGGAGGGGTCAGTGTCCTGAGGTCAGTGTCCCGCAGGTTCTAGTTGGTGGCACCTCCTGAGGTCAGTGTCCTCTGCACCCTGATCCAGCTACAATCTCCTCCTGCAGTTTACTGGAATAACAGAAAATCCGATTCTCAGGGGACAGTGTGAGTCCCTTGCCTGGGTCTCTGCCTGAGGTCCCCGCCCTGATTTCCCCAGATGTGGGACCAAGGCGATTCGTGTCCCGGCTCCTAGCGCCCCTGAGGCCAACCACACATGAGCAAGTTCTCCGCCCATGGGCCCTGGCTTTGGGGTTCACAGAACGTTTTTAGAGTTTCCATGGTGTGTCCTCCCCACCCCCGAGACTGTCACCCGCCTCCTGGCACCTGGCGCTGAGCTGGGAACCTGCAGCGGGGGAGGGGGAAGGAGAGGTCACAGGGCAGGGGCTGGGGGCAGAGGTCATGTCTGAGTTTGCAGGATGCAGATCAAGGAAACCGACCACATCTGAGGGTCACCTGGGGGGACTGGAGTCAGAGGTCACAGCTGGGGACGGAATAAGGATCAGAGTTCAAGGTGGTGTTTGGAGGTGTCAGAAAGAGGATGGGGCAAAGGTCACATCTGGGGGTCACAGGGTGGTTGTCAAGGATAGAGGTCATGTCTAGAAGTCAGGGAGTGGGGACAGAGGTCAGAGGTCACTTCTGAAGTCCTAGAGTGGGATTGGGGTCAGAGGTCACATGTGAGAAGGTCACAGGGTCGTTGTCAAGGTCATGTCTGGAAGTCAGGGAGTGGGAATGGATCAGGAGTCATGGCCAGAGGTCGTTGGGAAGACAGAGGTCAAGGACAGATGTTACTTTTGGGGGGGTTACAAAATAGAGATTGGGGTCAGAGGTCATGGCCAGAGGTCACAGGGCAGAGACAAAGTTCAGAAACAGAGGTCACTTCTGGGGTCACAGTGTAGGGGTTAGAGCCAGTGGTCACATCTGGGTCACAATGTGTACGTCAGGGTCAGAGGTCACATCTGGGTCACAAGATGTAGGTCAGGGTCAGAGGTCACCCTGGGACCCCACCTGGAGCCCACCCTGGGCCATGCAGGAGCAGCCCCCACCCCATGTCCAGGTGTGGCCAGAACCCCAGGCCCTGCTGCCCGGCCGCCCTCCCCTGCCCACGACGTCCGACTGAAGCAGGAGGCCCCAGGAAGGGGAAGCTCTGTCCTCCGGCCACCCAGGGTTCCCGTGAGTGAGGGCCACGCCATCCCCACCCCATACTCAGGAAACGGAGGGGTGGCCTCTCCTCTGGCCCCCTGTTTCCTTGGCCAGGGGCAGCACAGACCCCACAATTCCATCCTCTAAACTCCGAGAGTGCCCACCAAGGTGACATTAACCTGCCAGCCCTGGGACTGAAGGATTCTAAGACGGTCACGGTTTTCACCTCCTGGCGAACGAGCTTCTCCAAGACACACCTCCACCGGGAAGGTCAGGACGGGCCCGTCAGCTAATATCTACTAATATGTCGCTGACTCCGTGCCGGTCCTGGGGGCTCCTGTGGGTCCCACAGCTCTGGCCTGTCCCCACCTGGGGCCACCGGGCTGCAGGGCAGGTCTCCGGGACTCCAAATATATCTCCCATCTGCGTCATTGTTTCAGCACTCTGTTCTATAGCAAAGAAAAACAAAACAGCCCATGTGTACATGGGGAGGACACATGGAATAGAATTCAGACCTGGGCCGGGCGCGGTGGCTCACGCCTGTAATCCTAGCTCTCTCGGAGGCCAAGGCGGGCGGATCACTCAAGGTCGGGAGTTCGAGACCAGCCTGAGCAAGAGCGAGACCCCGTCTCTACTAAAA
>NW_012149638.1:0-780 GCF_000956105.1 Propithecus coquereli
ATTCACATATCTTACATACATTTGAAAGGTACATTAAGCTAAGATTAAATTTCCCTCATAAACATAATCAAAAAATGGCCTTAAGCCTAATACACAGTAACTATGAAAAATTTCAGCTGCCAGTGCAAATGACCTCATTAGGGAAGAAACAGAGGTTATATATTGTGATCTTTTATTCCACCATTACAAAGCACAAAATTCTACATCTACATACAGATACACTGTGTATGTTTGCTTGGGATTTTAAAAAATTATTTTTAATCCTCATCTCCCCAGTCACTGTTACCCTCTTGGACTCTACTTCTTTCACAACTCTTTATATTTAAATATCCACGTAGGTGATTTTTCTTTCTTTCTTATTGTCTAACAATAATTTTTCAATTCCTTTTGTGTTGGTTTATATTTGCCTGACATATCTATTTTTCTTTCTTTCTTTCTTTTTTCCTGTCTTATACTTTAATGCAGATTGATTTTTCCAAAATTCTCGTTTCTAACTTTAAAAAAAAAAACTTCTTCTGCTCCTATGAGCTCATCTTTCTCGCTCCCTTAATCCCATGACATTGCACTAGAACTTATTATTGCAATGTGAAGTGCCAACATTCCACATTTTAAACTTTAATTTCCTAACCATCACCTCTTATCCTTTCATCTGACTGCCTCTCATACCTCAACCTTTAAAAGCATGCAATATCATCAGTAGCCATAATCCATGTTTTAAGAACATTTTCACTATGGACTTTGTTCATGTCCTCACATAACATTTTTTGTAGATTAAATTCT
>NW_012149638.1:1116-1477 GCF_000956105.1 Propithecus coquereli
AACTAAGCTCTAATTTTCTATCATTAAGCAGTAAGTGATTTGTTACAAATGAAATAAGTGTGAATGTAATAGTTCAGCTTTCTAAAGCAAATTAACCTTTGAGTGTTGTACATGGACACAGAATGGAAATCATCTTAATCACTATTAAAATTCTGTGTAATTATTGACTAAGACAAGCAATGATGTTTTATATTCTTTATTGGATATTATGTAGTTTGAAGGGCTTCAGTGTGTTTGCTGGGTAAAAAAAAAATCATTTCAGACAGGTAATTTTGGAGAATCATTGATAGAACACCAAACTCATTGATGAGCTAGGAAAAATATCATTTTTGGTAGATTTTATAAAATGAAATCCATATTT
>NW_012149638.1:3806-4111 GCF_000956105.1 Propithecus coquereli
CAGCCTAATTTCTAAGATGGTTGTACATTAATATTTCATTTTGGGCCATAATTTTTTGGCTCAGCTATAAATTTGAAAATAATGTCTTCAAAATTTACGTATTTTTTAAGACTTGTATAAACTTGTTAGCCCCATTTGATGCGCTATATTTTTAAAAAGCCAAAAAATGTGAGTTATCTTTGGGTAAGTTAAAATACTAACCAATATCACAACTAAGCTCTAATTTTCTATCATTAAGCAGTAAGTGATTTGTTACAAATGAAATAAGTGTGAATGTAATAGTTCAGCTTTCTAAAGCAAATTAA
>NW_012149638.1:6086-6425 GCF_000956105.1 Propithecus coquereli
ATAGAAAAATCACTTATATTAGTATATATCTGCCACACCAGTTAGAAAATAAAGTACCATATATGTACACACACATACTTCTGTTCAAAAGTATTCTCAATTTTTATATTATTGAGTCTTTTTTTAAAATCAAATATAAGTGTTAAATTTCCTCAAGATCTTTTCAGCATCTATAGAGGTAATCATAGGTGTATTTTTTTCTTTTCACCTAATGATATGGTACATGTTGATGATTTCTGAATATAAAGCTATTGTTGCACTCCCTGAAGAAATAAATTAATATTGGCTTGTATTTTATTTAAAACGTATTATATTTCTTATAGATATTGACATGAGTAT
>NW_012149638.1:8045-8362 GCF_000956105.1 Propithecus coquereli
GACACAATATTAAATCTTCCTTCTGAATTCGGGTAAAAGATAAGAATGGTCACTCTCATGACTTCTATTCAACCTTGGACTAGACTATTGCTAGTGCAATAAAGAAAAAATATTCAAGTATGTGGTTAGAAAGAAAAAAAAGATGGCATTACTTACAAGTAATATTATGATACATATGGAAACTTTAAATTTTCTACAGGTATTATAAATTATTAGAATTAATAAGTGACGTCAGCAAGGTTGCTAGATAGAAGGTCAATATAGAAAAATCACTTATATTAGTATATATCTGCCACACCAGTTAGAAAATAAAGTAC
>NW_012149639.1:0-522 GCF_000956105.1 Propithecus coquereli
TCCTTAAAATGTTGACAGGGATATTTTGAAGGACTAGAAACTAAATCAAAAGAATAAAGAGATATCTGCAGCCCCATGTCTATTGCAGCATTATGCACAACAGCCAAGCTACAGAATCAACCTGTGTCCACTGACAGAGGAATGGGTAAAGAAAATGTGAGATACATAATGCAATACTATTCGGCCTTAATAAAGAAGGAAATTCTGCCATGTGCAACAACGTGGATGAACCTGGAGGACATTGTGTTAAGTGAAATGAACCAGGCACAGAAGGACTGCAGGATTGCACTTACGTGTGAAATCTTAAAAAGTTGAACTCATAGATACAGAGAGGAGAATAGCGGTTGCCAGGGGCTGGGATTGGGGAAGGGTGAGAGGTAGAAATGGAGAGATGCTGGTCAAAGAATACAAAATTTTAGTTGGACCGGATGAATAAATTCTGGAGATCTATGGTACATGGAAACTACAGTTAATAATACTGTATGCTTGAAAATTTCTGAGGGTAAATCTTAAATGTTCTGA
>NW_012149639.1:2272-3350 GCF_000956105.1 Propithecus coquereli
GAAAAGATAAGTAAAAGTAAACTCATTTTACTAATGAGGATGCTAAGGAAATCAAATAACTGTTCCCAAGTTATTTAAATATGCTGTGTTTGAACGCAAGTCTGCCTGGCTTCTAAATCCTTTCTCCTTCTACATTTCATGGTATTTATTACACATTTCTTAATGAGTTAAGTTTTGTTTCACAAAGATGTTATGACTTTAATTCCAATGTTTCCTTCATTGTATCAGGTTTCCTTGTAGTCTTATGTTGATTATTTATAGAAATTTATAGCGCAATATAGGACAAACATATTAAGTAACTAATGTAGTCTGAAGAAGCCCACTAAAATGCAGATTATTGCTCCAGAAATCTTATTTGGTAGTTGTAGCATCTACACAGTAATCCCAATTTTTGTAATATATTCCCCCAGATTCATTGGCTCTGGCCAATGGCTGAGAGTGGAAGAAATATATGTCACTCTTGTGTCAAAGAATATAAAAGCAGCATGAGAATTCTGTATATGGTCTCTTCTCCTCTTTTGGCAGTTAGCAATATTCTGCTTGGTGAAGTATCCATCAGCTTAGGTCCCTAAAGGTCTTTGTGGAGCAAACACTCTGCGGATTGAATTGGACATGTAGCATGAATGAGAAATAAACTTTATTTGTGAAGTCACTAAAGTTTGGGAATTAATTTGTTATGGCAACACACATTAGACAATCATGGATAAGATAGTAGTAATTGTCAAATGATAACTTGACACCTTTTAAAATTATGTGTCATTATGTACATATACATGTAAATATTAAATGCCTTTTTCCAAAGAGTAAGAGATTTTAGACATCTGCTTTTCTGCCTATTGTCTACCTTATTTTACTTTCTGACAGTCTAAAATAAAACACTTGGTCAATGCATAGTGTTATTTGTCACTCAGATTAAAGAAGAAGAATTTTAAGTGTTATGGTTCCAGGTCTCAAGCAAATTTGTCCCAGAGGAAACTGGTTTAAAAATTATCTTGCTAAAAAATTGCTATTGATTCAGGAAATCAGGAACCAAGTTATGACTTGGTTCTTATATCTATTAAATATGACTTGGTACTGG
>NW_012149639.1:5078-5475 GCF_000956105.1 Propithecus coquereli
AACAACAGTACAGCAGAAACTCTTACATAATACTGGTGAAAGAAAAATTGGTATAAGTAATTTAAACATTCAGTTTTGAATTATTTTGTAAAGCCGAAAGTATTCATATCTTATGATTGAGCAATTGTAGTTATAACTATCTATCTAAAGAAATGTTTGTATTGTGTACTAGAACTCATGTATAAAAACATTCATAATAACATCGTTTGTAAAAGCAAAAAGAAAAATCCAGAAAAATTGAAGGGATTATCTGCAAGAAAATTAATAAAATATAAAATCTCAATAACATAGATTGAAAATTAGTTTTAGTATGAATTAATTTCAAAATATATTGAGTTTGGGGAAAAAGACAAGAGAAGAAACTACAGTATGCTACCATCAATATAAAATTGAAAGC
>NW_012149639.1:7445-7827 GCF_000956105.1 Propithecus coquereli
AATTCCATTAATGGTGAGATATCCAACTCAAGGTGCCAAGAAAACAATTAGAAATGAATAGAAAACTCAGAAAAGGCTGGGCTGAAAATATGAATTTGTAAGACACAAATATAAGCGGCGATATGGCAATGGGAGAGGACTTTATCACCTACAAATGGTGTCAGGATGGTTTTTTTTTAAGTGACTAGGAAAAATACCAGCATTTAAGACACGGGAAGAATAACCAACAACCATGAATTGACAAAGATTAAAAACTCTGAAAATAGCAAATGTCGATAAGTACATAGAACAACAGTACAGCAGAAACTCTTACATAATACTGGTGAAAGAAAAATTGGTATAAGTAATTTAAACATTCAGTTTTGAATTATTTTGTAAAGCC
>NW_012149639.1:10753-11080 GCF_000956105.1 Propithecus coquereli
GGCATTATAACAGGTATAACTGAGGAGTATAAGTTCTTACTCAAGCTCTACCACGTTTGCTATTTTGACCATTACAAAGTCAAATTAAGCAACCTATGCTACTTTTTCTCCAACTGTTAAATCAAGCTTATAACACATATCTAACTCGCTCTGGAGATTGATTGAATATTATGCAATTTTAAAAACAAAGACTCAAATATGCTGTATTTAAGCATATTTGTAGCCACAAAGATAACAGCTGCATAAGTTAACGATGATTATTAGAATCCTTTACAGAGAAATTGCTGAAATTACTCTGGAAATCAAAAGAGATGAGCACATCCAGTC
>NW_012149640.1:0-648 GCF_000956105.1 Propithecus coquereli
CAAAAATTACTAGACATGCAAAGAAGAAGAAAAATATTACTCATAACTGGAAGAAAAACTGATCAATAGAAACAGACCCAGCAATTATGGAAATGATGAATTAGCAGAAAAGAATGTTAAAATATCTATTTTAAATATGGTCCTCATCTCTAAGAAAGTAAAGGAAAACATGAATACAATGAAAAGATAAATCGATACTATAAAAAAGACCCAGATAAAACATATGAAGATGAAAAATACAATATCTGAATTGAAAAATACTAGAGGAGATTAATAGCTAATCGGGTACTGCAGAAGGAAAGATAAGTGAAGTTGAAGACAGAGCATTAGAAATTATCCAAAATGAAGCACAGAAAGAAGACAAATTTTTCAAAAAATTAATAGAGCTTTAGTGACTTCTGGACATTACATGTATAATCTAAGTGGACTACATAAGTATAATTAAAGAGCCAAGAAAATGGTGTGGGATGGGGGAGAGAAAATATTTGAAAAAATAATAAATAAAAATGTTCCAACTTTGACAAAAACTATACATTGACAGATTCAAGGAGCACAACAAACCAAGCAGAATAAACATTAAGAAAATCATGCCAAGACACACTATAATCCAATTGTTCAAAATCAGTGGTTAAAAAAAATTTTTTTTAA
>NW_012149640.1:698-1132 GCF_000956105.1 Propithecus coquereli
GATAAAACATATGAAGATGAAAAATACAATATCTGAATTGAAAAATACTAGAGGAGATTAATAGCTAATCAGGTATTGCAGAAGGAAAGATAAGTGAAGTTGAAGACAGAGCATTAGAAATTATCCAAAATAAAGCACAGAAAGAGGAAAAATTTTTCAAAAATTAATAGAGCTTTAGTGACTTCTGGACATTACATGTATAATCTAAGTGGACTGCATAAGTATAATTAAAGAGCCAAGAAAATGGTGTGGGATGGGGGAGAGAAAATATTTGAAAAAATAATAAATAAAAATGTTCCAACTTTGATAAAAACCATACATTGACAGATTCAAGGAGCGCAACAAACCAAGCAGAATAAACATTAAGAAAATCATGCCAAGACACACTATAATCCAATTGTTCAAAATCAGTGGTTAAAAAAAATTTTTTTTAA
>NW_012149640.1:1827-2150 GCF_000956105.1 Propithecus coquereli
GGTCATAAACAGCAGTAATGGACATTGGAAACCAAGAAGGGCAGAAGGGGAAGGGGAGTGAAGGATAAAAATCTACCTATCGAGTACAATGTACACTATTTTGGTAATGGGTACACTGAAAGCCCTGACTTCAGCACGATACAATTTATGCACATAACAAAAAACACTTGCACCCCTTAAATTTTTTGAAATTAAAAAAACAAACAAAAAAAACCCTCCAAAGTCCTATTTCAATGATTTTATCATTCTCAAATTTGTGTCCATTATTCTGGCTTTAATTAGTTATAATGGCATTTGTAATTTCAAAATGTAACCTGTCTCTA
>NW_012149640.1:10735-12937 GCF_000956105.1 Propithecus coquereli
TGATGTTGTATTGTGCGTACACGGAAGAATTGCTTTTTTTTAAAGGCTTCATTAACAACTTTTCCATTCTGCTGGGATTTGTTCTTGGATTACTGCCCTTACCCACAAGCCAAACCAACTCACCCGTAATTCACATATTTGTTGGCCAATGCAGATGAACTGTGCCAGCCTCTCTCTGAACTGGAGAGGAACTGAGGGTGTGGGGGAGGGAGGCTGGACAATAGGGCAGAAGGAGGGAGACTTTTACTATATGTTCAGTTACAACTTTTGAATTTCAACAAATTATGTGAAAGAGTTTTCTATTCCAAAAAGGAAGTATCATCACCTTTTTTTTTTTTAAATAGAAGAATGTGTTTGCTTTCACCTTAGTTGCAGAAGTTCTCGTTGACAGGAACTATACTTTGGAGAATTGGAAACTTCTTTCCCTCCAGGTCATTTAAATCACATTCTTTTTGTTGAATTGTGGGCTTTAGGGAGCATTTTTAAACGACAGGTCCTTTCTTCTCATATTTCTTTTATTTGTACTTCAGGACTACTTTTTTTAAGCTACACCTTACAGAGACCCCCACTGAAGTCACACAGCCTTTGGCTTCAGTAGCACTAGAGCAAGCCCGATCCTACAGCGGCGTTGGGGGTTTAGCTGGTTCCCATGTTCCCCGTTTAACTCAAGCTGGCCTGCTCTTTCCTAGGCCCCCGTTTCCACTGGTCACTTTGTTGCAGCTGAAAAAGGAGGTGGACCAAGAGCCATACCCCTCACTGCTGTTTTGGATGGTGACTAAGTTGGGTCTAAATTCACTGCATTCCTGAAGTTGACTCACTTCCATCCAAAACCCTCGGGTTGCGCTTGGAACTCAGCTCGGGCTCTCCAAGGGGCTGCTCCCGTGAGCTGTGGCCTAGGATAACCTCGACTGGATCAGCCCAGGGTTGCTCTCCACCTTGGGGACCCAAGTCCAGCTTGTTCTGGAGCAAGTTGAAAAAAATGGCTAAAATATCCTGAGATGGGAAAGAGAATTTAGAGAAGAATGTTCTGAATGGGCCCGAGACTCATCTGGGTTACTTGACCAATAGGCGTGCCAACAAAGTGGCCTCATCCATCTGTCCTGGGACTGACCTCCATGTCAAAGTTCCGGCAGGAAACAGACTGCCTTAAGTGCTGGGAGCTCACACTGAATTTGATGACCATCAGCCACACTCCTAGATTCTCTCCATTCCTGCAGCAAAAATAATTTAGAGATGCAAAAATATTTTTCTAAAAGGCATTTTAGCATTTGTATTGAATAATTCAACAATGTGTAATGGAACTCATACCATCAACTCATATTTTCCCCTATTTGAGGGAAATATATACAGTTGACCATTGAAGAATGCAGAGGTTAGAAGTGTCGACCCCCCACACAGTCAAAAATCTGTGTATAACTCTTGGCTCCCCAAAAAGTGAACTACTAATAGCCTAGTGCTGACTGCAAACCTTACCCATAACCTAAATAGTCAGTGCACACATACTTTGTAGGTCGTATGTATTAAATACTATATTCTTACAATAAAGTGACCTGGAGAAAAGAAAAATATTATTAAGAAAATCATAAGAAAGAGAAAATATATTTACTATTCAATAAATGGAAGCGGATCATCATAAAGGTCTTTATCTTCCTCACCTTCACACTGAGTAGGCTGAGGAGGAGGAGGAACTGGAAGGGCTGGTCTTGCTGCTTCAGGGGTGGCAAAGGTAGAAGAAAATCCATGTATATAAGTGGACCCACGCAATTCAAATGCATTTGGTTCAAGTGCCAGCTGTGTACATTTATAGATCAGTTGTCTGTAAAATGAAGTGTTTGTACCTAGTGGACGTGCAAGACGATCTTTTGGAGCACAGTGAGAAAATATTTTAGATTTGTTTAGTTCTAGAATAAGACAGAAGTTAATAAATGGATCGACACCACTTGTTTCCTCTCTCAGCCCCTGTGTCAGAAGGTTGGGTGTTCTGGATGACGGAGGAAGAAACCTGAAGGAGTCTCACAGTTTGGATGGAATAATAGCACCTCCATAATTTGTTTGTTTTTTAATGTATTGGGACACAATGCAGATTATTTTTTTTTTTATTTATTATTCCAGGGTTTTGTGAGGGTACAAACATTATAGTTACACTTTATGTCTTTGCTTCACCCAACAATGAAGTTTATGTGTGGCTGGTTGCATAGATTT
>NW_012149640.1:27072-27424 GCF_000956105.1 Propithecus coquereli
TTCACTTTTTCCTCTTTATATTTCTGTGTTATTTGAATTTTTTATAATAGACACATATTATGCTTGCAGTTAAAAACAGCAATAACAGCAGCAAATCATTCCAAGAAAGAGGAAGTTCCTGGAGCAATAAATACACAGGAGAACTCAGAAACCTGGAGAGAGGGGCAGCCAGTGGGCCACAGAGAGCTGAAGCCACTGTCCTCCCTGGGGATCTGTCCCAGCTCATGTGGAATATGGGTTTGTAACACTGACCCCACATCAACAGAGTCCTAAGAAGGAGCCTCATGCAGCCACCTGGTTGGTCACAATTGCTCCTACATTGGGGACAAATGGCTTTCTCTCCTGTTTGAAA
>NW_012149641.1:0-377 GCF_000956105.1 Propithecus coquereli
CTGATGATTAGATTTGTTGAGCATTTTTTTCATAAGTTTTTTGGCCATTATTCTGTCTTCTTTGAAAAGTTTCTGTTCATGTCCATTGTCCACTTTTTGATAGGGTTGTTTGATTTTTTCTTGCTGATTTTCCTGAGCTGTAAATAGATTCTAGTTATCAGCACTTTATCAGATGTGTAGCATACAAAAATTTTCTCCCATTCTGTAGGTTGTCTGTTTGCTCTCGTGACAGTTTCTTTGGCTGCGCAGAAGCTTTTTAATTTGATCTCTTTATTCTCTTGCTCTGTGGTTTTACTTTTGCGCCAGTACAACATTCTATTAGTTATATAAATTAAGGTGGAATATTTATGGCATACACATATCATTATGGGGATCAT
>NW_012149641.1:3607-4034 GCF_000956105.1 Propithecus coquereli
GTTTCTCATTTTCCAGTTGATTTCTCATGCAAGTTTCAGCATGAATTTAAGACTACAGCAGAGTTTTAGAGATAAATTCTTGTGAGGGAAACAAAGAATTTAGTTTAGATATGAGTCATGATGTGTCAAAATCATATGAAAAGGGAAAAACATGCTTTGAGGGTACCTTCACAGAAAAAATTGTAGTGTGCAATCCATTTTGCTTATGAATGTGACTTGGAAGAAACGTTAGTACTTGAAAAAGGAATAATCGTAGGGAATATTTTAAGTTGACTTAAAACTTTACAAAGAAGAAAGCCTTTAGATTTAAATGTACATTGTTAAAAATTTGAAAATTACCTGTTTCCCTAAAAAGCAATCATAATGTGTTAACTTTTCAAATATGCGCCACAAGAAAATACTAAACAGAAATCTGTCATATTCACTA
>NW_012149641.1:6043-6395 GCF_000956105.1 Propithecus coquereli
ATGTAGCACTCTCTTATGAAGAGAACAAAATTTAAAGCACATATTACAGATATTATAGGCATTATTTTATGATAACTTTCAACTGTTGATACCTTCTATAAGATTCTGAACCCTGACATAATGCTAGAATTCCTTAAAAATATATTATTACGGTGTCCAAGTTTAGCAATGTGATATTTGCTAAATTTTATACGTAGTTCAAAATTAGTAAATATAAATCGATTGTCTTCAATTGTATAATGATAATATTCACATTTATTTTTTAATGAAAGGAGTCATTTGAAAATGCTTATTAAATGCTAATTGGTGCCAAGTACTTTCTTAAGTTGGATTCTCATAACAAACCTGTGAA
>NW_012149641.1:8775-9640 GCF_000956105.1 Propithecus coquereli
GAGGCCCAATGGATTAAGAAAATTTAAATCTGGGAATATTATAAAGTCTTCTGCCCCAGTTCTGATATTTCCTCTCTTGTTTAAGTAGCCTCATTTATATAACACGGTCTTCTTCACACATTGGTTCAGTCCACCTCTTGGGGGAAGGTGGGTGGACTGATTTATCAGAATGGTATATTTGGGAAGAATAACTGGGTGTGTTTGGCTCAAAGCGAGCCTTTTCTCCTTTTTGGGAATCCACGTGCTCACAGAGAGCATGTCTCTGTTTCTTTCCAGGACAAGTTCTCCCCATATGTCAGGGATGCTTGCCCTAGTTCAGCACTGTTGTAATTTGGCAGATATGTCTGATTAATTCTAGGATTCAGTTAGCATACCTATTTGTCTTGTTTCTCAATTTATTCAAACATTCAGCGGGACTGGAGGATGTTATTTATTTGGCCATCTGTAAGAGCACAGAAACAGTGGGCAAAGAAGAGACTTGATAACTGATTTAAATCATTGTTTTCTAAACTATGTTCCATGCAGCATCTCACTTTTAGCAGATACTTTTTTGAGATGTTTCCCAGAAAAGTTGTTCTACAGTAAAATATATTTGAAAAACTTTGAGCTAAACAAAGATGAACACGGAAGTTGTTTTGTTTTGTTTTTCCTCCATAGGAATTCTCAAAGGCTTTGATATGCCAGCACATATTGTGAATCTCTGAAAAAATTACTGAAAAATATGGAGTTTTAAAAATGTATTTGCTTTCCCATAAATCAGTTTTTCTTTTTACATAGATCATTTTTACACCTTTATGGTTTTAAAAAGATACTGATGTACAATTATTTGAACACTTGACTATATACTTTTATTTATATTCAAATG
>NW_012149641.1:11445-11754 GCF_000956105.1 Propithecus coquereli
TTCAGTAATAGAAAATGGCTGTTCTCTTTCAAAGTAATTCATAAGTTCAGCATAATTATTACAAAAACCCAGTAAGACTTTTTAAGACTCTTAAAGTATAGTTTCTAGAATGCATGGGAAAGAGAAATGGCCAAGAAATATCAAAATGATATTGAAAAGGGATAATAACTAATAATTTATACTGCCAGGTTTCAAGACTTACCACAAACCTATAGTCTTTTTGTCATTCCTCAGTTGCACATTAATTAACAATAAAACAACTGAGTTCAATAAATAAACCAAGAATAGACTTATATGTAGATAGCAGTT
>NW_012149641.1:14454-15137 GCF_000956105.1 Propithecus coquereli
CCTGTTTTTAATTTGTTTATAATATCTTTCTGGAAAGCATCAATAAATAATACGTGAAGAAAAACATATAGTGTTATTAATATTTCCTTTGCCTTATCACCATTGGCAAGACACAACTGTGGAGTAAGTTATTTTCCCAAATGTTTAAATCAACCAAACTCTACAGGCTCTTCCAAACTCTTAGCCAGAATTGAACAAGGTGACATTTGTAGTTGTGAAACATAAAATATCTTAGTAGTCTAACCTGAGGTCAATTCATTGATCTTAGAGTCCTTGAGATAATAGTCAAATCAATATGGATAGCAACCTTTGATTTTGATTTTGTAATATCCCTTTTTCCTATTGGTTCCATAATGAAATATTCAAAGTATTTTTCACATAAGTCCCAAATAATAGCCCTGAGTGCAGAAGCATATGCCCATTTGTGGACTACTTCAGTCTGTGTTGCCTGAATGTACTTTATAATCGGAGAAGTGTACATTTCCTATGAGTCATTATCTCAATTAAATGCTCACATCAACTGTGTGAAGTTTATTTCCATTTTACAGTTAAGGAACAATGAGTCTAATCAGACCTACATAACTTTCTCGAATGTGCATAGGCAGACTTTTTAAAGGCTCATAAATTATAAAAAAACAGTTAAAATCAAATTTGTCTGAATCTAAATTCTGGGCTGGTTCCAC
>NW_012149641.1:16392-16747 GCF_000956105.1 Propithecus coquereli
CTTTCACTTTTGCTCTCTTTCTCATATACATTCTATGGCATAGATTGTTCCTGATGATATATTTTGATGGACTCTATATTGTGTGGTTGATTTTTTTAAATACTTTCTAAAGTTCAACTATCTTCAGTTAAACTTTAAATGTCACAAACATTGCCAAGATTGGAAAAGTCACTGCAGGTTTCAATATTCTTTTTAAAAGTTAATGTTCACATTTAAAATCAAATTTGATTTCTACCTGTGGCTTCAGAAACTTCCTTGGTTTGATTGATTTAATTTTTATTTTAGATTGTAGACTAGGCATTATCAAAATTAAAGTCGTATTTTTGTAAGACTTTATATATTAGTGACACTTTAT
>NW_012149641.1:18460-19850 GCF_000956105.1 Propithecus coquereli
CTGCAATATAGTTTTTCTGCACATGCTCATATTCCCTCATGCAAGCACGTCCGCAAAGGGTAGTATTAAATAAAATGGCATATGTGCAGGCTGGAAGTGCCAATGACAGCTTCTCCACGATGCCCCACGTGGGGCCAAGGCCTACGTGCATTACTCACTATGTTTTTTTTTTTTTTTTCTTATTCTCTGCTCTGTACTGTAAATATACTGCTAAAAATATCAAAAAAGCATGCAGATATCCCATGAGCAACAATGACAAGAAAAAGAGGAAGCATTTATGTTTATCTAATAGCACACAAAGTCAAGCTGCTGGAGAAACTACACAATGGCCTAAGTGTGAAACGTCTCACAGAAGAGTATGATGTTAGAATGGTCACCGTAAATAGCCTGAAGAAATAGGATAAACTGTTGAAGTTCTGTGCTGAAAGTGATGAAGAAAGTGTAATGAAAAATAGCAAAACACTGCATGCATTGACTAATGGTGAAAGAAGCGAAATGATTGTGAGTCAAGACGATCATGATAATAGTAATGGTGAAGATATTGTTAACACTACAAAAAAATGTGTCTATAGAAGACAGGTAAAAACGTGTGGTGGGCTTAGTGAAGGACTAGAGCAGCATGCATTCATAACAGGCAAAAACATGTCAGCTTATGAAATCAAAGAGAGACTTCTAAGACAAAAACGTTGTAATGAGGCAGATGACTCGGATGAAACATTTCAAAAAGCCATCCAGCAGAATGCCTGCTCATCGCTAGAGGACACACTTCCTAGTCCTTCAACTGCTTTTGATGTTTATTTTCACTTAAAAAAATTAAAATACAGTATGAAGTACCTTTTAATTAAAACACAGCATTATAGGTGGAGACTAAAGCTTGCCATTGTTTGTTACCACTGTCGTTCAAGAGCTGATACAGATATTCTGGTGGTGCTAGAATTGCACACATTTTTCATTGAACACATTATTTTTTTCACTGTAATAACAGTGAATAGTTCTTAAATTTACCTATTGAGTATTTATAAAACATAGAATAACATGCCACGAGAATCAGGATTTTGCATTTTTTTTTTTTTTGCAGTATTTTGCAAAACATACTTTGCATTTTCAGGGTGGGAAATATTTGGTTTAATCTCAGCAGATTTTGTTTGTTTGTTTGTTTTTGTTTTACTGTAAGCTTCCAGTACTGTTTAAGATCTATAGCTATTTATTGCAATATTTTAGGAAGTCATTTTTCTTGGGTTGCCATTCTCAGAAGCAAACTTTGAGATAAAGATTCATATGAAAGTGATTTATATAATAGCAACCACTGGTTAAAGACTGGGATAGTGGGCCAACGAAGGGAAGGATTTTCCTAAAGAAATCCGTACTAGTTGGACCAAAACCAGAAATA
>NW_012149641.1:20740-21454 GCF_000956105.1 Propithecus coquereli
ACCCAAATGCATTTTTTAGAAAGATAGTGTAAAGCAAGTCTATATAATTAAATCAGGTTTGAGGCTTTCACAACTGTTTCATAATCTATTTGTATGTTTCAGTACCAGAATCACAATTATGTTGTTGCTTATCAGTGATAAATTCTAATATTTCTGTAAAACAAGACTGCTATTTCATTTCTATTTTAAAATGCACTTCACTTTCTTTTTAATTTATGGTTTAATACAATATCTAGAAATAATTTTTAAAAAATTTTATGGTGATATTAATTGTGATGGCTACTGCATAAATATATTAAGTATTTTTATTTCACTAGTTGACATCTTAATTTACATTTATCAGTAACGTTTAATGCCAAAGTTTCTTTCTAGGTTAATTCATCAAAAACTGATATATTTATTGCTATCAGCAAAGGGTCTTACGTTAATTTTCATGTGATTTGTGTTGAATATTGAAAAACAGCTTATTAAATTTTTAATGATTTATTGGTTGATTTTTATGATTTTTTTGGGGAAATATCATATCATCTGTTAACATTAATGATGTTTTATTCCAAGTCTTTTCTTGACTGGTAAGTAAAGAACAATGCAAAATAATGATGCAAGAGTTTCTGTTGTCTTGTTCTTGACTTAAAGGGAAATGTATTTAATGTTTCAGCATATGCATAGTGTTGCCTTTGATTTACTGTAGACTTTCAACAGGTTTTCTTCATG
>NW_012149641.1:23499-23936 GCF_000956105.1 Propithecus coquereli
TTGTAGAGTCATGTTTTTAAAAATCACTCATTTGGGGAAACAGAGAAAAGCAAAACATATTTAAAATTACAAATGTATTTTGGGTTTTATTGTGACTTTTTAAAGTCTAATTATGAGGACAATATGTTGCTTTAACCATTTTAGCATAAGTCAGTTACACCAGCTGTTTAAGGTTCCCCCAGCCCCTGCCCCACACAAAGTGTGATGACTATCACGTAGAACAGTCTGTGAAATCAATTGCACTGTACGTAGTTTTATTTGGGATATATTTTTCATTTTCTTGGAGAGTGCTGCCTCACTGTGGACATATGAGGAATCATTGAAGTGTGACAAGTGATTATATTTTGCAGATAGTCTTTATCAAATCTTCCATACAAATTTTCCTCCCATATAATAACTGTATAAATAAATACTCGCCCGTAGTTACAAGATGCTTT
>NW_012149641.1:25930-27769 GCF_000956105.1 Propithecus coquereli
AAGTTTGGCAAAACATTATATTCCATAGGCTCATCTCGAAGGTTCAGTTTCCCATTAGTGTGTTAAAGACATTGAGAAAACCTCTAGTAAGAAACTATTTACACAAACGCTATCATACAACATTTCGTAATAGTGTATTACATTAAATATGCTTTGGGAGAGGCTGGTATGTAAATTATATATAGATCATTATTAAATCCCCTGTCTCTTCTTAAGAACATTAAATGAATAAACATTTTTATTAGAGATTGCAGTATTTTATAACAGCAGCTTGTATTTCTTTTGTAAGTTTATGAAATGTTTATTTTGAGATATTCACTTATTATCAAGAGACATTGTGATAGAGATTATGAAAATAAGTAGCATTTAAAATTTTACAGTGCAATACTTTAAATGTGCCTATATAATGTAAAAATATTACTTGGCTGAGATTACTGGAATATAGGAGTTTGGAATATTTTGAAAGCAAGTAGAAATTCAATTTGACCTAGTTTGACCCACTGTTGAAACACTTGTTTAACTTGGGAAACAAGAAAGATTTGAGCATTAAGACTTGAGGAAAGCAGGGAGAATGCCGAACCCAGGAGGCTCTGGAGTTGGGAGCTTCCATGGCTTTCCTGTCCCTTTTCCCTGTTTCTTTCAAGACATTGACTTCCACTGTTTCATTGTGAATCATCTTGCTCTGTAGGCCAGAATACACCTCACTGAGAGCTCTTGAATTCAGCAGTTTATAATTTTAGCCAAGAAGAGAGACTCTCGCAAATTCAGTTCTAGAAACCTTAGAGAAAGGTCCTGAAAGTTCACATCGGGTCAGGTGTCCCAGAATTCAGAGAATAGGTCTACAGTGTACTAATGTGATTATGCCCGCAAAGCTCACCATGGACAGTGCCCAGAAGAGTTGATGGGGAGGGAATTCGTAGATGTTCACTGTACCAGGACTAGATATTATTCACTGAAATAAAAAGCCTTAACTATTTCTCAATAAACATTCTTAAAGGTCAATATCAGCTAGGTATCCTCCCCTTGGAAATTTAGGTCAATTCACTTGAACCTGCTAATTTTGTTGATTCGTGAAACTCCAAGCCTCTTCATATCTCTGGGTTCTGGCAGCTTAAGCACTCATTTCTGCTTCTCTCTGCCGCCGCCTTGGTGCTTTCTTATCCATCCACTCTTGTCAGTCTGCGCAGGAAGCCCAGGATTTTCACGTTTTTGGTGGTGGAGGGGGATCCACTGGCACAAAACTGTGTGGAAGCGGGTCTGGGGGGTAGGGGATTGAATTTTTACAGAAGTTTGTAGTGCAGGTGGAAGGGAAGACAAAGTGCTCCATGCAAGCACATCACCCTTATGTCAATGTCCCCTAATTTTCTCTTCTCGCCCTCCCCTGGAGTCTCCTCTGCTCACATGCAGATCATTCTATGTTCAACAACCCCCACCCCTTCCAAACCCTGGGCTCTCATTTTCTACCACAAGCACTTAGAAATTTATTTACCTAACAAAATCAATTTCTCTTTCCAAAAAGGAATTCTGATGACTAAAGTGTTTTCAATCTTTCTACATTATTGGAGCCATCCATTTCAATAGTTTCTAACGTGCTGCTTCAGTAATCTGGGTTCCAAACTTAGGTTTCCAATCCATTTGACATATTAGGTACGTATATTTTTGTTAAATACATACTGTAAGTCTTCATGAGAGCTATTATGAAGATAGTGGAGGAGTGTATAATTGAACTTTAGCAGAATACAATGCTAGCCTTCAAGGAATGATATAATAATAATGCCAATAATAATAATAGTTAGTCCTTACAAAAACCTTTCCTATTAGCTAGGCATTGTTCTGAGT
>NW_012149641.1:40879-42658 GCF_000956105.1 Propithecus coquereli
CCGTATGCTCTGTCAAAGATTGGAGTCCTAAAATTCTAGGCATGTGAACCTGAATGAGAACTGTGCCCTGAGATTCAGGGAATAAAGATAAAGAGCTTGGAAATTCTGTTGAATTAAGTCCTAAAGAGTTTCCTCTTGAGGGCGTCACCATGATGTGTTTTGAATAACAAAAAGCAGAAACTCTGTCTAATTCTGACTTTGTGGATTGAATTTTTCCAATTATTGTATATGCAAGTTATACATACCAGATTACTGCTTAACGACTGTGTTGTTCTCGTTTGACTTAATTTGGCAAACAAAAACAAGTATTTAGATAATGATATGGAGTTTCACTAATACAAATTTAATGCTTTCACAGATCAGAAATCAAACATTAATTTTAGCTGCCTTGTTTAATATTTGCCTCCTTTATTCTCCATAAAATCACTGCAGATCCTCTCTAATAAATTTTCTTTCAGCATGTTACTGATTAGATTTTTAACCTTTGGGAATTGGGTTCCTGTTTTAGCATAATGCATTTCAGCTGAGCTATATATTAATGTCATCACTGATCATCTGTAAATCCTCCATGGATAATTTACATTTTTGCAAGATGTGTTGATAGAGTAATCTATTGGAAGAAAAATCCATAGTATAATTATGAAACAACATGGGTGACCTATTTTTCTCACTTTACATTTTTCTCTATTGATTTCAGTTAAGTGTATTAATATCTTTGTCTTGTTGGTTAAACTTTAAGATGGTGCTCTATCTGCTTCAGCTGAAAGAATGATAAAGAATTACCACGATAAAAATCATGAGAAAAAAACACTTGCAACTATATTTTATTCTAGTGATTGATTTTGAGTTTGGGGGAGATGGAGATAATTCTTTGTCATGTGTTTGTAAGCCAGGCTGCTAAGAAAAATTTTCTTAAAGCATTCATTCAGTTAAGCAAATGGAACACAATTACTAATTAACTATTTCTCTAACTAAAATGTGTAGTGTGTATCTACCAAGTAGGAAGTTTTTCTCAATCATCGGAGCCAAACATGACTTTCTGAATATTTTTTTAGATGAGGATGGTCTAAGATTAGGCAAGAACCATTTAAAAGTAAAGCTCTGTGTTTTGTATTTTTTTTCCAGAATATCATGGGGCTACAAATGATTTGGTTACATTTTAAGTCAAAGTTTAAGTGCTCCCATCACCCAGATAGTGTATACCATACACATGAGGTATGATTTCATCCATCCCCTCCTCCCTCTCCACTTGCTTGATTTCCACTGAGTTTTACTTCCATGTGTGCATGTAAGTGCTGATCGATGAGTTCCAATTTAATAGTGAATGCATGTGGTGTTTATTTTCCCATTCTTTAGATACTTCACTTAGGAGTCTGATAAAGTGATGCCTCCTGATTTATTCCTTTTGAATAAGGTTGCTTTGGCTATTCGGGATCTTCTCTGGTTCCATACAAAACATATAATTATTTTTTCTAGATCTATGAAAAATGATGCTGGTATTTTAATGGGGATTGCATTGAATCTGTAAATCACGTTGGGTAGTATAGACATTTTAACAATGTTGATTCTGCCGATTCATGAGCGTGATGTGTTTTCCCATTTGTCTATATCCTCTGAGATTTTCTTCCTCAGTGATTCATAGTTCTCCTTATAGTGGTCTTTTCATCTTCTTGGTTAAATATATTCCTAGGTATTTTATTTTCTTTGTTGCTATTGTGAAAGGTATTGAGTCTTTGATTTGGTTCTCAGCTTGACTGTTGTTAGTGTATAGAAATACTA
>NW_012149641.1:42708-44864 GCF_000956105.1 Propithecus coquereli
AAAACACAAGTGATTCAAAGATGTTACGGTTATTTTGAAGCATAAACTGAGGTGATATCAGAATCTGAGAAGCAGGTGCAATTGCGGCTGTTTTCCACAGTACAGATGTACTATTGATGTGAAACTTATTTTCTGTTTATATTACCTATTCAAGGATATACTTGACTCTATACACCACTGTTTCCACTCATAAGCATGTAATATATTTAGTAATGTATTTTTTAAATTCTCATTTTTAAAATAGATTTTTTAGCATTGCTAGATTAAGGATACCCAATGTTTAAATTATGAACCCTTTATAATATGACAAAGGTTATTTTCTCTCTCCCTATTGTAATGTCAATATATATCCACATATTTACATACAATTTTCAAGAGTTTATTAAATCCATTACAGCCCAGGGACCACAGGTTACAGACTGGTGTCCAAGATTACAAGATGTGAAATTGGATTTAAGCATGAAAAAGTTGCAATTAACTATTAGCTATTACCTTATATGTAGTAAAACCAATACATTTCAATAAGCCAGCATTTTGAAAGTGTGTTCTTCAGATAAACAGTTTTTTGTGTGTGAAAATATGTTACCCTGACAGTCTTTTCTTGGCTTCATAGTCAAATAAGCTTTTAAGAAATGCTGAATTAAACAAAAGTTAACAATTATAAACAGCTTTCTCTTGATCAGGAATTCCTCAGAGCCTTTATTATTCCAACGTGTTTTTTGGTTCTCTAGTGAGGAAAATGAGCCCAGAGGGTTTGCAAAATATATTTGCACATTAAACATTTTTTTCCCTCATGGAACAGCTCACAGGAATAATGCTTCTCTGACTCTCAAGAATTTGTGAAATGTTACAATGAGCTTTTTAAATCATGCAACAAAAATTTTCTTTAGAGATGCAACCATGTTACACAGCCCTTGTAAACTGAGCACAACTGAATCACATTTTGATTCAGGCATACAGATACATTTTAGAAACCTTCAAATGAGTTCAGAGGATATTTCAACTATTAAATGGCACTGATGTGCAAACTGATCAGCGGGGCAAATTTTGTAGTGGTGGTATTTCCCTAATAACTACAATCACATTCCATTTTAGAGAACACAAGAACCTGAATTGAATGTAAGGAATTTTGAATGCTTTCAAGGGGTTAGACCATTGAATAAGAAGTAAAACTGTAAATTCATTTCTTGAGAAACAGAGTCAATTTTGTGTCTAGTGTCAGAGTGGAGGGCCCTGTGATCAAGCCCTCCATAACCCAATTCCAACCACACTGTGTTTCTGCAACTGGGCTTAAAATCTAACTGTCTGTGTCTCAAATTAGAGCCAATTTTATGCATTTATGCATAAAATATTTATGCAATTCTACTTATTTGATTTACTTGGAATTATATTACATGCATATGAAAAGAGAGAAAAGTTTCAGAAATCTAGGGAAATTTCTAAGATAGACTACTATTAATCCTATTAATATTTCAAAACATTAAATATATATAATTTAAGTCAATATGAATTTTTTACACCACATGCTGATCCAATGATAAATGGACTAAGCCAGTTTCACCTAAGTCTATAAGCTTTTTCCACAGAATAACTTCACCATTTTTGAAAGAGTGAATTAATTCATGGCTTTGAAATTTATTATTTCAGTGACCTGATAAATTTAATGATACTTCCAAAGTACTTATTTCCACTTCACAGCTAAATGGGAGAATTTAGGACAGAATATATGAATGTGTTCAGAAATCTTCGAATACAAATTTCTATCTCTCCATCTTAGTCTCCACTTCTGCCTCTATCCCCTTTGCTATCTCTGTGACACATGCCTCTGTATCTCCATATCCACAGCTACATATATATCAGCATCTACTTCCTCTATCCCAGACAGAATCTTGGAAAAATAGTTACTTTCCTCTTGTAGATTTTTATCTTTTTACAAATTACTCTTTAATATTTATGAAACACATTTTCAAACAGGAGTTATTCCTAACTTCTAACTTAAAAATGTGATTTTAATATCTTGGTTCCTTTATTTCCCAGGAGGTTACATTCCATTATACATTAGGTACACACATATTCTATCAGGACCCATAATTAGAAATGAAATTGCTTCAGAACAGTTTTGTCTGTGGCTGAACTATCTTACCTTTAGTTATGTG
>NW_012149641.1:44914-47097 GCF_000956105.1 Propithecus coquereli
GTATTGTTGAAATAGAAAGTGTTTCATGATAGATTTCTTCTTAGGCTTAGGTATAGTAAATTGGGTACAGTTTATATCCAGTTTGATCCCCCCTTTTCTGGTCTGTAGCATTTTGTTTCTTTTTGGTATTTCATTTTGAAATATCTAATCTCATACTGTCATGAGAGAAGGCAGGTCACTAAATTTGTTTACAGTGAGTTGTTAGTGTAGACAAATAAGAATCTTAATTCAATACATAAAGGAGTAAGTCTCTAATGATTGCATTTCAAACACTGAGACGAAAGTAAAGAGTGAATTTACCAGCCTCCTCAAAACCTATGGTTCATATAGGTGGCTAATATCTTCATCAAATCATGATTCTCATCCTAAAGAGAACAGTAGAAGTAACAAAGTAAAAAAAAAATCATAATGTTTAAAACAGCACACTTTACAGATTTTAAATATTTAGTGTATAAGGTATTTTGTATATGGAAAAAGAAATACTTTGTATTGTATAAAATAACATTAGCAACTACTAATAAACCAATCCATATTTCCTCTCATTCTTTGGCAATTCCCTAGTTCTTTTCACGTTTGAAATCTGAGCATTGGCAGCCAGGGTGTGTGGTGTGAAGAGCACTGTTAGTTTATACAAACTCTGCTAAGTTTACTTACCATACCTTAAAATGCTGTCCAAACCTCAGAATTTCTAGACTCACTGAACTATGTTTATCTCCTAAAGCCCAGTAGACATAATTTTCATTAAGCTTATCAATCTCAGACTCTCTCATAATGACACTGCATGGTGAGTAACAATGCTGGGATATGACATGCTTTGAATGTTTAAAAATGTCCAAGTAACTCCAAGAGCGAGTTGACAAAATGGAAAAGAATTAGAGTCTCATTAACTGCACACTAAATTCTTAGTACAAAAACTCTGACTATTGATTGTAATTTGGCATTGGGTTACGAATTACCAGTTATTTAACATTTAGAAAGTCACTGTATTTTGATTTAAGTGGTTAAAATACTGTATTTGGATTAAATAAAAACCATAACTATTGTTTGTGTGTGTATAAGCCGTGTTATGATAAAGTCTTAATTTCATGGGCATCTGAACCACTGTACTTAAGAAAACACGTATTTCACTATGTATATATTCATTATTTATTATTATTCTAGACTCATTATTATTTGGGGCCTAGATAAGATAGGTTTCATCCCTTCTTTATAACTAAGGCAATCATTTTTAATCTTCCTAGCAGTCATATTAACATTTTTAATCACTTTCCTCATTTGTATATTTGTTATTAATAAATTTTGAAAGAATATACTTGTTTTCCAGAAACATGGCAGCTTATTGCAACCCAACTAGGACTACTTAACATTATACCCCAAAGGGCATTTGGCTGTTTTCTGACAAAGGAGAAAAGAACTTGAAATTTATTTATTTGTTATTTCAGCATATTACAGGGGTACAAATGTTTAGGTTACATATATTGCCTTTGCCCCACCTGAGTCAGAGCTTCAAGAGTGTCCATCCCCACAAGTACCAAATGACTAAATATGCCTCAAACATATCCCTGGTTTTTGACAAATAACTTTCCCCTGATCTCTATAAAACTATAAATGCCTTATTTCTGAAAGCTCCAAATTCAAAGGTGATATTTTTGATTAACATTCTCCTTTCACAGTGTAACCAAGGAAAACTAAGGCATGATAGCAATTCCTGGCTTTAGATATTGAGTTCCAAAAGAAAAAATGAAGAAATGCCATGGGTCTTTCTGTCTGTTCTTTGAATAAGATTTGTTTAAATTATGTGAGATGGAAAACCCACCTACAAAGATCCTAGTTTTCATTTTTAGATTATTATCTTATTTTGGGGGGACACTTCACATTTTTATTAATTTTTATGAGAGTAGGTAAAGCACTGAAGACATTTAGATTTGTTACCATAGTAAAAAATTACCTTTTTTCATTGCCTTTTTTTTTTTTGAGACAAAGTCTTACTCTGTTGCCCGGGCTAGAGTGTCGTGGCGTCAGCCTAGCTCACAGCAACCTCCAACTGCTGGGCTCAAGCAATCCTTCTGCCTCAGTCTCCCAAGTAGCTTCGACTACAGGCATGCGCCACCATGCCTGGCTAATTTTTTTTTTCTATATATTTTTAGTTGTCCGATTGATTTCTTTCTATTTTTAGTAGAGAG
>NW_012149641.1:47147-48238 GCF_000956105.1 Propithecus coquereli
TAAATTGGAAATACAATATTTCTGTCATAGTATTATGTTCAGGATATAAGGGAATATATATAAAATTTATCCACTGATCCCCTTAGTTCTTGATTCTGCTCTAAAATCTAACTGCCTGAAATTCCACCTTAGACCCTAAGTCATGAATTTAAACTGATAATGTATAGAGTTTAGTGTAGTTTTAACCTAACAGATATTTAACTGTTTGAAATAGTTACCATACTCTCTCCTTTGCTAAAGACCACGGGATGTAAGGGATAATTGCAATCAGGTCTCAAGTGGCTTTGAGGAGCACAGCAGTGGTGAGAAATTTGTATAAAGAGGATAGAGTTGGTGATCTTTCCAGGAGCAAAGAGAAAAAGGTTTAGCAATTTCGATTCATTTTCCAGCAGATTTGAGTCTTAAAAGCAAGTCTGGTTTAGCCCTGTGCACTGGGAGAAAGCCATACTTTGCCCAGGAATCTTTTTCATACTGGCTCTCTGCACTCATTCTAGCTCTCTGCCCTCACTGAAATTCCGCCACCGGATTATTCTGAGAAGGCCGACAATATCCTCGGTTTAGCCTGTGATGTGGACAGGAAAATTATGTCTTCAAGTCTTTGTCCATCTGTAAACCATCTGTAGTGGAGGACTCTCTGTGTTCCCTCCTCAGGTGATACTGTGAGGAGAGTAATTCCCAATGCTGGGAATCACTTGAAGTCCAAGTGGGTATTTGACTTGGCACGAGAAAGAAATCAAGAGCGAGCCAACAGTAGTAAGCAAAAGCAAGTTTTATTTAGGAAATATAGAAGGTCTATTCCACAGACAGAGTAGAGGCTAGTTCTCCCTGCTGAGGAGAACAGGCCTCATGTTTTTTTGGTTTCTTTATTTAAGCAATGGCTTAATCATACGCTAAGTAGGGAAGGAATACCTATGTTAATTTTTGGAAAGGGGCAATGCTTTCTGAGAACTGGTAACTCTTCCCTTTCTTTACTTTATAAGGTCCCTTTTAGAACTGTCGTGGCTTTGGCAGGAGTTTCTTTTAGGATACTAATATATTATAATTAAGGCATAATGAATTGCAAGGTCAAGAAGTGGCCAATTCCTTTGCTG
>NW_012149641.1:56798-59907 GCF_000956105.1 Propithecus coquereli
CATACACATGAGGTATGATTTCATCCATCCCCTCCTCCCTCTCCACTTGCTTGATTTCCACTGAGTTTTACTTCCATGTGTGCATGTAAGTGCTGATCGATGAGTTCCAATTTAATAGTGAATGCATGTGGTGTTTATTTTCCCATTCTTTAGATACTTCACTTAGGAGTCTGATAAAGTGATGCCTCCTGATTTATTCCTTTTGAATAAGGTTGCTTTGGCTATTCGGGATCTTCTCTGGTTCCATACAAAACATATAATTATTTTTTCTAGATCTATGAAAAATGATGCTGGTATTTTAATGGGGATTGCATTGAATCTGTAAATCACGTTGGGTAGTATAGACATTTTAACAATGTTGATTCTGCCGATTCATGAGCGTGATGTGTTTTCCCATTTGTCTATATCCTCTGAGATTTTCTTCCTCAGTGATTCATAGTTCTCCTTATAGTGGTCTTTTCATCTTCTTGGTTAAATATATTCCTAGGTATTTTATTTTCTTTGTTGCTATTGTGAAAGGTATTGAGTCTTTGATTTGGTTCTCAGCTTGACTGTTGTTAGTGTATAGAAATACTACTTATTTGCTTACATTGATTTTGTAACCTGAGACTTTGCTGAACTTATTTATCAATTCCAGGAGGCTCTTGGAAGAATCTTTGGGGTTTTCTAGACATACGATCATATCACCAGCAAAGGTCAATAGTTTGACTTTTTCTCTCCCCATTTAGATAGCCTTGATTTCTTTCTCTTGCCTAATTGCTCTGGCTAGGACTTCCAGCACTATGTTGAATAAAAGTGTTGACAGTAGGCGACCTTGTCTATTTCTAGCTATAAGTGATAGTGGCTATGGGTTTGTCATTTATGGCTTTTATAATCTTGATGTATCTATTTCTATTTTGTTAAGAGTTCTTATCATAAATGGGTGTTGGATTTTCTCAAATGCTTTTTTTTGCATTAGAGATGATCATATGGTCTTTGTTTTTGCTTCTGTTTATGTGACGGATCACATCTGTGGATTTGCGTATGCTGAACCATCTTTGCATCCCTGAGATAAAGCCCATTAAGGCTCATATGTAAATAACCCAACGGTCCCATCATGTGGCGGGCCTATGGTCTTCTTCCTTCAATTTAAGTTAAATATTTACTAAGTGCCTATAATTTGAAATAGCAAAGTGCTAGGTGATAAAGATGGTTACCCTGAATTGACCATATCTCTCTCATTGGTGAAAATTATGAGGCAAAATAATGCTGCATTATTTTGACCATGTAAAAATTGCAACAATAAAATGCAGAAATGAATCCTAGGGTATACTAGGTAAATGAAGACATCTGAATGATAGCCATTTCAGAAAACACTGGGGTATATATAGACCTAGTGAGTGACTATGGAGGGCTCTTCCTCTCAAGCTATACAAATTATTTCACCTTGCTAATAGACTGAACTAAAATAATTTTAATGGGCCATAGAAACTGGATGATAGGTGGATAGGACATGATGATCTCTGAATTAAGAAAGCACTGTCTAGAAAAACAAAAGCTGGTTTTGGGAAAACTATAGCAGCAAATCTTTTGATAGGCCATGCAGCTATTAGTATGAGAAGATAAAAAACCTTAGGCATAAAGATGCCAATATTCACTGAGAGCTAACAGTGTGTGACAGCTAAAGGGTAAAGGGCATAGTTTAAATCCAATTGTTTTCCAAAGAGCGTAATGGATATTGTAGCAGATCCATGGAAGAAGGACTGACACAGAAGAGACCTAAATAAGAGGACATTCTTCTCAATCAGGACAAACTGGGTGGGTCTTAGACTCCAGGGGCTGTATAAATGTCTCAAAAAAGATTGGTCAATTGCTACCAACAGCGGCTGACATTTACAATGATTTGAAAGTGGAAATATATTCTGGGTTAAAGCACAAGTCATATGATTGTTTTCTTGCATCATGTAACGAGGTTTCTGGATATGATCTGGTCAGGAAATCAGGCACTTAGATTGGAAACTGTGTCAACAAGAACTTTATAAGACTCATTGATCCATTGTAAATTACCTACTTCCTAATTTTTGCTGTTTTTCATTTTTTTCAGATTGAGAATTTTAGAATACTAAAACAAGAAAGGAATTAGGAATGATTTAGTGGCTGGAAAGGATACATCTATGCTATTCTCCACCGATAATCTATTGAGAGGAGGGATATCCCAAGATGGGGGAGAAAGAAAATAGAAGTAAAAGGGAAATTAAAGTAGGCTGAGTGCTCCTGAGTCAGTAACATAAAAACGAGGGCTCCACAGGACGGTGGCTTGAAAATCTCTGGTACTTCCCCTTAGTGACACTTCACTTTAGTGGAGAACATGCCATTAAAGTGGCCATTTGTCATGTTTTCTGCCTGGCCTCCAGACACCCTGCATATCTGGGAGAAGTTCCAGGACAGCTGGGAAGTAAGACCCTAATCAATACTCACTCTCTCAGCTCCTGAGTGCCAGAGCAAGAACATTAGCTAAAATGCTTGGATACTCCTGTCCATGGCTTTGGAACTGGGGCAAGTAATGCAAGGAAGCAAGGAAGAGCTTAGAATTCATTCTGGAGAAAGCAGCAGAAGCAGCCTGTGTTGCTGTGACAGTTGTTATGGTTGTACCTCCATGTCCAGGACCAGCCATAGTGGAGCATCAGCAGGGCCAGCAGGGATGCCTACCCACTATTCCTTGGGATGATTTTGGCTGCAGTTCTTATTCTGTAGTCTATTTCAGGTCTTGCCAGTTTTCCAAATCTGTTTGTTAAGGCTTTGCATGCATTCTATGAAATACTGCCATCTTTTCTATACTTTCTTTTTCACTTTACATTAACCAGGATGTGGTTTCTTTTATTTGCAACTAGTAATTCTGACTGATGAACAAACATACTGAAGAATAAATATTGTTGGAATAGTAAGGGGAAAACATACCTGGGAATAAAGATATAGAAGTTTTGAGTTAGGTACATGGAAGCAGAGAGCGCATAATGGGGATGTGGCCCTGAAGTGGGCTGCAGGGTTAAAATCCTCTATCATTTAGTTGCTCTGTGCAAATTGCCTAATCTCTTTAACTTTCTTCATTTATGATATAGGGATGATAATA
>NW_012149641.1:60557-62719 GCF_000956105.1 Propithecus coquereli
TATCGGGCACATCCAAGAGTAATGTTTATTGAGATTGAAATATGGCCCTAGAGGTGAGAAAGAAGAAGCCATACATATTTTTAGAAATGATGGTTAAAGTTATGAACTAGAGCAGAGATGAGCCACCTGCAGCAGCCTGCCACCTGATTTTTGTAAATGAACTTTTACTGGCACATAGCTACACCCATTCCTTTAAGTATTGTCAGTGGCTATTATGCTATGATGGCAGAGTTGAGTAGTTGCAACAGAGACCTTTTGGCCCACACAACCTATAATATTTATCTTGCATTTTATAAAAAACATTTGCTGAACTCTGAGTTGGAAGAATAGATGGATTAGATTAGGAACAAAATATGAAAAGAAAGCTGAAGAGGCTGAACCTACATATAAGGAATATCTATATGTAAGGATTTTTTCCCTTTCATTTTGGGTATATTACTGGTGTTTTAACATTTATAAAGAGAGGATGACAGTATCATTAAAGCAGCCTTCGAAAAGGATATCAGAGATGAACATGTACCCTTTTGCCCAGTCCAGCTCCCTTTCCTTCAAGGAAATATAAGTAGGGACAGAATAACCCCCCTGTTTTTAGTATTCAGACTTTTTAAGGAGACTGAGCATTTTCTAGCCATGGGAGGAATTTCACAAAGATAAAATCCAAGAAATTTCATGCAACTGAGACTTTAGCTAAATCAGTAAGTGTCTATTAGTTAATAACTTATGGGAATAGATTCCAAAACCTCCCCATTACAGTACCTCTATTGTCCTAAAAAATATATGAAAAGAGGGATAAGTGATATACTTTAACTCTATGCAGTACATTTTAAGCTTCATTGAGAAGTTGAAATGACAAAAAGATTAGTCTGGGTGACAATGTTTCAATTTGCTTCTCTATTTAAGGATCCAGCCTAATCACATTATCTCCAACCAGGAAGAGAAAGCTTAAATTGCAAAAGGAAATGTGCGAGATCTACAGCAATTTAACTAACTATTCCACACATGGGCGGCCCTTCGATGACTCTACATCTAATACCGTCTCCAGAACTTTCCCATTCAATTCAATGAACAAACAGTTCAAGAAAGAGGCATCTTCCCTAACACTGTGGTATCTTCTCCAGAGGGTACCCTGGATGATGGCATTTTGGCTTTAACACTACATAGGTTTTAAGTTTGTGCATAAACTTTAGATCTCAGTGACATATCCTAACAGAGAATGTTGCCTCTGAATATCACATCTTTATTTGGGCATCTGCTCCCACATAAATGTTACTATGATTCAAAAAAATTACCCAAACATATTTAATAAGAGTTGTTTTAGTGTCTGAGAGCCTGATAAAAAGAAATCAATTTAAAGGAACAAAATTATTATCTGATATGGTGATTTCTTACTCAATTTGGTTCATTCCTATTTCATATTCAGTCTTTATTTGAAAGTCTTTTCATTCCAAAGACTTTTATTTGAAAGTCTATACTTGAAAGTAAATGAGACAAGTTAGAAATACTTTTTTTATTTTATTGGTATGGAAAAAACTGGCATGACTTAAGCAAGTAATTTTTCTTTTCATTTTCCTAAAATCTCTAGACCATGAAATCTTCAATGTTTTTCTCTAAATATTCGAGCATTATGCTTTTCTATATGCATCCTGAATCTGTTCAACATTATTTGTTTTGATTATTGACAACTTGCTTAAGACCACAATAAAACAAAACAAAACAAAAAAAACAAATGCATCTCTGAGAGATATTTAGAAATAATTTAATGATGGTTTTCCATGCAGTTCATTCTTGATTTTTCTGAAGTCCATAGTAGACGAGTTTCAAGATGAAATTCTAGTTGAAGTTATAAAACATATGAACATTGAAAACTTAATAAATCTTGCTTATAGAGTTTAGGAAGGACATTCATCATGATGTTCATACTCTCCAATCATCACATTCAGAATGCCTTAGCAATAATGTGAGCTAACCATCTTCATTTAACTTAACAGAGATTACCTATTAACATGTCAAGAGCAAATAAATAAAAGTCACATTTTCCAAATGACTCTGTCTTAGAAAAGAATTGTATGGATTCTAAAACCAAATTGATTCTAAAACATTTATGAGTGAAAATTGCTACCAATATGAACACAAAGTGGCAAAGTTGGCCTTACTATTTCACA
>NW_012149641.1:64079-65838 GCF_000956105.1 Propithecus coquereli
ACTCCAACTCCTTGAATTTTCTGTGTATATTCATAAACTATGATTCCACTCCACGGCATCAGTTAATTGACCAAAATTAAGCCCTAGACCTAAGCGGGGTCAATTAGAATCCCCTTCCCAAGGATTTAGAACAAGGCATAAGGGAGAGAGAGACAGAGGACACTATTCTACAGAGAGAAAGAAAAGAGAGCAGATATGCAAAGAGATAAAAAGAATAACAGAGCAAAATCCTAATACATTCCTGAGACTGAGCTGCATATCTGTTCTTGAATTCTCTTGAATATTCCAGTGTCCATTAAATAAATCTCCTTCTTGGCTTCCATTACTTCAACTGGAATCCTAAAAAATATACACATTAACAAGGTAATAGTAATATAGTTGTAGTTATTCAGTTTCATGAAATTACAAGACTTGATTTATTTCTCTGATTTCCCATTTACTCACATTTCCTATACTGGGAATCAAATTGCTTAACTATTCTTTATGTTGGCGTCTCACTCAAAAATAGTCCAGATTCATTGAAATCTATTTTTATCATAATTTTTCTCATGTTCCTCCTCTAAGTATCTATTACTGTAATTTTTCTTCTTAGTATCATTTTCTCTGAGATCTGAAACCTAAAGACCTATTATTTAGGTGAGATATAAAATCTTCATTGTGATCCAATTCTTTGAGTTTGTATTGTTTTGATTATAAAAGTCAAAGGTAATACAAAAAGAATAAAAATACCTCAAATAGTATTAAATAATACAGTATATTGTTCCAATGTGGGCAAAAAAGGTAGGTCTTATTTCTGAGGAAACCAAATCTAGTTACATCTTTAATCCCCAGCTATAGTGGCCCCCTCAAAGCTCTGGTTTCTTTCTATGAGGTAACAAAATGGCTATAGCAATTCTAGCTTTTCTACAATACATTCTAGCATCTAGAGGAAAATAGAGGCTATTTCCCCACAGTTTCCCCAAAAGGCATGGAACTATTATGTATGCTTTGTCCCATACTGGGTCAGGTGACCACCTGGGCCTAAAGGAATGAGATTATACGAAATTGGTTTAAACCAGTAAGGGTCCATTCTTAAAGCCAGGAGAAATGAGAATTCCACTCAAAATGCACTTCTGATAATAGGAGAAGGATGATAACTTCTCAAAAATAATCGTAGTATGCCTGATGATATAAGGAGGGAAAAGATGCTGGGAAGGCAATCAGAAAATGTCCACAGTACCATATGTCTGCATCATCCCCCCAAAGTGTGGTTACTTTAGAGGTCTTGGGTCAGGTGGTATGAAATCCCCTCTGTGTGAGAAGATGAAGCCTGGCTGGGCTACAGAATGAAAAAGATGCAGGATCTAGGAGATCCTGTGGCAATAAAGGTAGTAATTAAACAGGCAGAGAACAGTGAGAGTACAGACCACCAGACACAAGGCAGGAAGGACATAGAACTGTTAAGCAGAAAATGGCAATAGCAAGAGATCTGGGAGAATGTGAACACTCTATACTGGGACAAACAGGATTCTGACCGCATGATCCTTATAGGTTAGGGAACTTACATTATAAAAAGTACCCTAATCAATACATAAGTGCACATATAAGAATAACATTTATTGGGTGTCGGGCAGATGGGAGTGGGGAGGAGGGGATGGGTACATGAATACATAACAAGTGCAATGCGCGCCATCCAGGGGATGGACACACTTGAAGCTCTGACTTGGGGGGGAGGTGGGGCAAGGACAACATACGTAACCTAAACATCTGTATCCTCATA
>NW_012149641.1:67024-71512 GCF_000956105.1 Propithecus coquereli
GCTCCACACCTGTGTCATCAGGGAAATGCAAATTAAAATGACAATGAGATACCACTGTAAACTTACTAAAATGGTCAAAATCCAGAACACTGACAACACCAAATGACAGCAAAGATATGGAGTAACAAAAACTTTCATTCATTGCTGGTGGGAAAGCAAAATAGTATAGCCACTTTAAAAGACAGTTTGGCAGTTTCTTACAAAACTAAACATACTCTTACCCATACAATCCAGCAATCCTTCTCCTTGGTATTAACCCAAAGGAGATGAAGACTTATGTCCACAAAAAACCTGCACACAGATGTTTATAGAAGTTTATTCATAATTGCCAAAACTTGGAAGCAACCAAGATGTCCTTCAGTAAGTGAAAGGATAAATAAACTATGGTACATCCAGACAGTGGAATATTATTCAGTGCTAAAAATTAATGAGCTATCAAGCCATGAAAAGACATAAAGGAAACTTAAATGCATATTACTAAGTGAAAGAAGTCAATCTGAAAAGTCTACATGCTATATGATTCCAACTATATGACATCCTCAAAAAGGCGAAACTATGGAGACAGTAAAAAGATCAGTGGTTGCCAGGGGTTGGAGAGGGAGCAATGCATAGGCGGAGTGCAGAGAATTTTTAAGGGCAGTGAGAATATGCTATGTGATACTATAATGATGGCAGTACATCATTATTCATTTTTATAAACCTATTTTATACAAGAGTGAACTTTAATGTAAACTATGGACTTTGGGCAATAATGTGTCAATGTGGGATGATTAATTGTAACAAATGTACCACTCTTGTGCAAGATGTTGATAATGGAGGAGCCATGCCTGGGTGGGGGTAGGGGGCATATGGAAACTCTGTACCTTCCTCTTAATTTTCCTGTGGATCTAATACTGCTTTAAAAAAAGTCTTAACATTTTTTGAAGAAAGAAAACTTCCAAAAACATAGGGAATGTCAAATTGACTGATCTGCAAGAGGAAAACAGGAGAGATGGTTCCAGCTTGCAGAGACTGCCAAGTACCAGGCAGCATATATGCCACATTAGGGTCAAGAGTGTGCATTCAGCCTCCGGGCTCATGAAAGACTCTCCTGGTAGTAACTAATGTGACCAACCCATGTGGCCTCAATTCCAGCTTCTTATATATTACTTCACTATTTTTACCCTTCAAAAATAGTTCTATTCTTAGAACAGAGCTTTCTGCAAACTGCTTCTATGCTCCTCATCCCCCTTTCCCAGATTGTATTGTCTCTTTGGGACTAGCTGCTCTGGTGTTTTGCTCTGGAAGACAGAGAGAGAAAATTATAAACATCTCTTCTGTTTGACTTTAACTGCTGTTGTAGTTCATTTTGTTTGGACATGAAATGGAGATAGCACCAATGTGCTCCACTCCTGAGTGGCTTGTTCCCATGGAAATTTCCTAGGAATCCTTAGGAGATGGACCGCCTCTCCTTACTGAAACTCCAAGCAAGTAGTGACATCATGACACCTGCTGTGATATGTGTACCTCTTTGTTTGCTATGCAGTGTAGTCTTAGTATTCTATCTTCCATGTAGACATGATGGGCCCATGTTCATTCCATAGTCCCTGGGAGCTAGGAGAGCTAGAAGCTGGGAAGTTAAGAGTATGGTCCTGACTCTCTTTACATCTGCCAGTTCCCCACCAAAACAACTGACCCATGTTCCTTTCTGACTGTGCTACATGTGGTAGAGGGAATTTAGTAGCTTTACTGCCTGAGCAGACATCCCAATAGGAAGTGAAATTCTAGTCCTCCCTTCATGAAGAAAACGCCAATATATATGAGCATTTTTTTCTTCAAGTCCCTTCCCCATGTCCCTTGGATTAGAAGATGAATATTATCTCTTTTGCTCCTTAGAAAAGGGAAAAAATATCCTTTGTCCACAAACAATGCACTTCTCACAAGGTTGAGGGATGTCTTTCCTTAACTTAAGGTGATGGGGTGGTGATCTCGTGGATGTCAATTCTGCCATCTATCAAGAGACCCAGTGAAGCTTGCTGGTTTCAATTGCTGGTGGCTTCTGTAGAATATGGCATGCTGTGTTATTTTCAACATTCTTATATCTGGCTTGTTTTCTCCAGTGCTCCAGCTGGACCCATTTTTCATCCTACTCTCAGATTCAGACTTCTCCAAGTTTATTGGACAATCCAGAAGGAGAAATAAAATAGTACAGTTAAATACCAAGGGATGAGGCATATTAACAATTAAGCTCTCTCCTTCTAAAGGTGGCAATCAAGCCTTACTATATCTCCAAGTGCCGTTGTTGATGAGATGTAGACTTTTCCCAGTTATGAAAACAGGGTTCTGAAGCAGTTGAGAACTGAAGTTGATGCTGTAGATACATTTCCTTGGGGCACATCGGCTACAAATGGTCTTTGTGAGCTGGAGGTGAGGGGTAGGTGGGGAGGGAACATAGCACCGTGACCAAAGGGTTGGAAATCAGTTGGCACAGGAAGCTTTTTTTTGTGGTGAAGACAATTTCATACATGTACACGTATATCAAAACTTATACAGTGTGATATTTAAATGTGTACAGTTTGTTGTATGTCAATTATACCTCAATAAAGCTGTTAGCATTTTTGTAACCTGCAAATACTTCTATATTACTAAAATTTGCTTTTGTAATTAATGTTTTAAATCTTTTTTCTATTATACATCATCCAAAGAATATTTTTACAAAAGTTTTTAAAAATACATACATAATTGAAAGATATTTTTTTTAAGTGATAATTTTGGCAACATCTTTAATTGCCCAAACATATCACTTGAGGAGGGATTTAAGACCCTTCCCAATGAAGCAATTTTTTTTGAGAAAGAAAAAAGAAGACCTTTCCAGAAGAGACCAGGCCTTGATTAGTTAAGGCCTGGTCAATTACCTTGATTAGTTAAGACAAACACAAGATTAATGCATAATTATGTATGAACACAAACAAAAACATGGACACTGTCCAAGCCATGAATATGACTAAAAATCTCCCTGTCCTGGCTAACTTTTGCTTCTTTGCCAGTCACAGCTTAAGCCTCATTCTATTTTTCTTGACTCCTAGAAAACGTTATAGCCCCTGTTTTCTGATAGCATCCATTCCAGAGTAGAGCCCTGCTGCGTGGATCCTCCCCAAATTCACCTAGCACAAGCCTCAATTCTATAACAAGTTCTTCCTAGCATCCTCTTACTAAGACATCTCCCAGCTGCAATTGTGCGCTTTCTCTTTCCTCGTAATGAGTCATTAAATACAAATTTGTTCAATTACAGATAATGTTTCCGGTAGTATTTGGTTGAAGGGCATTGGTACTTCAAATGTAAATTTTGCTTAATTTTAAAGTACACATTGAAGGAAAAGCAATCCACATTTATCATTAATGCTTGCTTTTCAGGGACATTTTTCCTATCAAGATATTACACGTGATATGTAATACGCCCCTAAAATTTTCTCAAAATTAGAAAACTTAACATTATAAAAATAGGTAATTATTTTTTTTGTTGTTGTCACCAGAAATCAGAATTAAACAAACAAACAAACAAACAAAAAAACCCGGAATATTTTGTAAGGTCTTTTTGTAACAGATACATTTTTCCCTGCTGCCTTATGGTTCCAGTATTAATTTCAGAACCATATAAACAAATTTTACCTGAAAGTCACTTTGCTCTTAAGATTGAACTCTAAATGTTATTTTCAAGAGGCAAAGAAAACCCAGATTTTTTTTTTTTAACTTCCATATAAAAATTGCAACTGAATATTTTGGTCTAAAGAGAATCTTATTTATACAAAGATAAGTGCATATTCCTACCACAGGAATCTAAAGAAAAGAATTCTGTTGTCCTAGCAAAATTGAATTTGCAAAAGATAGCATTGATGTTACTATAATTTTTAGATATTTATGGCCTGGGATGTAAATATATATCAACTATTTTCTTTGATAACCTTTAAAAATAAATATCCAGGTGGGAATAGGTATAGATTTCTCATTGAAGATAAATTTTAAACTGAAGAAATATACTTTTGTCTTTCATAAATCATCTTGCCAGCAGATATCAGCTTTACACTAATCTTTATAAATTTTATAGAAGCAAGGAGTGGAAGGCCTCTGACTGAAAGTAACAAGGGGTGGGTGGGTGTGATACCACTAGTCATACCTGAAACTCATCATGCTCAAAAGAAAAAAAGGTAAATCATTTTTTTTAAGTTTTGTTATAGTGAACACTGGATGCTGGGAACTTATAATAGGAGGTTGTGAAACTACATAGAGAATTAAGAATTCATTAAATGTTTTTAAAGAAATTATGTTCTCATATATAATTTTTATTTCAAAATATTAGAAGGTACAAGTGTTCTTGTTACATGGATGAATTGTATAATGCTGAAATCGGGGCTTTTAGTACGCCTGTCACAAGAATGGTGTGCATTGTACCTGATAGGTAAGTTGGTATCTCTCAGCCCTCTTCCGTTCTCCCCCTTCTTAGTTTCCAAT
>NW_012149641.1:72318-77956 GCF_000956105.1 Propithecus coquereli
TTTTAATTTACATTTCCTTAATTAGTGATGTTGAGAACTTTTTCATATGTCTCTTGGCCAGTTGAAAGAACTTTATAAAAGCATGAAAATCAGTATATTTGCCTGTGTTCACAGATAATGCAATTTATATGATCCAAGCACTTTGCTTTGACTCTTAGCAAATACAATTTTTGCTGAGTTATTAATTGAAGAGAGAAAGACATCGGGCTCTTGGGACAACAAGAAATGTCAAATGGTCATTTCTCATATAGCACAAAATGGCTTGATTTTAAGAGCTTCCATTAGTGATTCTTTTAAAGTCAGTCATCAATTGATTCATAATTCTTAACACACATCAACTCATATTTCCTTCTTTAAAATACTTTCAATTGTGTAACTCACATCTGAACAGAAGCTAGCAAAAAATGTTATGCATCAATTGGCAAAGATACCTAAAAAAAAAAACTTTGTGAATGAGGATTGATTCAAATCTATAATCTTTCTTTTGAGTGTAAGGCTTTGGGAAGGAAAAAGAGAAGGCGATTAGCCTTTATCTGTACTTAAGGCGGATGAAGAGGTAAAACAACTAGTACTTGTTCAAAAAAGGCATAAATCCTAGTCCCAGAATACCTTTCATTTAGGTGGGCTTCTCCATCCTACCCCTCTTCTTACCTGGGAAAAATTCATTGTAGGTGAGCTCTATTGAATTACAGAGAAGGAAATTTTTTACTCATAATTCTTTGTTTTGTGTTATTGCTTCTCTTTTGCCTTCAGAAATTTTAGTCTTTATGTTAATACTTCCTGAACATCATGATGATAACAATGACTAACACCATTATCAATCCCACATTCTGTATGTTTCAAGCAGATTTTCACTGTTTCATTTCTTCCTCTTTCTTAAATGAGACCTCAGACCCATATGCCTGTCTTTTCCACACCCTGTACCAACAATCTGAAGCTTCTTAGACAAATTAAAGAGTATAGAAAACCACAGCATAAAGAATTGTGAATCCCTGCGGCCCCTGACCCCTTGTTCTAATGTTTTCTGCTTTTAGCAATTTCCTATAATTCCCAATAGCTTCCAGAAAAAAAAAAAAAAAAAAAAAAAAACAACGTATTTGTATAGTTGTCACTATGATTTTAGGGTCCCATGCAGCAAGAAATAAAATTCATAGTAGTTGATTCAAGACTTTAGTGAAAGGTTTTCTTGTAGAGGCGTCGATAGATAATGTTAAGAGAACAGAAAAAGGATGACAAAGCCCCAAGAGCACTGCAAAAACTGGAAACTGGTTCTCTATTAGGGATAAAGCCAGAAAGAGGAAATTGAGATGCTGAAGCCCAGTGGGAGCTGGAACCTCTCAGGAAGGATTTAAAATGAGTGAGCACAGCTCTTTCACAGATGCTGTACCAAGGCAGGAAAAAAAAAATCAATCATCCGACCAGTCTCCCTCTTACCGGTGGTCTCTCTCCAGGTAGTGCCTTCCATTCCCTTCACAAATATCAGCTCCTTGGGGCCACAGGGAGGGCAGAGAAGGGCCAAGAATGGATCTGCTGGGCTGTAGAACAAACAATAGCCAACACATATATTTACTTCTAACGTATGTGTATATATACTAAAGATCTGAATGGAGTTCCTGCTAACATTTTTTGACAATTTAGCCACCAGCCAGAGGCATCTGCAGGGAATGGGACCTTTCCTTTTGGGGCCCTACAGTGCACTGAGGGGTACCTGGACTGTGAACTCCCTAGCCCCCAGCCCTCCCAGGTGCTGCTTGCCTGGTGACTCCAGCAGAGTGGGGCAGATCCCGAGGTGGAGGACATTGATCCAGCTTGGGCACGATGTGGGTGGCTCGAGACCAGCATTCTTCTCCCTGGCAAGGTCAGGGATTGATTTCCACAAGGAGACAGGCCTGCAGGCCAGATCCCGTACACCTGGGTCTCCATCACATTGCCCGGGGGCACAGAAGGGATGTTTGTGAACCAGTCTAGTGAGGTGTGTGTGCCTTCAGGGGCAGATCAGAGTGGGTCCTGGCTGCAGCATACTTGAGGGGTAATCCTCCTCCCTCCCTCGGGAGGGCCGTGCTCCCAGCTCAGGCTGGGCAGGGAACCTCCTAGCTCGCATCACAGCAGGGGAGATCCACTGCCTTGAGGTCCTGCCTGCTGGCAGAGGCCCGGGAGAGTGGAAAGGAGTGAGGCCTGCTCCAGACTGCAGGTCTCAGACAGCCCCACCCCCACACACAGACTTTCTGGCTGAGTGGAGCCATTTCATCCCCTCCCTGGCAGATTTGCCCAGAAGCAGAGAACAGACCTTTGACCCCAGCTAATAGCATTTGTGGAGCTTGAGAGCAGGCTCACCCAATCCAGCTCCACCTATCCTCACTCCCCCACCGCTCCCACTGAGGTGAAGAATAGGACACACCTGAAAGTCCCAGGGCCCTACCCACCACCTGAGGCACTAAAGTGCCTCTCCAGAGGAAGGAGAGATGGTTACAGGATCCAAAAACAACACTGCAGCTTGCTCCTCCCAGCAAGTGCCACCTACTGACAGGGAGGTCAATTTGCGCACACTTTTACTGCATCTAGCGTCTCATCATACAGGATGTAGTGGAATCTCACCCACAAGCACCACCTACTGGCTCAGAGACAAAACTGGGCGTGTAATTATCTAAAAGTAAGAAGCAACAGCTGATCCAGATGGGAAGGAATCAGTGAAAGAACTCTGGAAGTATGAAGAATCAAACGGAAAGCACACCCCCAAAGGGGAACACCGATCTCTAGCAATGGGTATCAACCAAATTCAGAACACTAAAATGACAGAAGAATTTTGAACATGGATTGTAAAAAAACTCAATGATATGTAAGAGAAAATGGATGCCCAACATAAAGAAACCACACACATATACACACACACACACACACACACACACGTCCAAGACTTGGAAGAAAAATTCACTAAAGAAATTAAAATAGTAAAGAAAAATCAAACAGAACTTCTAGAAATGAAGAATTTATTCAAGGAATTACAAAACACAGCGGAAAGCTTCAAGAACAGGGTAGATCAAACAGAAGAAAGGATCTCAAGGATTGAAGATAACACCTTTCAATTAAGTCAGTTGCAGAGACAGAGCAGAGAAATAAGAGAAAAGAGCAAAGCCTATGAGAAATGTGGGATTATGTGAAGAGGTCTAATATGAGAATTATAGGCATCCCTGAGAGTTAAGAAGAAAATACACAAGGGTTGCATTTTTTAAAATTTTATTTTAATTGCATTTGTCTATGTTGAACTTTATCACATTATATAGTATTTTTCACTGTATTTGTTGTCTTTTTTTCCCTAGAAAACTCCTTCCTGCAGTCTTCTGCACAATTCATCTAATCTTTATGACATGTTTTTATATTTCTTCATGATGTATCATTTTTGTTTAATTTATGGTATATCTTCTTGAATAACATTGTACACTTACTAATTATATGTGTGTGTGTATATATACACATATATTTGTAATTCTCATCTTACACATATATTTGTTATCTTTGTCATATAGTACATGTGTGTATTCATTTGTAATTCTTGTCTTTCACATTGTTTATGTTTCTTGCAAGGTCAGCTTTCCCCATTTAGCCCAATATATCTAACATGTTAGACAGTTTTTTTTTTTTTTAAATAAACCTATAGATCCTTGTTTGTTAGAGTGTGGCACCAGAAAGATCAATTGAGAGCTCTCAATGGCTGTGTAGTTGGCAGGTGGGCATCACTTTGAAGCTTTCGTATGGAGAACTATATTAACGTTTTGAAGAGTCTATCCTAGTTACCTTGTAAAATGTCCCACAATGTGTAATTGCTTATATTTTTACTTATTAGATTCAACTTAAACATAATTTTTAGCAGTAATATTGCATAAATGATAGCAGTTACTTCCCTTTGCTATCATATCAGAAGGCATATAATATTTGCATGTCCCATTAGTGATGATGTTAAGTGTGACTACCAAATCTGTCTACTGTAAACAAATTCTTTTTGCTAATTAGACAGTATCTTTTGGGTGGTTCTCTGAGAATTTCTGAGTATCAGCTCTTTAATAATTTCACCCAAGGCAACAAATAATAACCTTGTCTATATTAGTTACTACATCAGTGGTCAGAAAGAAGTGATTTTCTACTATCATTCCTACTAAATTGTTATTTGATATTCTTCTGTAAAGAGAAGCTTTCCCTGCTCCACTCCACTTGTTATAGCAATGGATTTATGAATTGATTATTATTATTATTCAATGTGTCATAATCTTGTATTGACAACATCCTTTTGACACTCAACTTGCTCAAATTTGACCAGTGGGAGCTTCTTCAAGCTAATTTCTATAGAATGTCAATATGTACCCATAAAACTTTTGCCAATTCTTTGTTTTGTGGCACAAATTGTTCCAAGTCCTTTTTCACTGATACAGAACTTAAAGCAGACATTTCAGACTAGATTGGGTGATTGGTGTACTCTCTGTTATTAAATTGTTATTGTTTCTAGACTTTTTCAGTGATCAGAGAGAGAAAATTTTAAATAAATTGTGAATTAATACTGAAACCTCCAATTCAAATCAAACACCATAGATCCTTCCTTGCCTTTTCTCATTCATTTTAAAATTATCTATATCATTCATCTGATTGCATAAAGAACTTCAGAGAGTAACAGCTGCTATTTCACTGTCTCTAAATATTGTGCAAATTTCTTTTATGATCAACTTTTAACATGAGCTACACTGGGAAGGGATTTCTGGAAAATGTAGATACCAGTTTAAGAAAACTGATAAAATATATTAATAAATTAATAGAGTATGTTGTTATTTCTCCTTTCAGTGCTGTGGTTTCTGCTTTATGAATTTAGCATTGACTGATATTGAGATTGTAATCCTGCTTTCTTACTGTTCTGAAATTGCCTGGCATACATTTGTCATTATGTTCATTTAGTCTTTTCTAAATCACGTTGTTTTATTCATCTCTCTCTAACAGAATGCCAAAACCCATAGAATTGCATTTTGCTTAGAATTTATTTTTAATAGGTATACTATACCTGATATGCTTAGAAGCAACTCTGTCATAGGCATTATTTTACAGCTACTATACATATTATTAAATTTACTGTGTTTCTTCCTCTATGTTGTCTATTTTCTTTTCTTTTTTGATTCTCATTTTGTTATTTCAGTTTCTTGAAAATGCTGCTCCACTTTTGCTTTGCTTTGTAGTTGTATATTGCTCTCATAAAATCTGAGGACATTTGATTTTCTTTCCTGTAAATGTCTTGGGGGTCCGGAGGATATTTTAAAGTTGAAAATTATTGTCCTTGAATATCTCTCAGTGTTGACTGTTCCATGTCAGTTTTTCTAGATATGTGGTGAACTTTTTCAATATGTAGATTTTGATCTTTTATTTCTAGAAAAATTATTTGGATTGCATTTATCCTATTGATTTGTATTTCTTTTTCAGAGACCTCCAATTAATTGTATTTTGGGTTTTCTTTGCTTATAGTCTATGTCTAACAGTTTTTCTGATCCTGTTTACTTCAGTCTTTGTTTTCCTTATATTCTCTTAATTTTTATTTCTCTCCCCAATTCTCATTATATTTTAATTAAATGCACCTTTGAATACATTGTGATTTTTGCCTTTGTTT
>NW_012149641.1:78961-82603 GCF_000956105.1 Propithecus coquereli
ACACACCAGGAGAGATTTATTATGATGAGGAAATGGCTCACATGATTGTGGAGGCTGAGAATTCCCAGGATCTATCGTCGTCTGTAAGCTAGAGAACCAGGAAAGCCAGTGATACAATTCCAGTCTGACTCTGAATGTATGAGAACAGGGGAGCCAGTGTCATAAATCCTATTCCAAGGGCAGATGACCAGTGTCCCAGGTCCAGCAGGCAGGGCGGAAGCAAAATGGGTGAATTTCTCCTTTCTCTGCTTTTTGTTCTATTCAGGCCTTCAATGGATTGGATGAGGGAAGGCAATCTACTTTACTGAGTCCACCAATTCAAATATTAATCTCACCTGGAAGAACCCTCACAGATACACCCAGAAATAAGTGTTTCATCTGGGCACCCCTTGGCCCAGTCATGTTGACACATAAAATTAACCATCATAAAGATTAACATTCTTATTCTCTGTATATAGGAGGCATATAGTGCTTTGAGCAGTTCCATAGGGTTTTTGGCTACACAGTGTCCTTTTTGATTGTTATAGTGGAGTTTAGTTACTTAACATATGGTGTTTTTTATTGGAGGGAGAGTTTAAGTTTGTGCGCCTTTTCATTTTGTTCTTCCTTTCAACTATTTAAAATAAGATGCTTAATTTTCACGTTTCCATCTTTTCCTTCATTGTCAAGTCTTCCAGGAATACTTCCCTCTTTCATGTAATCTCTGTCTTCCTACAAAGCGTTGTCTTTCCAAGACTACCTCCCTGGTCCGGTGCACTTTGAGCCCCATCTTTTTAATTCAGTGCATTAATTCATAGGTCTGAGATCTCTTGACATTATTCCTCCATTCATGGTAAGACTGTCTTTTTTTCATTTGTTTGTTTTTTCTTTCTGTTTCACAAGCCACTAGGCACCCTTTGCCTTCTACCTTTTTCACTTAGTCTCTGTTTTCTCGTTAGCTGGTGTCATATTGATATATAATTTGTTAGCATTCTCTGACTCCTAGTAATGTATGGTGTGGGGTGGAATGTATTTACTTGTGTGATTCATATTCTTTTGGAGCACATCTAGATACATTTAGATTTAAGTGGCTGTCATTATCATATAAAAACTATGGGGCTTCCAAATTGATTTGGTTAGGATGATCTTCACCTCTTTTAAACTGTAATTGAAAGACTGAGTTAATAAAGAAAAATAGAAAAGAGAAACCAAAATGCTAATGATTCAATATTTATTCTCCTTATAACAGATGTTTTCCAAGAACAATGCCTATCATAAAATAAAGGGTCAATAAATATTTATTGAATGTTGAAAAAAAGAAAAAGGATTCATCTGATTTATAGTCTCCTAAACATTTTTATATAAAGTGACATTTGTCAGCTAAATATATAAAAGGAATGCGATATTTAAGGTATCAATCATAAATACCATACTGGAATTATAAAATTCCCAGGATTCTCTCTGCCTTTCCCAAAAAACTAAAGTGGTACCCTGCAAGGAAATACATACGAGAAATAGCATGTATATCTTAGAAAATATCTTCATGATAAATAACAGATTTTTTGCATTCGAATTATTTATTTTACAAATTTTAAAAGAAAAACATATTCTTTTTATTACATATGAAGATTCAGTGATAATCAATGTTTGTAATTCTCATGATATTCAGTATGAATCAAATTTGTCCTCTTATCAATAAACTTTTTGCAATCTATACATCGATTGGTACCGATAATAGCTCTAATGATACTCTTATCTTTTTGGACTTGATGGTTAACTCTATACTTCTCTTCACTATAAAAGCTAAAATTAATACATTATTTCAGAAATTTACTGCTTTTTATAATACTGAACAAGTAATTCGTTCATTTTTAAAATCCTTTTAAGTCTTTTAGGCACTTACTTGAAAGCACTGCTAAATTTGGAGGATGAGTCAATTCCAGTGAGTCAATTTTCATTTTATTTTTATCCAGATCCTTTTGGAGAAAGCGACCTTTAATCACCACCATAAAAATAACTGCTACTAAAAATAAAAGAGTTGTATTCTATATTGATGAAATAATTATGAAATTCATATAGAATAATAGTCTGAGCAATTATAGTTTATCAACGGAATCAAGTATCAGTTTTCTAGACTGTTGTTGGTAATAGAAACCAATAATAGTTGATATTCTAAAAAATGTCTGAAAATAATAAATAATCATTGATCTTGTCTAATTTACCCTGAAATATCTATCATGTATGAAGTTGGGGGTTCATGAAGCTTTAACTCAGAAGATTATCAAAACCAAATAGGCTTATCTGTATACAGTTGTAAGCATTTTAGAGAATTATTTCCTGATAACAAATGTTGTTCATTACATTCATATTGCATTAGTTGATTCTGGTCAAAATATTCAATTATTTTTAACAACTACAGCTTAATCATAGATTTTTTTCTGTGCTATCTCTCTTGTATTTTTTTTCTTGGAGCTACCACTTTCTGAAATTATTAGTCTTATATTAAGAAAAAAATAGCAGCAAATACAATTCTCTGTAATTTGGCAACAATTGCATCTTGTCAAGAAATTAAGTACTCCATCTTTTCTAAGACATAAAGCACCTGCATATATGTAAGGCTATGAAAAAAAATATTTTGGTGTGCCAGATTTTGTTTCCTGTTAAATTTCTCATTTTTTTTTCTGAATGACAAAGTTTTAAATTGTTCACTTCTTGGAAACTTCTTTAAGTAAAAATTATCTTCAGAGAATGATTGGCCTATTCATATGTGTCATATAGGGAATAGAGCTCTCATTTATTCACAATATTTATGTTTTTAGGAGTGATTATGAAGGAATTGCAAAAGATATATGAACAAATTGCCATAATTAGTGATTTTATTTATATGTATCAGAGATGGCTAATTTCACTTACAAAAAAATCTAAAAATAATATACCTAGTAACATACCTAGGATAGCATTACACTAATTGCATTATTAATTCCTGTGAAAATAAAATTTAAATTCCTTTTAACCTTTTCTAAAAGATGTATCAGTGTATTATCCTGGACGACAGACCTGGAGCCCATTCTACTAAGTGAAATATCACAAGAATGTAAAAACAAGCACCACATGTACTCACCAACAAATTGGTATTAACTGATCAACACTTATGTACACATATAGTAGTAACATTCATCTGGTGTTGGGCAGGTGGGAGGAGGGAGGAGAGAGGAGGGAATAGGTATATTCACACCTAATGGGTGCGGTGCGCACCGTCTGAACACGCTTGAAGCTCTGACTTGGGTGGGGCAAAGGCAATATATGTAACCTAAACATTTGTATCCCTGTAATACACCGAAATAAAAAAGAATTCAAGAAAAAAAAGCTGTATCAGGTATTTTATCAATGAGTAAGCAGAAGTGACTATAGGCAATGTTAAATTTGGGGTAAAATAACAGCTGTCACTCAAAATAAAAGTCTGGGTTATTCTTGCTTTTTGCTGAGCCCTTGGGAAAGCTAAATGTGGGGCAGGACAGGGATGAGGCCAAGCACAGCTCTCCTCTGGTACCAACATCTGAGAACACAACATCAGACAAAAATGGCAGGATTTTCCAGGATATCTGAAAATGTCAAAACATTCTTAAAATTTAACATACATTCAAATATTTCTTCCTCTTTATT
>NW_012149641.1:82684-94222 GCF_000956105.1 Propithecus coquereli
TAGGCATATAAATTTCACATCACAGAACAAAAGGAATTTGTAAAGTTTATCAATTCTGAGAAAAATCTCTTTAAAAATTGGTCCTTGTTTTTTATTGTTACAACTAAAGAGAACTAACCCTGCATTAAACCTGACCAAATACTTTAAAACTTTTATGATTGTATGTCATTACCTTCAATCATATCAGAGTTATGAAAGAGTCAGAAATATCTCTCTCACTTGAAATAACATCTAACTGTAGACAACAGAATTGGCATTTGCTAAAAAAAAAAATGTGTATTTCAGTTAGGTTTAAACCTATGAAAAAAAGACCAAATTTTTTGAGAGAGTGGAAACTCATATGAGACTATTAATATTGATTTTAGTAGAGAATATAAGTAAAAACAATGCCACTTTAGTTTGTTTCTAGGCTACATTTTGACTTGGAATATTTTCCTCATTGCTTATTTTAAAAGAACTGATTCTTAGGCTTAGGCTAGAAAAGGAAGTCATCACTGACATATGGCAAATAATAAATAGAAAAGGTTGTAGGTGCATGTTGTTGGGTTACCAGAAGGAGTGAACATTATAACGTGACAGAGAATGTAAGTCATTGTAGGGAAGAAAAGCAGGAAAAATAGGCTTTGGTATCCAAAAAGTAGACAAGAAAAATAGAAGGGCAAGCTCTCTCTATATAGTGGAAAGTTCAAATAGAAAGGTTAGAGAAAAGTTCAAACTCCTTTTTTCACTAGACTATAATTTGATCATTTCCTCAAGTTAGAAGTCCTACACTATATATAAAACTGGGCAAAATACAATTCCGTGTGATTGTAATGATAGTACATAGTCAAGAATTGATGAGGCACACGGTTTCTTCCAAAAGATTATAAACCCAAATAATTAACTTTACAGTTAAAATGCAGCTACTGTCCATGAAAAGATACCCTCCAGGTGAGTCAGATTTATTTATTTGTTTACAATTTCATCTTATAAACAGAAAGAGTCTGACCTGGTGTTTCTTTTATTCGTGAATTGGCACGATGTGCTGAGCAATTATGGAAGCTTCTGCCCAATATTTTCATGATGACTAGCGGCTAAAAGTATCTCCAATACACATGAACATAGGCCAGAGGCATAGCAGATTGATTCTATTCTTCATTTGCAAGAGATGCTGCAGGGAGTAAATTTTAATGTTCAAGCCAACATAACTTTTCTGGAATTCTGCAGGTATGTGTTTGAACAATAAGTACATAGTAATACTAACTGTGAATTGTGCCCTGCCACCCCCAATTCACATGTTGAAGCCCTAATCCTCCATGCGAGTATATTTGGAGATAGGCCCTTAATGAAGTAATTAAGGTGGAACTGTATTGGATTAGGGTAAGAAGAGGAAGAGACACTAGAGAGTTCTCTTTCTCTTCCTGTACTCACACAGCAAAGAGGCCACGTGAGGACACAGCAAAAAGGCAACAGGCTGCAAGCCATCAAGAGGTGCTTTACCAGAAGACAACCCTGATGGCACTTGATCTTGGACTTCCAGCCTTCAGAACTACAAGAAAATAAATATCTGTTGTTTAAGTCACTCAGTCTGTGATATTTTGTTATGGTGGCCAAAACTTAGTAAATCAAATCAAAACAACAACTACTTATTTAACTCATCCATCTCAGCGTGTGATTTAGGCTAGTGTACTAGTTCTCTACTGCTGCTGTAACAAATTATCACAGGTGTAGTGGCTTAAAACACAAATTTATTATCTTACAACTTGGAGGTTAGAAATCTGAAATGGGTCTTACCAGGCTAAAATGAAGATGTCAGCAGAATTGTTTTCCTCCTGAAAGCTCCAGGGAGATCTGTTTCCTTCCTTCCCTATTCCATCTTCAAGAGGTCACCTGCATTCTTTGGCTCATAGCCCCTTCCTCTCTATCTTAAAGCCAGCAGTGAAGCATCATTAAATCTCCTTTTCTTTTCCATCTCTGCTCCTGTTAGGACATCTCCTCTGACCCTCCAGTCTCTCTCTTATAAGGACCCCTGTGATTACATTGAGCCCACTAAAATAATCCAGGATAATCTGCCGATTTTAAGCTTCTTAATCACATCTGCAATATATTGGAACATGGATATATATGTTTAAGGAAATATATTGGAAATATATTGGAACATGGATATCTTTGGGGGGACCACTGTTCTTCCTCCCACAGCAAGGCACAGCTAAACTCCCTCATGGTTCTACGATGGATTAAAGGTCAGCTAATTCAAAGACCTGGGACTTCTCCATTAGTAGTTACCTGGACCTTGAAGATTTACTTGAAGTCTCTTCTCAGAGTGTCAGGTATCAGTATTAATCTAGGCTCAACCTCACCAATTATGTGCTTTTCGGCAGATTTCTTAATTTAAAATGTTAAGTATTCAATATACTTATGCTACCAATTACAAATGTACTTGTGTAATGATCCATTTTTCCTGGGTAACAGAGCATGGGAAACTGTGGAGAAACTGTAGCATATGTGTTAATGTAGGTTGATATATACATATTTGTGTAAAGATTATATTGACTATAAATTTTCATAGTGAAATAGGAATTTGATACAATATGTAACACACACATGTTATGTGTGTAACCTCTCAATGAATTATCATTGTCAAAGATTTTTGTAAATAACCAAAGGAACTCTGTGCCACATTCAAAGATTTTGACTTAAGTCAAGTTGCTAAAGTTTCAGGCTGAATTGCCTTATCCAGGGTTCAGGGAATAGGAAGCACACAGTTTAGATCAATCTGTAATTTATTTGTGAACTAATGATTAGAAAACAGTGCTCGGTATTGAAAATAATTTTATGAAGGTGCAGAGTTGCATATAATTCATACATCTAACACTGATACTAAAAAAATTTTCAGCTCAAAATTTTAAAAAATTACTGCACTTTGGTAGCTAAATTAAGGCATATATATACATAAAATGATTTTAGCTTAATTTACCTCTTAAAGAAAAAAAGTTATATTGAGATTAGATTTCTACTCTCAAAGTAGTCATTTTAAACACAAAATGGTGCTGTTACTATGTATGTGAAAGTGAATTCTTGTTTCATTACAATGTAAAGCTTGCCCTCTAGTGGTTTTTAGGTTAGTTAAAAAGTCAGAGAATAACAATTTACTCTAATGGAAGATTTACTACCTAATACTTAAAAAACTATTTTCTTCAGGCGTAGCATGCTAGAAATATAAGTATTATAAATAAAATACATCAAGTCCTCTGAAATATATATTAGAAAATATCTCTACTATAGATCTCATTAACAATATTTTTAAAACAAACATGTTTTAAATAAATGTGAAATGTTTACTAAAATTTAAATTAAAACAGAAAATTCAGGACTTCATATTCTTTCTGTTTTACTTGTCAACAGCTCTACTAATATTGTGATTATCGACAGAGAAGTTATCAATTGGGTCATATGTGACTTGTTGTTGGGTTAATGGTACTAAGAAACACCTTAACAAGATTGAGTCTATTTTATTAACCTATTTTGGATGAAACCACCATATTTATTTTTTAAATTGCCTACCTACGAGTCATTAAAAATATAAAGCATACATAAATATCTGGCTGAAAGGTATCTGTTTAAAAAGGAAAGAACAAAGGAAAATACTTAATTCAACATATTGGGCTCTTAACATAGTGCCATTCACTGTAGAGGGGAGTTTAATTTAAACTGGGTAATTCTTAAGCAATTTTAAAAGGCATGTGGGGAAAGGAGGTATCATCTACTTGTTAATTCCACTGTAAAGACTTAAAAAATAAAATGGTAGTTTGAGTCTTTAACATTAAACGTATTGATTTGTCATCCAAGTTTGTTTTCTGTTGCCTACTCTGGGCTAAGTTTACTTGAAAGATTGTTCACATAGGAGTTTTGCAAAATTTTCATTTCCTTTACCTTGTTGAAACACATGTAAAATGATATTTTAGGACGGGAAGATCATTTTTCTTATCTTATATTTAGGATAATGATATCTATTAATAAGCCCATAATTTCCACAGAGTCACATCACCTAGCTTATAAAAATAAATAAATAAATAAAATCTTTGAACATAGAAGGTTGTCTAAAATTTCTTAAAATAGAGCTAAACAAGTTAACTATGTTTAATATTCAAGAACTATTAGAGTGATTTTTGTGTGTTTCTTTTACATTTTCTTCCTATCAAATTTGTTTAGGTATAATTCACAGACAAATACAGTATCAATTTAAAGAGCAAAATTAGCTAGATGTGTCGGGTAGCAGTCTGAAATGTTGGTTCTTAGTGTGCTCATGGCCCAAGAATGATTAGATGCAAAAAAGTAAGGCAAGAACAAAAATGAGGTTTATTGAGGAGAGAAAGATAGGATTACAGAGCAAGAGCAAGATATAGGCTTACAGACTGAGATGCATACACCACAGATGATGACCATACCGATTGTGGTAGCAAAAGGGCGAAAAAAAAAAAAAGGGCTTAGTTATGGTCTGGGTCTTGTTTTATAGTATCTGGATTGGTACCTCCCTCATGGCTCAGATGTCACCATGGAATCACTCTGATTGGGCAGTTGGGAGTTATATGGCCTTAGTCTTATGTATGTAGATCTCCCATGAGCCTCTCTGAAAGCCCAAATTGGGGGAAGGGGGGTGAACCACAACAACACCCACTTTTGTCCCGAGGGGACATGGAATCCTTTGCTATCTGCCTAACAGACGTATATACCTGAGAACCACCACAATTGACGTGCAGGACATTTCCGTCCTTCTCCCCAAATTTCCTTGTGCCTCTTTCCATTCTATCCTTCCGTTTGCCCCTGATTGACAGCCACTGATGTGCTAATCATCGTGATAGATTAGTTTCCATTTGTGAGAATTTTGTTTTTTATTGTTTAAATATCTAGGAGTAAAATGGCTGGATCTTACGTTAGGTGTGGATGTAATTTTTAAGAAACTGCTAGACACAGCACAATTTACAATTGCAAAGATGTGGAAACAACCCAAATGTCCATCAATACATGAGTGGATTAATAAACTGTAGTATATGTATACCATGGAGTACTATTCAGCTTTAAGAAACAACGGGGATATAGCACCTCTTATATTCTCCTGGAAAGCGCTGGAACACATTCTACTAAGTGAGGTATCCCAAGAATGGAAAAACAAGCACCACATGTACTCACCATCAAATTGGTTTCACCGATCCAACACTTAAGTGCACATATAAGAATAACATTTATTGGATGTTGGGCAGTGGGGGAGGGGGCAGGGGGGAGGAGGGGACGGGCATATGCACAAACAATGAGTGCGATGCGCACCTGCCGGGGGATGGACACACTTGAAGCTCTGACTTGGGGGGAAGCGGGGGTAAGGGCATCATACGTAACCTAATCATCTGTACCCCCATAATATGCTGAAATAAAAAAAAAAAAAACTGCTGGACATCCCATCAGCAGAGAGTTTCATTGGTTCCACATTTTTGCCAACCCCTGGTTTTATCACTGTCTTTTATTCTAGTCATTCTTATGTGTGTTTGGTAGTATCTTATGCTTTCATTTGAATTTCTCTGATGCCTAATGATGTTGAAATAGTTTTTATGCGCTTATCGTCTATCCCCACATCTTCTTTCAAAGTGTTTGTTTATTCAACTAAGATGTTGAATAGTTTGACACACTATTGTTCATAAATTCTCTTTTTATTCTTTTAAAGTCTGTAGGATGTATAATGATAATCCCTCTTTCATTTATTATATTGGAAAATTGTGTCTCTCCCTTTTTTCTTTATTAGTAGCTCATTGTTCATCAATTTTGTTGATCTTTTCAAAGAATCAACTTATGATTTTGTTAAATTTCTTTCACTGCTTGTTAGTTTACTGTTTCCTTGATTTATTCTGTTATTTTTATTATTTCCTTCCTTTTATTTACTTTAGCTATAATTGTCAATTTCTATTTTTTCCTTGCGGTTCCAGTTTTTACTTTTGTATTTTGAAGCATGTTATTAGGAGTGAAGAAAATCAAAATATTTTACCCCAAAATATTTTTCTTTGACATAATTTGAGATGACTGCCATAGAGCCAGGAAACAGAAGTAGCCCTCCAAAGCTGCCTTGTTGGGGAACTTGGCATCTGTAAAGAATCTGCATAGATCCAGGCAGGCCTTCCCTTGTCCAGATTTAGAAAGAATATCTGAGAGTCTGATATCTTAAAAATCTGAAAGAAACATTTACCACCTATTCTCTCTAAGGGTTGCTGCCTGCAAGGTTTTGTTACACAAGAAGATCATCATTGTTAGCCAAGTCTCTCCTTCTCTCCCTCCAATAACCTGTCTTGCCACTGTAACCTAATTTACCACCATAACCTGTTTTGGGTCATGCTCTGAGTTTCCATTCTTTCTGTAACCTCAAGACGGTATATAAGCTTCTGCATTCCATTGGGGGAAATAATCACTCTGTAATTCTCTCCATGTACACGTTAATAAGTTGTATATGCCTTTTGCTGACTAATCTTCTTTTGTGAGCTGATTTTTCAGCGAACCTTCCAGGGGTTAAGGGGAAGTTTTTCTTCTGGCCCCAACAGGAACAAAGAAGAAGTTCATTGATTTTTCTCAATTGTTTTGCTAGTCTCTATTTCATTTATTTCCACTCTAGTTTTTATAATTTTTTTTTCTGTTTGCTTCATTTTTTCTGTTCGTTCCCTAGTTTCTTAAGCTTAGTTATTGATTTATCTTTCTTCTTTTTGAATATAGGCTATTACAGCTGGAATTACTGCTGAATCCCACAGCTTTGGCATATTGTCATTGTAATTCACCCAAAGTATTTTCTGTTGTTCCTTGTAATTTTTCTTTGATATGGTTATTGTTTAAGAGTGTCCCATTTAGTTTCCACATATTTGTTGATTTCTAAATTTACTTCCATTATTGATTTCTAATTCAATTTCATTGTGGTTAGAAAATATACTTTGTATGACTTCAATCTTTAAATTTATTGAGGCTTGTTTTTAAATCCTAACATATGGACCATCGTGTAGAATGTTTCACGTGCACTTGAGATGAACGTGCATTACCCCATGGTTGGGTGGAGTGTTCTATTGATGTTTATTAGATCCAGTTGGTTTATAGTTTTATTCAAGTATTCTGTTTCCTTGCTGATATTCTTCTTCTATCCATATTGAAAGAGGGATAATGATGTCTCCAAATCTTATTGTTAAATCAATTTCTTCCTTTATTTTATTCTTTCTTTTTGCTTGATGTACTCTGGAGCTGTTTTTATGTGCACACATACTTGTAATTGCTATGTTATACTGATTAATTGATCTTTTTATTATTGTCGATGGAAAATAAGCCAAACTTTGTAAAATAGAGAGGTTTATTCTGAGCCAAATTTGAGGACCATGGCCCAGAGCCATGCCCAAGAAGTCTGGAGCAAGTGGACTCGCTGTGGTTGGGTTACGGTTTGGTTTTATACATTTTAGGGAGACAGGAATTAGACATAAAATCATAAATCAATACATGAAAGGCATACATTGGTTTGGCCCAAAAAGGTGCAACATCTCAAAGTGGGGCTTACAGGTATAGGTGGGTTTAAAGATTCTTTGAGTTGTAATTGGTTAAAGATGTGAAGCTTTGTCTAAAGGCTTTAAATGTTTTAAGTTAAAATAAGGAAGTCTGTTAATCAGAGACAAGCCACCAGACATATACCCGGACTCAAGTGATCTGTTAAGTAAATTGAGGACCTGCTCCTGTGATTTAAGCTTTGTCTTGTATAGGCTTAGACCTGTTAACGAGTTACAAAAGACATCCCCAAGAAGAGAAGGGGGGCATGATGAGGTGTGTGTGACCTCCACTCTCATGGCCAGCAACTCAGCATTAGGATATTTCTGGGATCCTCTTGGCTAAGAGGGGGCCCATTCAGTCAGCTGGGGAGAGCTTAAGATTTTATTTTAGTTCACATTATTATTAAATGTATTTTGCTCCTTGTAAAAATTTTTGACTTAAAACTATGTTAGTATAGCCATTCTAGCTCTCTTTTGGGTGCTTTTTGCACAGTATATCCTTTTTTACCTCTTTACTTTTAATTTATTTGTGTCTTTGGATTTAGAAATGTATCTTTTGTGGATAGCATCCAGTTGGGTCATACTTTTTTTAGCAATCCTGTTAATCTCTATCATCAGATTGAAGTGTTTTGTGTAACAGTATGGCAATTCCAGAAATCAGAATCTCCCTCCTCTCTTCGGTTTTTGTTATTGATTTTTGTTGCCACTGTTAGTTTATTTAATGATTTTCTTTGACCAATTATATATAGTCTGAATTCTTTGTCATGGGTGGCGACTGAAGCCTGTTCTTGAATTACTTAGCGGTTAGCTAATGATTGGACAGAGGTTTCCTTAATACCTAGAACAAATAATTGTCGCATTCTTTGCTGAGGAGCTCCATGTGTCTGGTGAGCCTTGACTTGAGTGCTATGACAGGCAGTTTATTATTCTGCATTGCCTCAGCACAGAGCCTCAAGGTCAGTCAGATGTGAGAGGTCAGGTCCTTCTCAGCTCTTTCCTGAGCATGTGCACAGCCCTGAGTTTGTATATGGCCTTCCCGATTTCTGGAATAGATCTTAGCTTTTCAAAGTTCCTTATAAGCAACTCAGTCCCCAGTTTTTCCTTTTTTTTTTTTTTTTTTTTTCTGAGACAGAATCTCACTCCCCCGGCTAGACTGTTTGACCATGACTCACTCATCAGTATTCACTTTTCTCTATTTTCCATATTTTTCTTCTATGCTTTTTTTTTTTTTTTTGTTGTTATTGTTGTTTGTTTGTTTTTTTGTTAGTTCCCCAAAATAATGCCACCTCAAACAGCAGTGATGTTAAGCGATTGCAGCTGATGATTTTTGACAAAGCCCGGAGGATAGAGCTCACACAGAATAAGAGATCTGACTAAGGTCAAATAAAGACAATCCCTGAGAGTGATGCTTTCCAACAAGCTGTCAGACAGGTAAAATAGTAACAACTTTCTGGGGATAGGGTTTTTAGGGAGTTCCTGCCTTCTTTTGTCCTATCCAGTAGCTGCCAAACTTCTGGTTTTAACATCTATTGTATATGGAAGACTTAATTTTTAAGGTTATCTTGGGATTGAGAAGGGGGGTCAGATTAGGGAAAGTTAAAATACCACGTATTGCACTGTTATTATAGATTCGGCCATTTTTCTTGTATTAAACACTCCTCATATTGTTATAATCCTCAGTTAATGTCTAGAGTTCAGAAAAAGTTGATTTTGACAGTTTTGCATGTGTTCTTGCTGCTTGTATGGAGAGGTAGATTTTCAGAGGTCTTTTTCTGCTATTCTGGAAGTCAAAATCCCTCAAGTCCCTCAAGCTTTAAAAGTACCATCTGTTGGTCCTTGGTTGGCATTGAAACCCATGAATTAATGTAATAATTTAAATTTTAATATTCTCTTTTTCTTTTTATTATATAATTTATTTTTTTCAATTTAAGTACATAATGATGTTTCATTTTTTTTCTGTCCATACATTAAATATTTCAGCTAAGTTTTACTGTATTTTATTTTCCTGTGATATTATCCAACTGGTTTAGCTGGTCCAAAGAAAAGCTATTGACTTCTGTATTTTTTCATGGCAACTGTACTGAATCCTCTTATTAATTCTAATAGCTTTCAGTTTATTCTCTTGGGTGACTAGCATGAGTCTTAATTTTCATATGCAATCTTATACTTAATGTTTGCTCTGTACACACATTTTATCATTAATTAAATCCAGGGTTGAACTATAATCTTTAAGGATTATTATGACTTTTAATTTCTGAAACACTTGCCAATGATCTCAAGGGCCTACCTTCCCATATCTGTGTCAAATATGGGTCCAAATTTTGTGATGAGGGCAGAGAACATCCTGGTCAATAAAATAGATAGTGCTAGTTATGCTCAGCAGATTATGCCACAAAACCAAGGGCATGTAGGAGATATTCTTTATATTTATCTGTTCTCTTTCAGTAGAGTTTAGGATGACAGTGAGAAAAGTGAGACATTTTTCTCAGGCATAAAATGTAAGGGGTGACCAAAAAACTCAGTAATCAAGATAAATAATATCTTAATGAAATATTTAAAAAATAAAAATCAATGCAATAAATGGATTATGAAAAATATATCTAAATTTTAATACCAAATTTTAATTTGGTATTAATTTTAATTTTAATACCAAATACTAGATTTAATACCAAACCATGTTGGAGCCTGAGGTAAAATGAAAAGTTAATAACTATTCCAATTACCTCACACCTTAGTCCAACCCCTGAAATAACAGTTATCATAGTAATTCCAGTGTTTTCTAAAAAACATGATTTGGTTATATTTTTGAATTTGAAGAAATTCAGTATCAAGAGTAGAGGTGGCCCATTTTATCCAGAAATAACCTTACATGTAGCATTTTCATAGGCTATCATTTCACTGTTGGAGAAATATCCAGTGTCATTTGACACAGGGCAGAAATTCTTTAAGACTTTTAGAAACACAGTAGTGAAAGGGATCTCCAGGCATTGCTGCCTCAAGTCAGGTGTATTGTTTCACTTCTTTATATGTGGTCCTTGTAGAAGATTGAACAGATTACATTGAATAGTTGTGATTAAAGACAACACATAGAAAATGTTTTGAATAATAATGTTGTACTTTTATTTTCTTAATTCAGCAAAAAAGTAACCAAGCCCTCATGGAGTTCAGGAGAAACTGCTGTTTGGTGATATAAATTTGGGCATGTAGATATATATTGTTGATGAGATCAGCTGGAGAGGGAATAGAGATAAATTAGAGAAGGCATCCAAGGAATGAGCTCCAGGGAATCCCGACACTTAGAGATAGTGACCTCATGCGACCTGCAAAAGAGACTGAGAAGGAGTGTCCTGAAAGACAAGGGAACACCAAACAATTCTAGTGTTTTGAAGATGTACCAGAAGCAGTTATTGGTGCTGCTAATAAGAATTTGTAGAGGGTAGTGAGATGAAAACCTAAAATAGTGGATTTATGAGAAAATAAAAAGAGAAATTGGAGATTGCAAATACACAGAAATCTCTCCATAAATTTTGCTGTAACAGAGGAGAGAAGTGGTGCTATCCTGGAAGGAAAAGTAAGGTCAACAGATAATTTATTTTTGTTTTAATGATGAAAGAAATAACAGCATATTTTTGTGTTTATAAAATTATCCAGAATAAAGGAAAAGTTTGACAACCAGGAAAATGAGAAGATAATTGCTGGAACAGTGTTCATCACTAGGCAAGAGGACGCTGGAGATGTTGCTCAATGAAGAAGTAGCCTTGGCCAGGAGAGTACTCAGAAAGGTACAGTACGTGGGCACAGATGTAGAAAGTTGGTAGATGTAGTAATGGGAGTCTGTAAACGATTTTCTCTGATTGACTTAATTTTCTTGGTGAAAAAGAAAGTCAACAGACAAGAGTGAGGATCAGGAGTAGAGAAAATTAGAGATTGAGGGTGGAATTCTGTATCTTTTGATGTAATCCCTCTCATGTTATTTTTCCCCCAGATTTTTTTCTATCCTTAA
>NW_012149641.1:95029-104449 GCF_000956105.1 Propithecus coquereli
TAATAATATTATAGAGTTGATAGATCTTCTCATATTTATGCTATTCCAAAAACATAATTTTAATGCTGAAGATTATATTTCCCTTGATGAATATTAAGAAAGTCATTAAATTTTGAAAGTGCATCCTCACTTAGATTGTCTACAGATGATTTTAAGGAGTCAGATATTTATTAAAAGTTCATTTTTAGAATAAAATATAACTAGTTCTCAAATTTATGATTTTATATATGTGTTAAATGGGAAGAAATTAAAGTAGATACATTACATATACATAAATACAAATGGCATGATTAAGAATATTGGTTCATTTGAAGAGCAATGACTGTATAAACTGAGTTTTGTGTCAGTATGAGTTTGTGTGCTTTAGTTAACCTTAATTTATAACCAAGTGTTTGGTTGGCATTTGTACTATCTGAATTAGAAGTCTATACTTCAGCGTGCTTAATCATTTCAAGGCTATAATTGAAACATATATGAGGACATTTATTAATTTTCATTAGGGGTGCTTGCAATATATTTTTGTTGATGAGATGAGTAGTGTTAAAACACATGGTTTGGCTAGAAAGATTTTTACAGGTTTCCACTCTTGCACGAACTGGCAAGTCTAACATTCTCACACATAAGGAATTCCACTTTAGGTTTAGAAATCTGTTTAGTCCTGGGCTCCTGACTAACTGGAAGATTCTGCCAACCAATCAGACTAAAGGCTTGGCTGATTCCACAATCAGAATATTGTTACCTCTACCTCAGCGTGAAACTTCCCCGCAAGGTGCTCCCTAGAATGTCTCGGGACAGAGTGTGATCTTCACCAAGCCTTTATGAATTGATTGCTTGGATCTTTTGTTTCTCGTCAATGTTTGTATCTTTATCAGAATTTGGAGTAAGATTTGAAGTGATTGTAACATATCAGCTGGCATTGAGATTGTGAGAGGAAGAATGCATAGCTCCTACCTATCTCAATCTGCCAGGGGCTACCAATATTTACCCAAAGTATCTAACGATTGCTGAACAGCCAAATTGGCATAAGTCCGTTCACCACAATTGGATAAGAAGAAAATCTTGAAGGTGTTATGTAAATCACTAACGTTTTAAACACAGACAACTTTTTCAGACTATCTTCTGTAACTTTTTCAGACTATCTTCTGTAACCAAAAAAGTGACAATTTCCTTGTGTGATAATCTCACATGCACTAATCCTTAATGTGTTTAGGTGAGAGAAGCAATCAAGCCGTAAGAATAGAATACATTTAAAAAATCATCGAAGAATTTCCCATCACAACTTGTTTTCACTGGGTAGGAATTCAACTGAGGTTAGATAAAGCCAAACATTTTTTTTTTTTTTTTTAACCGCAGTCTCAGACAATGTTCCAACTAGAGGGACAGAGTGTTTTATGTGAACTCTCTAAGATCACACATGTGGAGAGGCCATGATCCTAGAAAGATATTTGTCAAAGGAGCCACTGATCCTGGTCTGCTCTTTTATTGCTAATCTCAAATAGTCCTTTGTGTAACCCAGCAATCATGCTACACTTCACAATCCACTCTTCCATATGACTAGTTCATACTGTCTCTTTTTTTCAACCTTCAACATTTACTCCTACGCTTACTCACTGATAAAATCGATGCCATTGGAAAACTTCCACATGCTTCCACATTACATCTACAAGTCTGCAATCTATTATACTTGCAACTGTACAAATATTTCTTGTTTTTTCTCCTGTTACTCTGCCTGAATTCTCAATGTTCCTATACAAAATCCTTGCTTCTTCTTGTATACTAGAATCCATCCCATTTTATCTGCTTACTCCCATCATTTCAGCAATTTTCTCCTCTTCTTTTAGAAATTGCATTTTTCTTTTATCATATGAATTTTTTACATCCATTTTTACTTCTCAGATTCTAAAAACAAATTTCTCTTGTTTCCAGTGTTAGATGAAATACTCAAATTCAGTCTGCAATTTATTTGATCCCTTTGTAACACTTAATACAATTGTTTACATTTCCTTTCTTGGTGTACATCTTTCCACCCGACTTATAGGAAACCAAATTGCTTTTTATTTTCTTTACCTCACAGGCCTCTAGTCATCAAAACATTTAAATATAAATCTTAAACTTAACAAATCCAAAACAGAACAATTTTCACTTCTAAACTTGCTCTTGCCACGATCTTTTCCATCTAAACTGTGGCAACTTCATTCTTCCAGTTACTCAAGCAAATCTTAATGTTATACTTGACTCTTCTCTTTCTTTTGTACCCTATATTTAATCTGTCTTCAAATTCTGTTGGACTTACCTTCAAACTATACCTAGAAAGTGACTATAGTATCAACACCATCTCCCTGGAGTAAGACATCATTACCTCTTGCCTAGTTACTGCACGAATTTTTTAATTTTTATACTTTCTCCGTGCTTTGTGTAGTTTATCCTCACTCTATCAACAATCCTTCATAGACATTCTAATTCTTACATTAATAGCTAATTGATGTAAGCTGTTAATTCTTACATTTGTAATAGCCTATAATGTCCTTTGTGATTTGGCCATCTCTCTCCCTTCTGCTCACATCTATTGTTCTTCCAGTGGCAAACCCTGCCTGAGCCTCATAGGACTCCTTACTCTTGCTTTCTGACACTAGACATGAACCTGACTTAGAGATTTCTCATTTGCTACTTCCTATACCTGGAAAACTCTTCCTTCTGTTTATACACATGGTTTACTTCCTTGCCACTTTTAAGGTGTTGCTTACATATCACCATCTCTATAAGATTCTGTCTGGCAACTCTTTCAAATTTGCAAGCAAGCCCTGGGCCTCCGAATCTATTTACCCCCCTTTCCTTTTTCACTTTTATCCCTTGTACTTAACGTCTTCTAACATACTGAATATTTTGATTATTATTTTATAATTTTCTCCCAACTCAAGAATATAAGATCTATGAAGAAAGTTCCTTCCTTCCTTCCTTTCTCTCTGTTTCTTTTACTTATTCTTTTTACTTAGAAAATTTATATGTGTGGCTCGTATTATATTTCATCTGCACAGCCCTGATTTAGACAATAGCTGGGACGAAAAGGACTACCTGAAGAGTCAGTGGTGTGATCTATCAAGCCTTAGTCTGTCAGCAAAATGATGGTTGAGCTTTTACATCAAGATCAAGATGATTGGCTCGTACTTAATACACTTTTAAGACAACAATTCCTCCTATTTACTTTCATCCTGTACTCTAATATCCTAGAAAGCATCTCATTGTTATTTGTCTTGTCTCTATCTATGCAAATAAAGTCTAAGAAACAGTTAATATATCATTAAAACAGATCTCTAGCACTCTTGTGTGCTTTAGTATATTATCAAGCAAAATCTGGGATACATTCTCTGACACATTTTGAAGTTCATATTTAAATCGTTAACATATCTACACAGAGAATATATTATAGAATCTTAGTCTCTGAATTCTAAATAAGTTCATTGTGGCCTGGATGTGTTTTTCAATGCAAGGTATATTGACCACATCACACAATCTCTCTTCAGCATTACAGAGTAAACATAGATTATCCTTTATTCAAAATGCTTGGGACCAACCAGAAATGTTTTAGATTTCAAATTTTTTCGATTTTGGGGATATTTGCATATACAGAATGAGATATTTTGGGGGTAAGACCTAAGTTTAAACACAAAATTTACTTATATATATACCTTATATACATGCCTAAAGGTACTTTTATTCAATATTTTTAATAATGTACAATAAAACAAAGTTTGTATACATTGAATTATCAGAAAACAAAGATATCACTATCTCACATTGTCACTCAAAGGTTGGATGTGGGACATTTTGGATTTTGGATTTGGAGATTGGGAATGTTCAAGCTGTATTAACATCACATTTGGCGAAATACATTAAGGGTTTCTACCAGGCCATGTTTAGTGTGATTGCCAGGATCATAAATGATCGTGGACAAGAAGCATTATTTAATTGACTTATAAAAAGTAACTAAGGAAACTTTTGGAAGGTGAGTTTTTTTTTTCTTTCTGATTTAAATATGCCTGTATGCTTGTTGTGCGACAATTATATGTCATATATTATTTCAAAAGAATTGCTTAGTTTTCTTTGTATAATGTGTCAGTAGTTAGATTCTTCTTCTGTCCACATTTAAAACTTTACACTACGTATTATTTCTTCATCAAAAATATCAAAATGATGTTAGACTGCATGTGCAGAAGTGTTATACTGAAATTGCGACAATAGAGGACAGCAAAGCACTAGGCATTGTGATTTCACAAGAAGAAATCGTCTTGATAGTGGGAAGGAAAAACCCAGCACGTTTATTCTGGGGAGTAGATATAAAACATGTATGCTTATTCAACTCTAGGTATATATCAAAATACTTTGTTTTCATATAGAAGAGAAAATGAAAGAGGGCTTTAGAAATCAAAGCATTTGGCACAGAAACTAAAAATCATATATGAGCTCTGAGCATATGGTTAAAATTTAAACTTTCTGGTGTTAGTGAGAGTTTTTACTGTTTTATAATAGAGAATGTGGGGAAATATGTATTTTTAATTCATACTCCAATTTTTTGCTATGTACTTTGAACATTAATAATAAAGCATCTAGTCACCTCCCATGAATTTCTTTTACAGCTACATAATGAACTACGTGCAGTTCATTTACTACACAGTTTTATAAGCCTGAGTGTAAGCAGTTCAAAGGAGGAGCATGCTCTGAGTTCACGAACAGTTCTTTTTTCTAGCCCACAGAGTTACCTCCCAAAGTACAATTTTCATTTAATTTCATTGGCGTTTTAGAAAGATGAGGAGCAGATTTTAAAAAAAAAGTTGACTTGTTATAGACTTCTTTTTTTCCAATGTAATTCACAAGAGCATAATATAGGCTTACTTAATTTTGCCAAAATAAATACTGGCAAAAATATTGAAGCCTGACTAATTAAATTATCTTTTTAAAATATGAGTCTATGTTCATCTCAAAAATTTTAGATAGGTCAATGGAACAACCTTCAAAGCTAACAGCAGAAAAATAAAATTTTTTAGGTAAAAAGCACAAGAGAAAAATTTGTTTAACACATGGCATATCTAACTGCATGAGTAACAAGAAAATGGCTTTTAAAAAAAATTGGAGTTTTTAATGAAGTTTATTCCTTCTTGATTTCAATAGTGATACAGGATATAATATGGAACCACAAACGCTAGAGAATTAAAGTTCTCTAGCTGCCAAATCTAATATAAAACATTTATTTTAATTACTTAAATCTTATTTTACCCAGATTATTTCATGTCGATAGAAATGAAGGAATGACTTTAGTCACAGGCTCACAGCAAACAGTATGACACTTTTTGGCATTTGAAATAACATGTTATGTTGCTGTCAGTGTGTGTGTGTGTGTGTGTGTGTTTGTGTGTGTGTGTGTGTATAAAACGTTAAGACTTTCTTTCATTCAAACTTTTTGCTATTTATTCAAATAGACAGGTAATACCACTTAGAGTATGAATCTACATTTACATTAGAAGGAAAAGGAAGCAAAATTGCAAAATTCAATTGCTGCTTGGCCTTTTGGCTAAGATCAAGTGTAGAAAGCAAAATTTATTCGTTCTGGTATGAATACATTTTCAACCAATTGACTAAACAATAAAAGATTCAAAATATTTCGGTAAATATCTATTTGCCTCAGTGTAATGATAGTAGGCACTGTGATTACCTTAATCACGTATGAAAACAGTGTCATGGTAAGTATTCTTCATGATGGACATGATTTTAAATTATTTAATGCCATCTACCATTCGTCCATTTGCTGTTGGTCTTACTCTTCATGAAATTAGAAAATTACTTGGATAGAAATGAAGCATTTAAATAATCATTCATGCTATTGAGTTGACATTAGTGATTTTAGTTATTTTGTGTTCCTTGTGGTACTCTACAATGACACTGTCAAAGGGAAGCTTCAGTTGCACAAGACTTGCACGCAGTACAGGAATGATGTATTTGTGACACAACCAGGCAGACCTGTGTCTCATGATGCTTGATGATAAATATAGAGTAAGTGTTTGCAAATTTAGCTTGGCTTAATTTCAGTCACAAGTGGAAAATACACACATATTTTATGACAGAAACTTTGATTTAAATAGGCCTTCAGTAGGGTTAAAATAAAATTCATTCAAGATCTCTTGATCAAAGTCTGTGGGTCAGTTCAGAAGGCCATTCATTTACTCGTTAATTGCACCTGCCTTAGAGTAGAGGATTAGAATCTAGAGATTCCATATAATACATTTTATTTTTATTTAAGTTTTTATTCTTGAGATTTCCTCATTTTTATGTATATATGTATGTATACATACAAATATAGGTATATATATGTGTGTATATATATATCTACATACATATATATATACACTCACAAATATGTATTTTTAAAGACAAATACATAACCAGAAACATATTCATAATGTTGAAAACAGAAGTAAAATATTTTTTAAAATTATCAAGAAGCTTGAATAAAGTTAAACCACATCTTTCAGACAGGTCAGTTTTGCTGTTTCGTCATTCTATCTGGAGTTCAAAACAAGCACATTTGAATTGGGAATGTATTCACCTGAGAATGCAAGGAGGGTGAATAGTTCAACAAAACTGTAACACAGCATTTTGATGTATTTGGAACCAAGATCAATAAAGAACTTTTTAAGTGTTTTACTGTAGGCATTAATGGGGCTGCTATCATTGAACAGTTTCTCTTGGTAACTCCCAAAGTGCTAATAACATAATAATAGAGAACAAAATCCTAATAGAATAATAATTTCAGCTAGTGACCCAGGATAGAAACTAACTTTAATTAGGAGTGTGGTCATTGGTGTAAATGTTCCAAAGAAGTCAAGTGGTTGTTTGCATTAGTGTTACTAGAATTCCAGAGGCTTTCAGAAAGAGAGCAATACCTCAGTTTGTTTAAAACAGTTTCCCGCATGTATCTATTTGGCCAACCCCCTCACCTCTCTCAAAGCTTTGCTCACATCTTACCCTCACATTGAGGACTACCTGACAACCTTATTTAGTACTGCGCCCCCTACCCCTCCTGCCCCAAGAGCCCCTGGTATTCTGATTCCTACCTCCTTGTTCTTTTCTTCTTTTTTTATACCACCGTAAGACTTGAATTTCCAGAAAAGTATGACTCCTGTTAAATATTGAAACCTTCCTCAAAATAGCAGTGGTAGTTGAACACTTAACAGGATGACTATTTTCCAGACTAGGAATTCTTCACCTGATCCAATCTTAACTTGATTCTCTCTAACATGTTCTTCCAACATCATTGCTGGTTTTCTTTCCCTTTTCATGATTGTAATAAATGTGAGCAGCCAGTTGTATTTTTAGAAACCACATTGATTCATTTCAGTTATTAATATATATAGTTATTGTAGTAATTTTTAAATGTAGAAAAAAATTACTAATATAGAAAAAAATCCCTTGTTCTCTGATAATCCAAAGCCATTTATTGTTAATATCTTTACATTTCTTCTTACCCTAGTTCTGTTTTAATTATCATTTGATATTTGATTTTTTGTTGTAATTTTTATTTATATAACATTATAGCACAGCACATCCTATATTAGCATGAGGTTTTCAGCATCTTTATTTTTAAGGGCTGTATCTTACCACATAAAATGTATAGGCCATCATTTATTACATCATGATATTGTTCTGATTTTGTAGTTTTCTTGGAAAGGTTCTAGGTATGTAGTAATAATTAATTCTAGTCCTAGGGTTATCCCTATACTTGCTGGAATGTTCGTAATCTGCGGACTTCAAAGATCAGGCTTTTGGAAACCAAGAAAAAAGAAAAATTAAACTCCCCACCTATAGAAGAACTTTATGCTTTAATTTTTTGTTTAAGACTATAGAAGTTTCATTAATCTTAGCCTGTTTATTTAGAATTTTTTTTGAAAATTTTCTGAATTTTTGATAGGAATTCATATAGAACATATTTTGCTTTGTACTCAATGCATTTTAAAGATAACAAATCCCTTTTATATAATTGTAAGCATGTTTTTATATTATTAGTCATAATGGCATTCTCTTACTCTGCTGAAAATCAACATTATCTCATCCCATGCTTGTTGAAATATATCCCATAATCATTACAATGCCCAGTGATCTTTTAAAAACTTTTCCACGTAGCCACTCATTTACATGAAATCTTTCATTAACTTGTTATATAACAAAATATAGATCGCATTTTATTATTTAGTTATCACATCTCTTATTGTCATTCAAGTATAAGGACAAGCAGATACATAATCTCCGTGGTGGGTAGCATAAAACTACTAATGCAGTAGAAATAAATATGTTATGGGAATCAATATAACACTCCTAAAACCACCAAATCTTCCCCATTCCCTTTTGATTTGGAGGGCAATCAGTTTTTACTCTAACGTATAAATTTGTAAAAAAAGTACATTCCCTGAGAGAACTGATAATAAGATACATTAAGGTAAAACCACCCATCAAATTCTTTCATAGAAGTGCTTAACATGGCCCAGTTAAGAGGGACCCATTCCATTTGTGCATGACCTGTTTATACAAAGTGTCATATTAACAATGCAATTACATTGGCCTGGATGATTCATGGGACAAATTAAAGCATTGAATAAAGTGTTATTGTAGTCATTACCCTTCATTGTAAGTGAGCATTTTCACAGCATTATATAAGTATTATGCAACATAATGTTAATGGAGAAACAGTATTAACCATGTTGCTGCTTTGTTGCTATTTATGTATACATATTTCCTTTGGTGTTTTGAGTAGTGAAATGAGTGTAATGTATAATTGAAGTCTTTACTACAGAGTAATAATTTCTCAGACTGTGCTTAGGATTCATGTCCAATTCCCCAGGTCACTAATTTAAAATGATTGCATTTGCTGGCATCTTCCAACTCCAATCTGCCCAGTCCTTTTAGAATACATGCGTTATATGCCAGGGGCAGAGTCTTCAAATTCCTGTTATCATCAGAATAAATGTGAATTAACAAAAATATGTGCCCATATTATATATAGGCTTATGTGACAAACATCCCATTTACTTTCTCTGTAATGTCCACTGAGTGACCACAACAGCTCTGACATCCCTTGGCTACATCCTGACTGACCTAGATCCAGGATTCTTGGTGGCAATAAAGACATTAGGCTGAAAAGAGCAGCAGGAAATAAAATTTACTAGTTTGAAAATATAAAGCATTTCAGAAATTTCTGAACCCTGGTTAAAGTATCAATTATCACTAATAACTGCAGAGAAACCATGCTAAAATGTTTTGACATTTTAATAAACATCAATATGTTTTCAGGAAAAAAATTTACATTTCTTTAATGATCTAGGTAAGAAATTGCAAAAGATGCTAATATGAAAAGAAAATGTCTGACCACATAGA
>NW_012149641.1:105956-107732 GCF_000956105.1 Propithecus coquereli
AGACCCCGTCTCTACTAAAAATAGAAAGAAATTAGCCAAACAACTAAAATATATATATAGAAAAAATTAGCCGAGCATGGTGGTGCATGCCTGCAGTCCCAGCTACTCGGGAGGCTGAGGCAAGAGGATCGCTTGAGCCCAGGAGTTTGAGGTTGCTGTGAGCTAGGCTGACGCCATGGCACTCTAGCAAAAAAAAAAAAAAAAGAAAGTTGAGATGCGCTGTAAGTGAGGACTGTTGCATCCAACAGCCAAGGTGCGAATGCAAAGAAAAAGTTTCTCAAAAAATTAAAAGTACTACTCCAGGGAACACACAGATGATAAGAAAGTGCAACAGTCTTAATAATGATATGGAGAAAGTTCTGTGGTCTAGATAGAAAATCAAATCAGCCACAACATTCCCTGAAGCCAAAACCTAATCCAAAGCAAAGTCCTTATTTACTTCAATTCTATGAAGGCTGAGAGATGTGATCAAACTACGAAAGAAAAGTTTGAAACTAGCAGAGGTTGGTTCATGAGGTTTAAGGAAAGAAGCTATCTCTGTAACATAAAATTGCAAGGCAAAGCAGCAAGTACAAATATAGATGATTCAACAAGTTATCATGAAGATCTAGCTAAGATGAAGGTGGCTACAGTAAGCAACAGACTTTCAATGTAGATGAAACAACCTATTGGAAGGAGATGCCATCTAGGACTTTCATAGCTAGAGAGAAGAAGTCAAAGTACGGCTTCAAAACTTCAAAGGACAGGATGACTCTCTTGTTAGGGGCTAATACAGCTGGTGACTTTAAGTTGAAGCCAATCCTCATGTACCATTCCAAAAATCACAGGACCCTTAAGAATTATGCTAAATCTACTCTGCGTTTGCTCTGTAAATGGAAAAACAAAACCTGGATGAAAGCACATTTGTTTACAGCATGGCTCACTGAATATTTAAAACCACCATTGAGACTTACTACTGAGAAAAAAAAAAAAAGATTCCTTTCAAATTATTACTGCTCACTGAAAATGCAGCTGGACAACCAAGAGCTCTGATGGAGATGCACAAGGAGATTGATACTGTTTCATGTCTACTAACACAGCGCCTGCTTTGCAGCCCATGAATCAAAGAGTAAATTCCAACTTTCAAGTCATTATTTAAGAAATACATTTTATAAGGCTATAGCAGCCAGAAATAATGATTCCTTTGATGAATCTGGACAAAGTATATTGAAAAACCCTCTGAAAAGGATTCATCATTCCAGATGCCACTAAGGACATTTATGATTCATGGGAGGAGGGCAAATATCAACTTCACCAGCAGTTTGGAAGAAGCCGATCTCAACCCTCATGGATAACTTTGAGGGAAATAAGACTTCAGTAGAGAAAGTAACTGCAGATGTAGTGGAAATAGAAAGAAAACTGGAATTAGAAGTTGAATCTAAGGATGTGACTAAACTGCTTCAATCATATGAGAAAACTTGAAAGGATGAGGATTTGCTTTTCATGGGTGAACAAAGAAAAGTGATTCTTGAGATGGAATCTAGTCCTGGTGAAGATTCTGTGAACATTGTTGAAATGGCAACAAAGAGTTCAGAATATTATACAAACTTAGTTGATAAAGCAATGGCAGGGTTTGAGAGGATTCACTCCAAATTTAGATGATCATTATTAGCATTTTTTAGCAATAAAGTATTTTTAATTAAGGTATGTACATTTTTAAAACATTATGCTATTACACACTTAATAGACTACAGTATAATGTAAACATAACTTTTATATGCATTGGGAAATCAAAAA
>NW_012149641.1:116526-117852 GCF_000956105.1 Propithecus coquereli
AAGATTTTTGTGTTACTTTAAGATATTTACTGATATTGCTCATTTATGAGCCTCAGATGAACAGTGACTCTGAATGTTCTTCCTAACATTTGCTGATGAAGTTATATCATATACTAAAAAATATTCACAGTATTGTTTTATGATCGTTCTCATGTCTTTGCCCCCACTAGAACATGAGCTCCACAGGGACAACCTTGTGCTAGTTTAGCAGGAAATGCCACAGGGCTCCCTGACGACCTTCTATCCCAATGAAGAAAAGTGTTTTCCCAGGAGAAGGCTGGAAATGGAAAACCGAAAATAGATGAACTTGACAATATATTATATGGTAAATATGTCAGGGCTGTGTTTTATAGGGATAGAAAATAAAAACAAAGAATGAGCATCCAACCATCTTGTGGAGTGACCACCCACAAGATTTGTCATGCTGTGTCCAAGATATAAAGCTGTTTGTTAAATGAGCAATGGAACAAAAGAATTTAGGGTGTTCATCCTTTTTTTATTTTCTTTTGGTGAAATATGAAACAATAGTCTTTGTGTTTTTTTAGAGGTGGTTGCTGGATTGACATTTCTTATAGTTTCGTGTATGCACATAAAAGCTAAATTTTGGACTTAATGACAAAATTTAATACCACTTACAATCATACTTTTGTTTTAAGCATCTAACAACAGTAAAATATTCAACATTTCTGAAAGAATAGCCATACTTTATAAGATCAAATCACAGATTAAATGTAGGTGTCCTATATTAAGGTCAATTTTTGTTCTGTACAGAGTCGGCCCCAAATTTAGATATACATTTTTCTTCCTTCAGTCACTAATTCTGTCTGCATGCTCTTTTCTGAGTAGCAAACTTAATCTCCAAATACATTGCAGTGGTCCCAAATTTCCAAAAACCAAGATCTAGAATTGTGACAAACGTATCTGTAGATATGATTTAGATGTAGTTTAGAATATTTTACAGCATGTTCCATAGGGTACATCCCCCAAGATACACCATCTAATCTCAGAACCCAGCAAATGCCATCAATAAAGTGGGAAGGGAAGTTAATTACAGGCTCCTATTCAGCATCCTTATGCCACTGGTGGCCCATTATAATGAATCATTCTTCAAATTGAGAAGAAATTGACAGAAATTTTATAAACTTTTCACTCCCTATGTCTTCCCTGTGTAATAAGTGGCTGCTGTACACTGGGAAAGTGATTAAATATCAATTTCACAGAAACCTGGGAATAGTGTTTAAAAGACTAATGAGACACTATTTTTACTGCTTAGGTACTGTGACTCCCCCATGAGTCAGAAGAACGCCTGTCATTCTAATTAGTCAT
>NW_012149641.1:117902-121100 GCF_000956105.1 Propithecus coquereli
CCAATTTCTATACCATATATTTGTGTTATCTACTGAGTCACCCCAAACTCATTGTGTCTTTATCCAAATCCTTTACCCACTCCCACAAAGTGGTTCCTATCTTCCCTACGTGTCTCTATTTTTCGTAGTGATACTTCCTACTCCATTTTGGCACATGTGCTAATAATTTCAGCTGTGGAGCATGCAGACATCAGCTGTTGGCAATGGCTTCTTCCGCTGGTGTTTGCTCAGACTTTTGCCCCCTCTCTTTCATTTGACCAAATATTGCCTTCTCTCATGTCTTGCTCTTTGTTCTCCTGTGTAAGTATTGTAACTTGTGGTGGGTTGCAGGCTTTTAAAAATTTGTTAACTAATTAATGCAGTAAGTACAGAATATATATTCAATAAATGCTAGATATTAATTTCTATGGCTCTTCTCTTAATTTACTCTCACTTCACCCCCCACTCACCTCTCGCAACTTCCTCTTCATTTTCATCCTTTACATGTCCCCTCTGGTTTGTAGCACCTTCCATTCAGATCAGTGTTCAATTTTGCCCATCATTTTTGCCTCAGTGAGACCCACATTGCTTTGACTAGCAACTGACAGGTGCAGTGATTGTCCAAATTTCTAAATCTTGAAAACTGTGGAACATTTTTAACTTCAGTAAGTTACCATTAAATATTGAGGCTCCAAGTTTTCTCACTATCAATGCCAAAAACACATTTTTTGGAAGGATATGGAGGCACTCACAGGATCCAAGTTAAGACTGCATAGCTAGTCTAAGACTAAACAAAACTTGGTGCCTTTACACATCTTGGTAGCAGTAACTGTTAATCAAACTTGCTTTGTGAATTCAGGAATTAAAGAATCACAACCAACCAATGTTACTCCACTGGATATTCAAAGACCTGGAAAAGTGTGTTTGATTGGCCATGAGGTCACCTGCCTTTCCTTTCTTTTTGTGGATTAGGAATAGCAAAAATCTTGATGAAGTAGCATCCAGTGAACCCTCTATTTCCATGGTGGGAGAGAAGAGGGACTTTTTAACCAACACTACACACAATGAAGTAGGCGTAGCCTCTTAAAAGAGTGTCCTTATTCAGAAGAGGGAGAAAAGGTTGTGATTGCCAAAAGCAAAAACTATCCATGACACTCTGAACACAGACCTTGTCTCATCTTTGTATATGCTCATGCTGCTTCTCAACGCTGTCCACATACCTCAATGTTATCTGTATACTAATGCTGAACTCTTCATGACAATCTCTACCACTGCTTTCAGACTATGTTTTATCATCCCCTTCTTTGATGTTCTACATTTGTATTCTTATCAATACTTTTGACATTTAAAAATGTATTGCTTTATAAAGTTGAATTGTTTTATGCATGTATGCAAAATATTTCTTCTATATCTTAAGTTCTTACTGAGTAGTGCCATCTTATTAACATTTTAAATGTTAGATACACCCAGTATAGTGCTATACACATTGTAAGACAATGAATTGACATCTTTTTGAATTAATTGTGCTCACTGTCTTTATTTTTGTGCTCGAGACTGATTGTTACAAGTTTGTTACAGATTTTTATACTTAAGGCTATTAGTAGTGAATCTTGATTCAGACATTAAAACCTCCAGACTAGTAAGTGCCTTCAATTTATATTGTGCTAGGTTGGAAGCTATATCACTGGTGTACAATTTATTAAATGATAGAATGAGCCACTTAAAACAAAAAAAACAAAAATCAGCTTCCAATATGTTTCCAATGTTAATCTAAAGAGTAAATTAGTGATTGGAAAATTTGGTTATATTTTGATTAGCCTTTAAAAATAACTAAAATAAATCATTGTTTGAATTATCATTGCCATTTTACCATCTTCTACTGCATAAAATTCAAAGGAATTACCTTTTAAAGAATGGACTTATCTCAACATTGCTATTACTTTTGATGGACCCAAAAAATACTGGACACTGCAGGAATAGAAAGTGGAAAACATGGCCATGAGTGCATTTGTGATCTATTAAAGATGGTGTAGATATTACTACTGCTCCTCAAGTAATAGGACCCCAGTGGCTACACCAGTTTTCTTCTATTGCCAAGTGGGCTAATTCTACCCAGTGATGAGCAGTGCTAAAAAAACACGAATTTAATTAGTTGGGAAATACAGATGAAATACATAGGTTTTTGTCCTAGGACTTTCTGTTGCTTTAATAAAAGACTTTTTTTTTCTTTTTTTGGAGACATAGTCCTGCTCTGTCACCCTGGGTAGTATGCAGTGGCGTCATCATAGCTCACTGCAACCTCAAACTCCTGGGCTCAAGTGATCCTCTTGCCTCAGCCTCCTGAGTAGGCTAATTTGTCCATTTTTAGTAGAGATGGGTCTTTCTCTTGCTCAGGCTGGTCTTGAACTCCTGAGCTCAAGCAATCCTACTGCCTCAGCCTCCTAGGGTACTAGGATTACAAGCGTGAGCCACCATGCCCAACCCAACAAAAGACATTAAGGTTAGATACCTTGATATTAAATTCTTGAAAAAATTCAGACAGGTATATTTATTTATATTAAGTTGAAATGGAATTTATACTAACTAGAAGCATATTGGTTTGCACTTTTTCAGAATTGGAAATTTTTTTTTGAGATAAAATGTTACTTTAGCTTTTTTCCAGTATTTATGAACCCATACAGTTCCCTCCTATTTAATATTTGCTGGCCCATGACCTTCTTTAATAGAATGCAGAAGAGTTGAATGCGTGCCCATTCAAAATCTAAACATTAACAAGGCCTGGCAGATTATGCTTTTGTGTTCTAGGGAGCACCAGCCACCATTTAAGAAGTCTGATTACCCTGAGTGCCACCCCCTCCATGCTGTGAGGAGTCCAGCATACCCGATTGGAGAGACCCCCATAAAGGATAACAAAAGACTCCAGACAGCAGCCTCAGCTGTGTTCCCAGTAGGATGTCTGCACTAACTTTCTAGAAATGTGAGAGAGGTCATCTTACAAGTGGATCACCCAGCTTCAGTAAAGCCGCCCTGCTGATGCCATGTGGGACAGAGATGAGCCGTTGCTGCCCAAATTGCAGAACTGCAAGGAAATAAATTAAGATTGTAGTTTTAGCTATTAAATTTTGAGGTAATTTGTCATGCAGCACTAGCACTAACTATTTCAGTTAACTGAAATATATTTTTCTGTATTGAGGTATTTTAATTTATTATGCTGTGACT
>NW_012149641.1:121770-123108 GCF_000956105.1 Propithecus coquereli
AATGGAGAAATGAAAAGAATAGTAGAAGTAAATGACTGTTTATAATGCTTATATAACCACTTGAAGGACATATTTGTGTGGGGTGGGTGTAGGAGACATTATAATCAGCCAACTGTTCCCTAATGACCAATCTGTCCTTTTTTGAATGTGGATTTACTGATGGGTAGATGATCTGATCATCTCAATTATCTGCTTCCTTTAGAATTCAAAGGACTGAGTTTATCAAGATGGAAAGAAATGTTCAACAGATAATTTTTCTGATCTGTAATATATCATTTTTTATTCACGTCTATTCATGTAACAGATAAATGAAATGTAAGTAGCTAACGCAAAAAGAGTTCATAAAAATAAATTATGGTGACCTTATTTTAAACTATATGTGCTTAGAAAGAAAAAGAAAAGAATGCTATTCTAAAATGGGTAACTTTCCCCTTATCCAAATAAGCCAATAGGTTAGTATTTATTAGGCGGCATCTTCTTTTTCTGAAAACTATCCAATTCTCTCTGCAAAATAATTTAGTAACCCAGAAGTTTTGTTCTGAGTTCATGCTATGTATACAGATGTATTTGTATAAATCATTTCTTTTTTTCCTTAAATTTATTTTATTTTTACATAAAGAATATTTTCTGAACATAAATGAGGCACGATTAACAGAGGCTGAGAATGTTATAGCACAGCAATGGACGTCTGTACCAGATTTGTGCGCCTTCACTGCATTAATATTATTTTATTTTTCCCAAAGTTACAAAGTATTGGCTTTATATTTTGCCTCTTCTGTTCCTACTTTGTTAACCTGTAGTCCTTAGTACTCTATTGGAAGAAACTGGAAGTAATAATAATTCTGATTCATAATACAAATAAATTTCTAGTGATCATAATTAAGAAACTACCCGGATTCTTACTTGACATAGCTCTACAGAGATTTTGTTGATTGTAGCAAAAATAACTTCTTTTTTAATTTCCTTAATTTCTGGTGGTTTCTATTTAGAGACTGATGCTGTTAAAAACTGCCACGAAGGCTCTATTACGGTTCTGCTGGGGGTTTAACTTATTAGATTTGGACCTAACCTTATGAAACGAGCTTCTAACTAATGATTATACTCTAAAGACCACTTTTACACTAATTGGCTTTCCCTGTTTAATTGTTTTACAAAATTGATAATTTAGTAGAAATATAATAAGCCTTTAATATTTTAGATAATTTGGCCCCTTTGTGGTCTTTAGAGGGTTCTCACTTAATAGAAAATTGGAATGCACATTGTAAAATTTAGGTCTTGCTTTCAGCACATGATTTATAAAGGCCGTATGACAGTATAAAGAAGGTTTTAATAATACTA
>NW_012149641.1:135548-136249 GCF_000956105.1 Propithecus coquereli
TGTTTTCATATCATCCATGGGTGACTGTAATAATTTACTAAACTATGCTGAAACTTGAGATGTAGGACTGGATTTTAGAATTTAAATCACTTTTTCCCTTTAGCAACATGATATCATAATTATATAAAAACTATGACAAAAGTTGCTATCTAAGTCTGAGAAGCTAAAGTTCAGCATATTTTTGGGAAACTTATTTACCAGTTTTGTATGGTACTGAACTTATTTTGATCACCTATGTGATCACCATTATTTTTTTTTAAATCTTGAAAACTGAATTCCATCCATTAGCTCTCAAAGTATCATCCCTTTTGTCTGAATTAAACTTAAAATGAATATAAGAAACACATTTTCAAAGATAGTATGGAAAATCAAACAATAATGACCTCAGTATGATTATGATTTTTAGTATTAATAAAAATCTTATCTTTCCTGCATCTATAATTTTAACCACCTTTTTCTTACAAAATAAAAGAATGTTACAAACTTCTCAGGATATTCAGGTTTTTAGATTTTAGCCACATATAGACGCAATCATTTCAATCAGATTTGCTTAATCAGGTACTACTTAAAGGAAGAATTGCATTTTTACTGTTCTTCTGAATCTGTTATCACTGGTAAATCAGGGGGGTTAAAAAGGGAACTATGTTTTAGTAGTTAAAAACACTACTTTTTGATTTGCAAATAATATACATTGACTTGAT
>NW_012149641.1:139566-140416 GCF_000956105.1 Propithecus coquereli
TGTACACTATCTGGGTGATGGGCACACTTATAACTTTGTCTCAAGCAGTATAAAAGCAATCCATGTAACCAAAACATTTGTACCCCTGTAATATTCTGAAATTAAAAAAGAAAAAAAAAAGTAAATAAAGGACATAGAAAGTGGAGGAGCATCTATGGAAAGCAAAGGCAATGAAAGTCGATTGAGAAGTCTTCAGCCCAGAAGAAAGGAAGAATAAACCACAACCAGCTTTGGCAATATCATATTTCATCAAATGAAATACCCTGGTTGTCTGTAGGGCATTTAAATGTTCTTTTTTTCCCAATAATATAGCCAATCACTAAACATCAAGTGTTTATCCAATCCCTTTATTTTGTTGTTTACCTCTTAAACAGAAATGATAGAGATAGCTATAGCATATAATATATCATAATATATCTTTTTAGAATGTATTATACATTTATGATTAAGAATAATTGCAAGCGAAAGAAACTTTGGTTTATTCAAGATCAAAATTTATTTCTCTCACATGGAGGTTCACTCAGCATTCCAGGACTGATATGATGACTACATTATTTTAAGGAACCACCTTTCACCTTTTTAATCACCATAGTCAAACCCTAGATTCTAAGTATCTTCCCGTTTCCAATCAACATGCTTGATTGCAACTAGCAAGGAGGAAAGGAAAAGGAATTGGATACATTCACTCCTTTTAGAGATGTTTCCTAGAAGTTGTACATGCCATTTGTTTTCACAACTAATTGACCAAACTTACTTACAGACCCTCTAGCTGCAAAGAGGGTTGGATATCATAGCATTATTTTCCATATTCCCAGCTAACAACCAGAAGGTACTACTGTAGGAGAGACTA
>NW_012149641.1:140466-140851 GCF_000956105.1 Propithecus coquereli
AATAAGTTTTTAAAAATATCTGAAAAGGATCTCTTGTAACAAAATTATGACTATAGTCTTATATTTAATATGCATTTACAATTATTATTCCAGTTATTCTATTTGAGTAAAAGGAGCACAATGCATCTCCTATAATACTATCTGAAGCAGAACCAGTTCCTACAAAAGTAAAAGCAGACACATTCTTTCTCCAACATTAAAATAAATGGACTACTTATAATAGATGAAGTGTTCTAATTTCAGAAGAATTTGAAAAAAGTTACGTTTTTTTCCTTGGGCTTATATAGATCATGATCATTCTAACAAGGGTCAGAGAGCCAAGAGTAATCTTTTCATGGACAACTGGATTTCTGTCTGCCCAGAAAGATATAAAGAGCTTTACTTC
>NW_012149641.1:141951-143129 GCF_000956105.1 Propithecus coquereli
GTAAAATATTTATGTAAAGACTGTAAGGAAACAAGGAAAAGTTTAATGCTAATACTCAGCCTACATATTTGAACAAATGGGACTTTTCTCTGCCCTTCAATGTTCTTAACAATTTAAAATTGGGACAAATAACAAAGTAAAACTTTAAAAACTTGAATTTTGCAAATGTAAACAATCTTAAAAGCATTGATTCTCAATGGTAAAGACAAAAGGGCCCACACCCAGAACCACATAAAGAGTATATTTAGACTCGATATTTTGTCTCTTTGCTCAGATTCAGGTGCTGATATATCCTGTACTGGATTGTTGGGTGGATGGCTGGGAGGGCTAATGCAGAGGGTGATTTAAATTTTTCTTACTTAATAGTATTCAGCCACTTTAAAATATGATTTGCTTTGCTCTACTCAGTTTTCACCTGATTTATCTAGTTGAGAATATTTTCCTATAAATTTAATATGTCATTTATTCACTCATTTAAATATCATCTACATATACAAAAATCTATCTATCCATCTATCTATCTTTCTACCTATATATCTATCTATTTGCATTCATGTCTCTTTCTATCATTCTGTACCAAACTAGGCATCAGTTGAAAAATCTGTCCCTAATTCCTCCCTAAATCTCCTGGTGCAGTTCCCACAAATACCCCTCACTCTTACCCAACGCTACTCTTACTCAAATAGAATATCTTTATCCCAGGTAATCAATGGGTGCCTTATTATGTCCTTGCCACCCATCTCTCAAGTAGTCAGGAAGACCAAGGTCACTGTCACTCAGCCTAATCTTGCATCTGGCCCTTTTTCTCTGTGGACTCTCATACTTGGGTACATGGTTCTATGTGTTTTATGGTTCTCAGTGCCTTTCCTATCTATAATTCACAGGGATGAATTGAGATGAGCTTCAGGGAATAGGGCACAATGAAGCCAAAATCAATAGTGGGCAGATGGCAAGAGTCAGGACAGACTGAAAACAGAAACTAAAGTTATCAGAGACAGAATAGAGTGTTTAATTAATTTAAGAAAAAGATACATCAGGGAAATAAAGAGTTACCATTTCTCTTTCATCCTTTCTTCCTTCTTTTCTTCCTTCCTTCCTTCCCTCCTCCTTTTCTCCCTTTCTTTCTTTCTTTCTTTCTTTCTTTCTTTCTTTCTTTCTTTCTTTCTTTCTCTCTTTCT
>NW_012149641.1:147240-147547 GCF_000956105.1 Propithecus coquereli
TACTTGCAAGCTTAAGCATTCCCTTTATAGATAAGATTTTTATATGTAAGATACATTTGTGCATAAATTTAAATTCATTATTCACTATTCCAGACCTATAAATTCATTTATTATAATTGCATTTGCTTTTATAATGTCCTTATGCAATATGTAGAAGATGAACTAATAATCAATGTTGCCCTGTTCTGGTCACTGCTGCTACTATCACCAGCGATGTGTTAGTGTGTTGATCAAGACCTTGCCACCCTGAGCACTAATTACCACTCCTAACCATACTTAACATTCTGTTTACCAGAGTTAAATTGAA
>NW_012149641.1:148224-149741 GCF_000956105.1 Propithecus coquereli
AATGGAGTTTTTTAATATGCTTTGCATGTATGGTCCTTATCTATGGTCTATCAAATTAAGGCACATGTTGTACACAATAAAAAAGCAAAAAATAATTATTTGCTCGTTAACCTCTCCCCATTATATAGTCATTTGCAACGAATCATGCATACTTCTTCATAAAGGGCCATTACACATTTATAAAAATGTTCTTATCAGCATTCTTTTTAGAACAAAACCAGAGTAAAGCTTTATATAGTAGAAAGCAGTTTTTGGCAATAATCTAAAACTATTTTTCCCTGACATGGAGTGTCAAAACACCCTTGAATTAGATATAAATCCCCAGACTCCACTGACAATGAAACTATTTCTTTCTTGATAATTCACAACACTCCTAAAAGGATCAGAAGAAATGAAATCATTAACCTAGTCACATGGTATAAGCTTCTTTATTAAAACTAGCATATCTGACATTGTAATAATTTACATTTTCCTTGTTGTACTGGTATATAATTAGATTTTGTATACTTTATAACCAAATAATTTTATTTTTCCAAGAAGGTTCTTACTATTTTTACAATATAAAATTGTGTTCAATACTATAATTTATTTTCTCTTCATATTTTATAGGTTCTTTTGACCACTCTCTGAGCTTATCTTGTTATCTAAAGGTTTAAATAAAAAGAATCAACATCTAATTGGCTAAGTGATAAAAGAATGTATTGCTCAAAATACAGTTTGAAAGGTTGAGTTTAACCTCAGTATCAAAATTTAGTGAGAGTGTTTGTGCTAAGGAGAAAATTGTCAGAGAAGGCTCACTCATCTTACATTTATTCATCTTCATAAGGGAAGATTACAACTTCTTTCCTTGCCTAGGAAAGGAACGTGCATTACAGTTTCAAATTGCATTTATACATATCTTCCTCATTCTGTAAAGGTATGAAGAGAAAGATCTAGCTGTGACTGAGACCAGGACTCCTCTGACATACCTGGTATACAGGAGGCATGAGCTGGGTCCTTCAGACTGGCAGAATAATATCACTGCAGGCTGGTGGGCAGCTAGCTGTCCTGTTCAGGGATGGTGCTGCTCAAACCTATAGATATAGGACAATGCTGAGCTGCAACTCTTTCTTTTAAGAAGAGAAGCAGGTGCTTCAGGCAGTTAGAAAGCAGAGGTGGGATCTGAAAGAAAAGTAGTGATCCAACTTGATTCCAAAAGTTTGATTCCTAGTCAGTGCAGGGAAGCACAACAAGCATTACAGCTCAGAGTGCTCTAGGATCCAGTCCCGTGTGTCCTGGCTCAATATTGACCATGTCCATGTCCACTTAACCTGAAATCCAAGCTTATCCTCTGTTGTCCAATCCCAGCATATCTTTCACATTATTCGTTGAGTGGGAAAAATTGGCAAGTTTTTATCACTTTAGCCTTTTACTCTTTCCACCTTATCGTCTTTGCTTATATGTCTTCTCTCTGGCTAGAATTCCACTTCTCAGCCCTTCAGTCTGCTTCTGAAGAAATCCTACCTACCTTTACAAAG
>NW_012149641.1:151326-153160 GCF_000956105.1 Propithecus coquereli
CTTTTTATTTGCCGCTACACCCAAAGTTAGATCAAGTAATCCTATAATGAATTGTTTCTTCCTTACCAGAAACAGGGAAGCCTCATTCAGCTAACATATTAGTGTTTAATCTATCATGGGCATTACATGTACAGCCATAAACATGGCTTGGTTATGCTCTTATGTTGTATTGGGGAAGACAGATGTGTAAACATGTTATTACCATTCAACTGGTCTAAATACTTGAAGAGAAGTAGGAGTCTAGCAATGTTGGAGAACCACAAAGTGCTAGGAGCAATTCTTAAAATTAAAGGGAACACAGCCTAGGATCGAATAGTATAATTTGTTAATGTGTAGCCATAATGGATAAATTTATGTAGTAACTGCCACATAGCAAATCAAAGTGATAAAACTTGACTTTCCTAATAATTAAACTTAGCTTGGATTTTCTGCTTATACCTAACAAGATCCATTATTTTTCATTCTCGCTGGTATTTTTTTTTTTTACTTACTTCAAACATGCAGTGAGATATTAAAGTCTATTGTAAATCTATAAATTAATTTGGTATTCCAAAACTAGAATTGAATCACTAGTTAGTAAACTGGCACCAGTTCCTTGCAAATCATTGTGCCAAATACTGGGTTTGAAGATGTTTAGAACTGATCATTCCTGGCTTAAAAGAGCCCAATTAACCTAAATTTCAATGTAATATTACTGTAGTTATTCATCACAGAAAAATTAAATGAATGTAAAATTTCAGGGACATATGAAATTTAAAAAATAAAATTTGAAAGAAACTGGATATTTACTGGATGGTTACAAACCTCTGGGCATACAACCGGATGTTTAGTTTGCTGGTTATGGTAGTACCATGTCTTCCTTCCTTGAAACTACCTATTACATTATTTTCTTAGAAACAAGGCAATTTCCACATCACACTCAGAAGAGAATAATGTTGTCTCCTTTCTGTTTTTTTTAAATAAATATATTTTAAAAGCAAAATCTCTGTATGGAGATTCTTTAGTATGTAATACATCTCTTGAGTTTCAAATTACATTTCTGTTATACTAAGCTTTTACTTGATTAAATAGTCATTTGGTGGAATAGTTTTTTTCCTTTCAAAATCAATGTTTGTGTACTGAATTTTCTGTATTTCTTTTGAAGTGTTCCCAGATAGTCACCTAAATTTCTAATGTTAAAATGGTAATGCATTTTTTGTGTGCAAAAGATCATTTTATTAACTTCTGTGTTAATCCATCTTTGCTCAGGTTGTTTCAGAATAATCTTCTGTTGTATTTATTTTATATTTTGCCATTTATTAACATGAAATAAAGTTATTGTGCATAAACAAATGATATTTGAGGTGACGATGTTCTGCACTCTTGAATGTATATGAAAATTTGGGTGGTGGAGGATCAAAGAGTCTATGTATTAAATCTAAACCACGTTTTTAATATGCTAAATTATGGAAGATTAATTGATATGTGAGTCTATGTGATTTCTAAAACCCAACAATTTATTAAAAAAAAAGAAAAAAGGAGCAATGGAAATATCTAATCTAGCAAAAGTCAAACAACTAAAAAGCATTAAAAAAGGAAAATAATTGAATCTGATGGTAGAAATACACCCAATATTATCAGTAGTCACACTAATGGTGATTATGCTAATTTCCCTATTAACAAAAAAAATGTAATGCTGGCTGAAAAAGCATATTCTATTTGAATGCTATAAACATAAAGAAGTGAAATAAAAGATACCACATTATTTAAAATAAATGTTTGAGCAGAAATATAAGTGAGCATAAAATAAGTCAAATTTGCCAGTATTGAAACAAAATGTGTTTCAAAATTTCAA
>NW_012149641.1:154004-156213 GCF_000956105.1 Propithecus coquereli
CCTTCTTCTCACTCTCAAGAATCTCCCACCAGGCCTCTCATTGGCCAACTCTATCCAGAATCTAATTAATGAAAGAAATTAGGACACCTGGTTTGCTGGGTTAGTCCCCTGTAAGAAGAAGTGCAGGAAGGTACAGAAAATAGATCTGTTAGTAAGCAGGCAAGTGACAGACATACAGTGTTATCTATGTATTGGAGTTTATGGGTTTACTTTCATATTCTCTTTATTGTTCTCAGAGAGAAATGGATTATATACATGTTTTTATTATTAAACAAAATGTGTGAAGACATAAAATTAACAAGCGTCCCTAAGGAAAAAAAATCCAAAATTATTCCATTTAGAGAAAAAGCTATAGGTATTAAAATCAAATGATGTGTTCAAATGATCAAAATAATATGTTGTATTCAAACAATCAAAATAATGTGTTGTGTTGAACAAGCAATGCGTAATCCTAACACAATTTTATTTTATCTCCTGCCATTTCTTTAAACTTTATTCAACTGGGATAATATTACCCCAGATAAGAACTGAGATACATTTCATGGCTTTTCTTCTCATCCTTGAATAACTGATAGTTCTACATTTACTTTAAACTTAAAAATAATCCTCAATTCAGTGATTAGAATACTCAATCCCATGTAGCAATTAAAACTTTAAATTTGCCCTACTATTAATTCTACACTCTCTCAGCTCAGACTCGCCTGGGGCCTCATCCTGCTCAAGACCTTTTCTCAGTTCCCTTCTATCCTCACTTTTGGGGAAGCCATTTTCCTCTCCCCCAAAAGACAAAAGAAGCTGATGGAAGATGATCAATGGGCATGGCCAGTTTTGACTTGGGGGTGGGGGGCTTCCCACCTCTAAGCCTTGCAGATTTGTAAAGCTCTTTCTTCTCTTTTGTTAATTATTCAATTTCTCTAATGGCTCCATATCCTCTCCCTTCTCCTGACCCAGTCAAATACTTTTCTACATCCAGGTTATATGCAACTCTTTCCTCAACTCCTGGACACATGAAGGCAAAGCTTAGCCTCCTTCTGCTGGGGATTTCTCACTTTCCAGCACCTATTAGACAGTACTCAAGATGACCTGAAGCAAGGTCTGTCTTTCAGTAATAAATGTTAGGTTCATGAGATACCTGAAAATGTATGGCAATATTAAATCAGAAGAATTATGCACAATTTCTAACTTGCTAATCAGGAAACATAGGAAGATCTCAAGAGGAGAACATAAGTATTTCACTTTGTTTCCACCATTGCAAAGAATGGATTATCACTATTTCTGTGTCCCTTGGATCACTTGATTCAAATTCGTAATCCTTGGAGAGAGATTCTTATTTGCTAAACTTAGGTCTTCTGCCTGCTCTTTGGCTTTATCTGGTTGGAAAGAGAAAGAAAATCAGGTAAAAAAAATACATTACGGTTCCTTCTGCTCAGACAAGTACTTAAACTTACTATCCCACAAAAATCGCATACAATGGGGACCTTGATGACATAGTGATGGGATAAAGAGAAAGCCCACATATGTAAGCACTTATTAATGTCCTGCTCAAGTTCTGTTTGCTAATATCACATTAGGTAAAGCAACACACTATCTCAAGCCCAGGTGAAAAGAATTGAGAAGTAGACTCAGCCTCTTAATGAAAAAAGCTGCAAAACTAAAATCAGGTGGGGGGTGGGGAGGTATGAATACATGAGTAAGAAGGAGGTGTAGCTTTCTTTTGCAATTTATCATATGTATGTCAATAAAATGTTTCATGGTCCATATTCATTCTTTCAGTAGACATTTTCCAACAATTATGTTTATATCAGGCACTATTCTCAGTGCTCGAGATTTAATTATACATATGGAAAACTCATATTCTTAAGAATCATTCACTCTGAGGGAATAAAGACAGGCAAAATGGGGCAACTAGAATATTATATACTATGTGCTATGTTAAAAATATGCACAGTGTTGTAAGACAATAATGAATGAGTAGTGAATCTAGCCTTTTGGTAGAGGAGCAGGAAAGAGCAATTCACTCTGGAAAGGATAACCTAAAGATATAGGTTAGAGGAAGACCAGGATGCTCATTATTATTCTACTGAAATTGCTAGTTACTTTATAAGGCAGAAAACAGAAAGAATGGTATATAGCCTGGAAATGGAAATGTAGAGTCATTATGGTTTGCAGATGATAAAAGTGTGCATGTAGAAAACCCCAAAGGATATAA
>NW_012149641.1:157636-158192 GCF_000956105.1 Propithecus coquereli
CCTCAGCCTCCCAGAGTGCTAGGATTACAGGCGTGAGACACCACACCTGGCCTGATTAATTCTTTAAGGCAAGGAAATAAAAGCACAAAATCTGATAATTTTTTAAAGTTTACCCCAAATAGTTGATAAATGAAAGTTTTTATTGCTTCACCAGAAACTGGCATTTACTTCTAGCTGAATAAGTAAATGATTTTTAAAAAATCAATATTATTTCCCTTCTAAAGATTGCATTGTTATTTGTGCAATATATAAAAGTAGTATCAATAGCCAAAATGGGACTTGAATTTAAATTATGAATGTTCCTTTAAATATTAGACTTGTGACATCAGATGCCTTCTATTAAGTTTTCAAACCATCGTGCAGCTTGTGTCACAAAGAAAGAAGTTATAGACATAAATCAAAATATAACATGATTTTATTTAAATGAGACATTGTATATACAGTACTTCACACTATGTCTCAAGTACATTCTAAAAAAAACATTTTTCTTCTACCTGTCATCTTATTTTTCATTCATGACTGACAAAAAAAAGAAAGGTCCATTATGTTAATATAC
>NW_012149641.1:163668-164680 GCF_000956105.1 Propithecus coquereli
GAGAAGGAGGAGGAGGAGAAGAAGAAGATGAGGTTTAACAGTTTCTTGGAACAATTTCTTTCAGCAGTGCATAGAAGGCAGTATTTTTCACCTAAAAATTACGGGGCCTACCAGCAGGTACATAAATAACTTCTTTTTCCATGAGAAAAGTCAGAAAGACAAAATTGACAAATGAAGAAAGAAAAAAACCTGAACAGACAAGAGGATACAGTAGATTAAAGGGTGAGTGCAAATAGAGGATCCAGGAGCAAGAGGGTCTAACATCCTGGCATGGGAGAAGGGCAGTAATGGGAGCAGCCCTGGGCATACCTCGCAGGGTATGAGGCAGACGGAAAATGTAAGACACATAGGATAACTTGAGAAAGCACAAAAACACAACTATGAGGATTTAGGACAGGGTAGCAAGCCCTTCAAATTATGGAAATAGCATGCTAGGGCACTTACCGAGGGAATGAACAACCTCCCACCCCCAGCAGGACACCTTGGAAAAAGGATGGAGGACTTCTAAGAGAAGGATTAACTTAGGTCATGATATCAACAAGGATTAAACAACTTCAGAAGATGGACAAGAGCAAGGGAGGATAAATAGAATAAAACAGCTTATAACTTCTTAGGCTTGCAAATTATTATCAACCCTCCAGAGAAGAAGAATAATTGTAACACTCCAATATATGATGTATTGTTTTATTGGAAATATTTGTGATTCATTGTGTGTCTGTAATTTACCAGTTTATTAAATTTGCTCAATTTTTAAAAATTTAATAAGAAATCCTTTTGCAGTTATTCTCAGATAACGAGTGCAGGGGCCTGTTTTGTTTAGTAACCACTGTATTCCCAGCACCTAGCATAACCTTGGACAATAGTAGACAAATATTTTTGAATTAGTGAATGACTAGGTGAACAAATGGCTGAATTTAGTCCCTAATTTTCCATGAAACTGAGTCCAAGTATACTCTAACGAACACCTTGTCACCAAAATCATGTCACAGTGGGAGATAAATTGTTTCTGATT
>NW_012149641.1:165019-165493 GCF_000956105.1 Propithecus coquereli
ACAATCTGGATTACAACTTTAGTATTTAGTAACTTCAAATAATTTCTAATATATAATGCCATTTACTGATAAGAAACATAATCTGATGTGTAGCAACTGTGGTTCCAAAATCAGGGAGAAAAATCTGTGGGCTGTAAGGCAACAGGCACACATGCCCTGCTCCCCGGAAATGCCCCAAGGCAGATGGTGGGCCTCAGCAGAAGTGCCTTCATGGTGCATGCCGAGTGTTAGATACTGGGAGTTCTTGCCACAACAAGTATTTCTACGTCTTAAGGATGGCACAAAAGCACAGACTCCTAAATCAAAGGAACCGTGTAGACTTTCACATTGGGTATCTTGAGAATAGCTGGTGTAGACTAAAGATCTATGCATGGTAGGTCTGCTTTAGCGCCTTGACATTAAGTCAGGTTTCTAGACCTTTTTACAGCTCTTGGGCATAAGGCCTCAGGAATAATATGCACAATAGATTTAGGT
>NW_012149641.1:165543-167125 GCF_000956105.1 Propithecus coquereli
GTTACATAAGAAACAACTGCATTAATTCCAAAAAACTAAACTGATCTACATATAAGTGGCAAAATAAAAGAATATATCCATGTGAGAGAAATTGGGAGGTAGTATTTATGGGTTTTACATCTGAAAATCTGTGAGGATAAGGAAGTTAAAGATAGAAAAAATAACCCCCAAATTTCAAGAAAATTTCAACAAAATCCCCAAATTTCAAAACAAGGGAGAAGAGCTAATTCTATCAGAGGATAAATGTGGGAGCTATATGATCATGTAAGTGCTTAGATGTTGAATTTACTTTTGGATTCTTGATCTAAAATATTTACTGGTCTCTCAGATAAAATTCAAAAGATAGAAATGCAAGGAGAGAAACAATATGTTAGACAAAGGGAATAACCCTAGAATCTATCCTAAATGAAACTCCTGTTTCAGTGGTTTACCACATTAAAGCTTACTTCTTGCTTACTTCACAATCAAAAATGGCGTTCTAGTGAGGCTCCTCTGCTCAGGAGAATCGTGATTTAGGGACTAAGATTTCTTTCATCATGTGGCTCCTCCATCTTTAGCATAGGATCATGTTGTCCTGGATGTGGTCTCCATTCTAGCTCAAATAAAGAAAATGCCCACGTGTGGATATTTTTATGGACCAGTCTTGAAAAGAAGTATTAATCACTTCTATCCACATTCTTTTGACCAGAATGGTCACTTAATTATGAAGGAATCTGAAAAACCTCACCTAGATGTGTGCCCAAAAGAAAGAGGAAACTGAATTTGGTGAGTACATACTACATGGCATCTTTCATACTGTTTTAGTTTGGTAGGGCTGCCATAACAACATACCACATGCAGGGTGGCTTAAACAACAGTATTTAATCGCCCCACAGCTCTGGAGGCTAGAAGTCCAAGCTCAAGGTCTCATCAGGGTTACTTCCTTCCAAGGACTGTGAGGGAGAATCTTTTCCATGCCTCTCACCCAGCTTCTAGAAGTTTGCTGGCAATCTTTGGCCTCCTTGACTTCTAGAACCATCATTCTAATTTCTGCCTTTATCTTCACATTGTGTTCTCCCTCTGTCTGTGTACATTTCTCTTTTTTATAATGACACTAGTCTTATTCTATTAGAGCCACACCCTACTCCAGTATGACCTCATCTGAACTAATTACACCTGTAACAACTCTATTTACAAATAAGATCATATTCTGAGGTAATGGGGGCTAGTACTTTAACATTTTTGAGGGTAAATCATTTTTGGAAGACTTCAATTTGGGAGAGAGGTAAACAATTCAACTCTTAACACCTAAAAAGAGAGCGCTGAAATGCTAAACACACAAGACTTGGTATTACCTGAATAAAATATGATGGTTTAATTTCACCAAAGAAGTATTTGGGGTAGAGAAAAAAAGAGAAGAACATTGTGGGTAGAGCTTTTGGAAGTACATACAGTAGAGGGTGAGAAGGAAAAGAAAAGTGAACAGATTTCATCAAGGGTGTCCGGGGTGAGGGTGAGATAAGGATAATCCAAATGAAAATGATACAGCACCACAGAGACAAGGAAGGAGAGTGCTGTGTTTAAGGAGAGTGCTTCCTAAGGG
>NW_012149641.1:170559-171972 GCF_000956105.1 Propithecus coquereli
TAGTTTACTAGTTTTTGAATTGGGAGAAATTGCTTTGTCAGGGACTCAGGGAATAATCTGAGTTGTTTTAGTGTCTAAATCCCTCCTCTTAAAGCTTATGCTGATTCTCTTCTGCTTTACCTGATAGCATTATTATTTAATTATGTTTCAGCAAGAATAGTTTCCTTCTTTTATTTTATGTGCCTCCCTACTATTTTTAGAAAGTTTGTACTATTTACACCCACATATGCTCATACTTCACTTTAAACGCGGAGCTGTTTTTAATTGATTTCCTGAGCAGCTTGATTCCTCCAATACCCTCTGTAAAGGGAGGATGCCTGGATTAGCTTGTTAACAGTGGGGGTCTGCAGCTCTTTCTATAACTTGAGAAGAGGGGGTGAAATTCAGTCACATTCCAGTATGATGTGTGAAGAAAACATTGATTCTGTATTCACTATAACTGATCTAAGTTTCTTCCTGCCTCCATTCCCACTCCCTAATTTAACTAGGAGAAAAATTAACCTGAAACTTGGTATTATTGACCCTTTCAATTTACGCAATTTAGGAGTTATTTGGGCTTGGTCTTTTGATTCCTTTCCTGTCTGCGACATTGGGCTTCTCTCAAACATGTTGCCTGTGTAAAAAGAACTATCAAATAGAAATTCGCCAGACACTTGTTAAAAATGGCTAGGAGAATTTATTCATGACTATTACATTAAGAGTCAAAACCATGGAAAAGAGGAGAAAGATTGAACTCAACTCTGCTGAAACAGAAAGTGGGAGAATTTTTAAATGCTGGGGTGAGCTATTGAAAAAGTACCGGAGGATGTTAGGGAGGTTAGTCAATGGGATTAGGCCATCTGTGTTGGCTAATTGGCCCTTCTGGAAGTTAGGCTCTCTCCTTCCGATGGTGATGGGGAGTCAAGGGCCCTATCTTTCTTAATGTTCTTGATGATTACATGTCAAAGCTATGGCTCCCAGGTCCCCAGAAAGACATTCCTAGTTGTAGAAGATTTATACTTAAAAAGGGCAGAGAAAAAAATTTACAGTTGCAAGTTTTCTAAAGCAAATGCTCTAAGAAAAGGGAGGTCAGGGGCCTATAGTGAGGAAGAAACCTGTCTAATCTTTAGTCAAGCTGAATGGAACACTAAAACCCTCTTCGTCACCTGGTTTATGTGTCCGGTGGTTACGCAACTTCCTGTGGTGAAGGGGAGGAGAATCTTAGTTCCATATGTGACGTTTGAATTTTTGTTGGTTTCTGCTGCCTGTAGGACTGTGTAGGGTGGGTTCCCTGTCCACACTTCATTCCAGACTCCCTGCAGAAGTCCATCATTGATTATTGATTTTTATATCAAATTTATTCACACTATGCTCTTTTCATCTTCCTTTCGCACTTTTTGTAGCCCACTGAACGTTTTATTCCCTCTGAACTCC
>NW_012149641.1:172022-173994 GCF_000956105.1 Propithecus coquereli
AGACTTAAAATATCATCAGGTTCTTAAATATTGAAGAAATACCAATAAGATAATTTTTCTTTGGATACTGAAGGTGAATATTTTAGACTTCATTATCTGTATTAGTTTAAGTACTCACCCATACAATTAGGACAAAGACTCTTAACTTCCTGAATTGGAAATGAGGAACACCATTTACACTTGATTTTAAAATGTATGCCCAAAATAATTAGCTTCTGTAACAAGGAATGACTCTGAATTTATTGTAAGCCATGACTATAGCATAGAAAAGTATTGCAAAAGCAACAGGAATTCTAATGTTTCAAGGACATTGAGCTTTGATTCATCCCTCAGAAATGAGGTCAGGATTTAGTTCAGACCATACCATGATCTGGAGATTTAATCTGGTCTTAGACATTCCATAGTATGGAAGTCAAACAGAAAATTTAAACAGTAATACCATCACCTTTCAGATGTGGGAGCAACTATGTACATCAAAGAATGAGATGGAAGAATGGTTTCCTTTTTATGAAGTACTTGATCTCTCGTCACTTCCATTCTCTGTATTATTCTTCACTGATGGCCATTCCTGACTACTTTCAACTAAGATCTTTAATTTTGAAATCTGGAGGATTTCCATCACAGTATATTACACACATTTACACACATTGACCGTTTCTGATACTTACATACTTCGGTTTTTATGTTTGTACGTATTTGTTTTCTAAAAAATACTTCAGGTTCCTTTGGGAAAACTTATTCATATGTGTATTTGCTACAAAAAACTCATAGAGTATAATATGGTAGGCATTTACACATGCAACATAAATAACGATAAATCCACATGACATTAAATCTGGGAAAGAAAAATTTTCAAAGACAAGTTATGTGCTCTCTTATTGGTAGTTAGGTGCCTTGAGGAGATGAGTCCAATACTGGGGCCTTGTAAGAGATCGAAGATTATTCTGTGATCACCTAGGGTGTCCAGTTTCCTCAAGAGCAGCCACTGAAAACCTGGGTGGATCAACCCTTTAGATACATTCTCTAGTTCATTTGGATCTGCATGATAGCTGCAGAAATTTTTTATGATTTATGAAATTATAATTATATACAATTATCTACTAAAGTATTGATTTTTATCTTATGCCTTTTACATTGTAAGGTTTATTTTTGTTTCATTTTTTTGTCATATATATTCCTCAACAAATTCAAAACTAAGGCAACTTTACATTTATTCAACACATTTAATAGAACAAAGATATTCATCTTTTCATCCCTATCCACAAACATGCACAAATATTTAGCAAACCATACAATTTATTGATATTCTCACAAAAGACTTATTGAGAAACCACTTCAGCAGCATTTTAAATGCTGAGCTAAGATATTTCTCGTTTACTAAAGCGTAAGTGATAGGGCAAGTATACAGAAGGAAGTAATGCTAGACAGAATATGAGAAATGCTGGGTTAGGGGTCCAGAAATGTTCTCATAATGTTGATAGACACAGGGACACCATTTGGTGAGGCTATCAGGGAAAACTGCATGAATGTTGTGACATGTGTAAAGACTTTTGAATGACAGTAAGGATTTCTTAGAATGTGGTACAGAAGTTGAGCTGTACAAATGGATTTCAGCCCAAAGTAAGAGCTGGAGTGAAAGTTTGGAGGTGCAAATGTGACAACGTGTAAAATAAAGAGCAAAAACTGTAAATCCATTGGAGAATAGAATTTATACATTATAGAAAATATTAGAATTCTTCTTAATGTAGTAGTTCTGTGGGATGTCATTTACATTTCTTTTTAGCATAGAACTGATATAATATAATTTGTACTTTGAAAATATGTCAGTAGCATACAAGGCCATGCTTATTTTCATTTGAAATATATTTCACATCATCAATATCTTGTATATACATGTATACATATAACATGACATTTGCATAAAATTGCTTATCCATATTTATAAGAGATATGTTTTTACCTGTGTTGATTT
>NW_012149641.1:174044-175066 GCF_000956105.1 Propithecus coquereli
CTTTCTGCCATGCCTCTCACCCCTACATCCAGGCTTAATCAGAAACTGGTTTAAAAGTAAGATGATTAGAAAAGAAGTCAAACTTACTTTTATATTTATTTATTTATTTGTGATTAACTTTCAAGTGAAAATAGGCTACATAGGGAAAGGGAAATTAAAAGGATTAAATCAAATTTGCACCTTTGGGTACATCTTGTACCAAATGTCAGACATCCCAATATCTCAGTTGATTTCAATACTGAAATGGAAAACTGTATGGAGATTTGTCAAAGAACCAAAAGTAGATCTACCATTAAATCCAGCAACCCCACTACTGGATATCTACTCAAAGGAAAAGAAGTCAGTATATCAAAAGATTCTTGCACTCATATGTTTATCACAGCACAATTCACAATAGCAAACATATGGAATCAACTTAAGTGTTTATGAACTGAGGACTTGATAAAGAAAATGGATTACTACTCAGTCATAAAAATGAATTAAAAAATGTCTTTTGCAGCAACTTGGATGAAACCAGAGGCCATTATCCCAAGTGAAGTAGTTCAGAAATGGAAAATCAAATACTACATGCTCTTACTTACAGGTGGGAGCTAAGTTATGGGTATGCCTGGTCATACAGAATGTAAAAGTAGGAGACTCGAAGGGAGGGGAAGCAAAAGGGGAGGTGAGGGATGAGGGATGAATATTACCCATTGGATATAATTTACACTATTCAGGTGAATGGATACACTAAAAGCCCAGACTTCATCATTATACAATATATCTATGTAACAAACTTCCACTAGTACCCCTTAAATCTATTGAAATAAAGAGAGAGAGAGAGAGAGAGCGAGAAATAAAGTGACTGAAGCATTATGTATTAACCAAGAATAGGCCAAGAAAAGCCACGGCTTGCTGGTGTTTTAATCTAATGACCACAAAGGGTAAATTTCAGTTTAATAAATTTTAAAGCAAGAGTGGAAGACAAATAATTAATTTATATGTTGCTTATATCTTCAATTAGGCTTGTTGATAATACTATT
>NW_012149641.1:185556-186992 GCF_000956105.1 Propithecus coquereli
TACTCCAGTATGACCTCATCTGAACTAATTACACCTGTAACAACTCTATTTACAAATAAGATCATATTCTGAGGTAATGGGGGCTAGTACTTTAACATTTTTGAGGGTAAATCATTTTTGGAAGACTTCAATTTGGGAGAGAGGTAAACAATTCAACTCTTAACACCTAAAAAGAGAGCGCTGAAATGCTAAACACACAAGACTTGGTATTACCTGAATAAAATATGATGGTTTAATTTCACCAAAGAAGTATTTGGGGTAGAGAAAAAAAGAGAAGAACATTGTGGGTAGAGCTTTTGGAAGTACATACAGTAGAGGGTGAGAAGGAAAAGAAAAGTGAACAGATTTCATCAAGGGTGTCCGGGGTGAGGGTGAGATAAGGATAATCCAAATGAAAATGATACAGCACCACAGAGACAAGGAAGGAGAGTGCTGTGTTTAAGGAGAGTGCTTCCTAAGGGAGGAAGTCACCAGTGCCAATTGTTGCAGCTGTTGTGCAACTCTTAGCCAGGTTTGTATTTAGTGTTTTCTTTGTATAATGAGATCATTCTCATACAGAGAACAATAGCTTGCCCAACATCTTTTAATAAGCTACTTGCAAAATTGAGATTGGCAATGAAAGCTCACAAGTCTGAAATAAGCCAAGTTTCTGGCTCTCTGATCTATATATACCACCTGTCTGTTTTTGCTGGAAGAAACAGTGAGAGAACACACATTTGTCTCTATAAGATTTTAACTTATGAAATGTTTTGGATTGCTTATTCAATCTTTCTGTTGTTTTTTTAGGGCCAAAAAGTTTATCTGGATCTATGTCATGGCAAATCAAGATCTACAAATTAATGTAGTATGGTCCTGGTGTAATGTCAGTGTCTAGGGAAGTACCATGGCACTTGGAAAGCCTGCCAAACTGGACATAATGTATTCTAGGCTCTAATTCTTACCTCAAGTGTGTGACCTTAAACAGTCATACAAGCATTGTGAATTTTGATCTCTTTATGTGTAAAATTATTTACATTAGAATGAGATTTAGGATCATCCTTGGCATTATCTCCCCTCCTTATGTTTCATACCTGGATTAAACAAACATGAACTGAAAGCGCATATGTTGTAAGAGTCACTATTAGGTATTCTCACATGCATTAATTATTTAATAATCTTTTAAATTTCCTTGGTTTAATAGTGAGAGATTATTCTCTATAATGTATATTCATGGAATATAACTTAAAATTGATAGACTGGTATAAAATTTAATCAAAATATTTTTCTGTGTCATCCCACCATGTGCAATGAAAGCAGAGTGCATCACAAACACAGAGAGAAACAAACCTTTTTAAGCCAGTGTTCACTAAGAGGCAAGATCTGCATAGCTTTTTTCTACTCTTGGCACTAGAACTCTGAAGACATTGCCCACCAGGTTCAGGTTTCTTTATATAACA
>NW_012149641.1:187042-187424 GCF_000956105.1 Propithecus coquereli
GTCCCTAATTTTCCATGAAACTGAGTCCAAGTATACTCTAACGAACACCTTGTCACCAAAATCATGTCACAGTGGGAGATAAATTGTTTCTGATTGTGTCTACCTCACTTTCTCCCAAAGTGGCAGAAAATCAGGCTCTGACAGTTACTAATCCAGGGAATGAAGATCTCTTTTGAGATGCTTGCTGATGAAGAGAAATTGGGACAGTGATTTCACATGGTAGTGGTTTGGACATAAGTTCTAAAAATTTAAAATTCAGCGTTGACCTGTCTATCTGACAGAATAAAAAACACTGCAACTAATTAAAATATTGTTTATAATCTTCTTTCAATATATACTAAATAATAAATGATTTTAAATAAATAATTAAATATGCTAATAA
>NW_012149641.1:187474-188838 GCF_000956105.1 Propithecus coquereli
AGAGTCTTTCAGAATGTCCTTCCAGCCACACAAGGTGTCCTTGAGAGTAGAACAGCTTTGAGAATACAACCATCGAATTGCTATGTTCAAATTGGCATCAGCATTAGTTATTCATCCAATTTACTCTTTGGACTGTCCTCAGTGGTCGGTTGAAATCATAAAGCATGGACCAGAATCCTGCTGTTTCAGTGTTAGGGGCATATGGACCCTAGAATGAGAGCCTGAGCTGGAACATTTAGAGCCATTATACGTTTTCAAAGCATGAAATACCACAAATGCTTTAGTTTTTATATTTCAATATATAAGAATATTTTAATTAATTTTCCCCAAAAAGTTGCCAAATACGTGTGATATTAAGTTATTAAGTATGAAATGTCCAATTTCCTTAAGTGCTAAGTTCGACAGTTGATATCTCTGACATTTCACTTTGACACGTTTTGTTTTATTTTTGTGGTGAAGGTACATCCTCAGTCTTTCAAATGCATTTTTTGGCTTCTGATTATCTGCCAAATATTTTTTTAGAGCAATTTTTGTGAAACCATGGACAAGTCAAAAATTCATGTTATTTTTGAATTTGAGTTCCATCATGGAACCAATGCAGTACAAACAGTTTGAAATATCAATGAAGTATTTGGGAAGGATGTGGCTAATGAACACACAACACATTTATGGTTTGAGAAGCTTCATTTTGGTGATTTTAATCTTGAAAATGAGCCATGTGGGCAACTTGAGACCAAGGTGGATAACAGTGAGCTGAAAGCTGTAGTGGAAGTGAATCCATCTCAACCTATGTGTGAATTAGCAGCAAGGTTTGACATTACTACTCCAACAATATTGGATCATTTGAAACAAATGGGCAAGGTAAAGAAGCTGGATTGATGGGTTCCACATGAATTAAATGAGTGTCAGAAGAGAAATCATCTTGAAGCTTGCATTTCTTTGCTGTCACAACATAAAGGCAAACTATTTCCACACCATATTGTTATGTGTGATGAAAAATGGATTCTTTTTGACAATTGCAAGCATTCAGCACAATGATTGGATAAAAATGAAGTGCTGAAACACAATCCAAAACTGAATAATCATCAAAAAAAGCTAATGGTGTCTGTTTGGTGGTGCAGCACTGGTATTATCCACTACACCTTCATGAAACCTGGTAAATGTATTACAGTGGACGTCTACTGCAACCAAGTGGATAAAATTGTGAGGATGTTTTCAATTAAGCAGATGAGATTGGTCAATAGAGACAGGCCAATCTTCATGCAAGACAACACTTGACCACATATCACACAAACAACACTGCTCAAACTACAAAAGCTGGATTTGGCAACTCTCTGTCATTCACCATATTCACCAGACCTTGC
>NW_012149641.1:188888-189465 GCF_000956105.1 Propithecus coquereli
AGTTTTAGGAAAATAACTATGTGAGAAATGCCATGGATAGCCGATTGGATAGATAGTCTCTCCCTAGCCAAAATCAAAGAAGTGCTCTTGAACACCTCTAGGTGAAAATAGTTGGTGAAAATCTATGACCTGACAAAAGATTTCAAAGCAGCCCCATTGTTAGCAATGAGAGCTAATAGATGCATAAAAATAAATAAAGATAACAGTACATTGGAATATAAGATTTATTCTCTAGGCATTAGGGAGATATTATAGGTACTTTTAGAATCATTTGACATAACCAAAGTGAAAAATTTGATGATTTGGCTGCAAAAATAAGAGTGAATGGAAATGGAAAGATCAGTGTAGAGATTATTCTCAGTTAAAATTAGTGAGGAAAGCTACTAGGGCAGCTACATTTAGAATAAAGAAGAGGAAGCGGCTGGGTAGGTGGAACCAAAACTCCAAAGGAAATTAGGAGTTTTAGGGTAGAAGAGCATTGGTAAAGGAAAGGAACTCAAACTCTTTAGTCTGTTTGAATAGATGATGCTAGAAACAGGAAAGTCATGAAAAAACAAACCATGAGATGGTTTTGGAA
>NW_012149641.1:189515-191604 GCF_000956105.1 Propithecus coquereli
CTAATAAAGTGATATTTGTGGAGAAACCTGAAGGAAGTGAGGAGTGAGCATAGTGATATTAGGGGCAGATGCTCAGGGCTAAGAGGGCAGAGTGTTCAAACCCCTGTGGGAGGGGCCGACTAGGCGTGTTTGTGGAGCACCAGTGAGGCTGGAGTTGCAGGCTAAGAGTGAGGAAGGAAGACCTCATAGTGAACGGTTCTTCTGTATCATAAACAATGTTCTAGATCACTGTTAGGACTCTGGATTTTAGTCTGTGTGTTTGTGAAGCAAGCCTGGCTGTTTGCTGTGTGTTTTAGTTCTAGCCTTAGGGTAATACAGAAGGTAAACTCTATTACTTTTCGTTATAAGAGTGACTTTTCCACAATTAAAAAGTGAATTTTTTCCTTAAGCAAAAATATAGACAACAAAGCACATCTCGAGTAACATGATGAACTATCAATTTTAACTACTATAGCAAAGTCACGAGAGTTTAATTTTTTTTTTTAATTTGAATTCTATCGAGTTTTTATGACATTCGGTGTGCCATGCTAAGTGCTAACTCATACTGCTGTTGCAACATATTTATGGAATAGGTAAGATTTGTATTTTTTCTATTTTTCCAGATAAAAGGTTAAGTGACTTGCCTGGTGAGTTTTGGTGGCAACCTTGGAATGTAGGCAGCCTGACCCATCACTGCGGTGTTCTCTCTGCGGCATTCTATCTCAGAGCCACTACTGAATGGGCTACATTTTCTAGTGGATGATGAGGTCTCTTTGGTTATTAATTTCAAACTTCCAAAACTTGTTTTCCCCAAACCTGATGTTTGTTTCCTACTTGTGTTTCCTATTTGTCTTTAATTTCCTTCCCTGTGGTTTTGCTTTCCGTTCTACCAGCTATTTTGATGTTTGTTTAATATTGAATTAGCATTTGAGCAATCTTTCCGCTGGTACTAAATTGGCTCATTTTCCCTTCGACAGTTCAGTACACTGACCATGCACAGCAGCCTGTGTGATTTGCTAAATTGAGTCACTTGTGCTGTTATTTATGTTTATTATAAACTGCTATTTGCATGGCAAACTGTAATCTTGATTTACAATGATAGCATTAATTGACTGCATTTGACTGTGCACCTTAACTCTACATAATTTGCCTATAAATTTTCAAAATTTCGCTAGGTTGTTTAGCATGGGAGGCTTAAGATAATTTTTGCAAGGCTGCGTATCAATGTTGTTTTCACTAATTGGCTATCTGTGGTGTAGAGCTTAACCCTACAGAAAGGTTTACAGTTTTCTGCCAAAACAAAATTCCCCTTTATCCCCCCTTAAAGATATTTACTTCTTCTACTGCTTTCTAAATCACAGGGCCATAAGATGACTGTTTTCCACCTATGGCCAGATAAGCTCACCGTTCAACCACCATCATAAAATCCCTTGAAAATATAGCTTAAACTTATAAGAAAGGGGGAAATCAGTGGGAAATTACAATGGCTTTTCTGTAAGCCATCTGCACCTATAGGTTCTGGTAACTAGCATTACCCACCTCAATCTTCATACCAGTGCTCTGCACCCTGCCTCTGCCTCAGATTCACCAGTGGATATTTAAAAATGACACATGCAGCTAAGGGCTTTCCATTCCATCATCCAGAGAGGTGAAGGTATATGCTAGAAAATCTGCAAATCACATCAGAGATGAATTTAATGCATAGCTCAGTTAAGAAGTATCTCTCTCCATAGTCAGAAGGCAAGTTGAGAAACAGGATTTGAAAATACACTTTCAGAACTCTGGTCCATTCTGGAACACTAGTGAGCAGACCATATTCAGAGAAGTCTGCAGCCTGGTAGGAATCACTTTGAGTCACTTATCTATTCTCACTCTGCCCTGACTACACCCTCAAGATGCACACTTTGTGTTTAACTTCATACAACTGAGTGAAATATGCTGAAGACAAATCGTGAGCCCTACAGTTTTATGAAGTAAAATAGCCTGCCAACTGAATCGATTATGTACTACTTCACTTTTCTTCACCCACTGCCTCTCTGGGCCTCTCCCGAGACCTGATCTCCACAGGGCAATATCTCCAGTTTGTCCTAACCTGGAGATGACAATAAAT
>NW_012149641.1:191654-193752 GCF_000956105.1 Propithecus coquereli
AGAGAAAAAATTAGCTGGGCATGGTGGTACATGCCTCTAGTCCCAGCTACTCGGGAGGCTGAGGCAGGAGGATCGCTTGAGCCCAGGAGTTTGAGGGTGCTGTGAGCTAGGCTGATGCCACAGCACTCTAGCCAGGGCAACAGAGTGAGACTCTGTCTCAAAAAAAAAAAAAAAAAAATTCAAATTAATGGCTTAACTGATGTTTATTGCCATAAAAGTAAAATTTCTTACTTTTAATGTTTCTATGTACAAATGAAATCTAAACTTTGTGCACTTCAAATTTTATTGAATTTTTTAAAAAACAAATTTACCCCTATTGCATATCAATAGAGTTTAATGCTTAAAATGAGCTATAAATCATGACATATGTATGATAGTTCTCCATGCTACCATACATCAATCTTGTCACCTCACTCAGTTCTTCAGTTTTATGCATGAGTTGTACATGTGTGTGATGATACTAAATGGTCCCCAGAGATAGATCTGAAGTAAAATCATTTTCAAATATATGACAGTTATTCATGGCCAACAAACAAAGTATGCCTTGGAATCACCATCCAACTGTAATTAGAGGAACTGTAAAGACTGGGCTAAATGAACCAGTTAACAAATGAGTTCTTAGTCTGCTGCGAATGTCAACAACACACTCAGGGATGAGGGAGAGATGGAGGTATAGGGGGCTACATTTAGTCCCCTTAATCCTAAACTGAAACTGACAAGGGGATTAGGAGGAGGGTAATTAGATTTAGCAAAGAAAAATATAAGATACTCAGTTGAGTTTGAATTTCACATAAACAATGAATAAATTCTCAGTATAAATTTGCCCCATGATAAGTTGGGGACATACCATACTTACACTAAAAAAAATCATTGTCTATCTGAAATTCAAAATTAGCTGAGCATGCTGTATTTTATTTGGCAACCCTAAAGGTAGGCAGAGGGACTAATGAAATAAAACCAAAAAACCACTACTGACTACTCTCAGGGAACTGGCCTTACCTTAACACTTAGGTTGTGATATTCTCCAGTTAAACATAAACAATTTCTCAGAACACCAACATCAGATAAGGTTACTCTGTGACCACGATGGAATGAACAAAAACAAGACCACCTGCCATCATGTGTGAGTACAGATTAAACTGAAAAGAACAGATCCAGATTTACTAACTACAAGTTTCTTATTCCCACACAACTTGAAAAGTACTATTGCACAGTACCTGGTAAAATGCTGCATTTCTCGCCACACCTTTAAAAACCCTAAGCACTGCTTGCTCCACAGTCATGTCCTGAGGATCTTTGTGTTGCGTAGCAGTTTTTAAATACCTCTCTCTTTCCACTTTTCAATTTCGTGTTGGCATGAAAGATTCCCCACACTGTTAAATAATTTCTCGGTTTAATTGAAGTCTAGATTTGTTTAAAGTTTGTTTCTTAAAACACGTATCTTGCATAACAATGAGTGAGACTCTTATTTCCTCTAGTATTTCTTAGTCTTTTTGGCAATATGCTTAGTTGTTCCTCAAAATCTCTTCTCTCCTTTTTTCATGACGAGAATGTTTTGGAATGGATTGTAGAAGGTGAGTGCTCTGAATGTGCTCTCTTTCTATGGGTTGTGATTTAGATGTAACTGTGATTCAGCTTCGACCTTGCACATGAAGACAACATTCTAGGAAAAGCAGAGCAGCTAAGGTGAAAAGAACCCCTGTGTTCTGAACGAGCATGTGAAACTGACCAGCCTGCTGAAACTCGCCCAGCCAAACTGTGGGAGGAAAAAAACTTCTATTTTATTTATGCCATTGTATTATAAGGACCCCCCTCGACTATAACAATTTAAGCTAAACATTAATTTTTATTGCTTTATATTGAGGTTTTGCTGGTTGCACTTGGTTTTCTTGGGCTTGTAATATTATTTTCTAAATCCTAGGTAAGAAATGTTAAGAAAATAATGTTGCACAATTGTTAAAGAAGTAATCTGAAGTCAAATGTCTTGGGAATTCAGACTTCATACTTTATAAGATATTTGAACTTTAACACTTATTTTACTTCTGAATGTCTCCATTTTCTCACTTGAAAAATGGAGATAGAATTGCTGAAAGGATTA
>NW_012149641.1:193802-194820 GCF_000956105.1 Propithecus coquereli
TGGCATAAAAAAACTACTGCTAAGATGACAAAACTATGTTGATAGTTTAGTTACAAACTTTGATTAATTGTACTGCTTCTTGTGTGAGATATAATAAACTACACTTTGGATTCAAAATAGGACATTTCATACTTAATGACCTATTATCATGTTTGTCCTTTAAGCCATTGATACTTTCAACATATTTTTCAATAATTGGTTGACTTTTTAATATTTTACTGCTGTAGAGTGAAATCTTATTTGCTATATCATAAATTATAAACCTGTTTTAGTCTAAGAATATTGTTATGTTACTTTTCTCCTTAAATTAATTTCCAGAAGTGAGTTTTTCTCTCTCAAGTGGTCATTGGATTCTCAAGTAATTAAATTATTTTGCAGCTTTTAAAATCATATCATATTTGAAATATGCAGGATCCACTGGAATGGACAAGTTAACTGGTGGACAAGTTATCTAAAGTTATCCTCTTTAGGAATCTCACTTTTCATAAACATTGTTTTAACACATATAATATTGAAATTCAATCTGGAATATATGAACTGAAAATATAGAATAAATATAGCTATTAGCATTTAAATAGAAGATTAGTAGAAGGAAAAGCAAAAGTATACTCTTGGCCAAAAGAAATAGTGAAATTGTTTTATTTTAAACTCATAGATGAATGATTCATACAAAATACAGCACATGTGGAAATTAGACAGTTATCAAATAATAATTTAAGCATAATATGTTGTCATACTTGGCATCATAGAAAATAAACTATACTCACTCTAAAATATTGAAAACAGATGATATTGAAAACAATCAACATATTCATGATAATGAGTAAGAAGAGTTGTATTTTTGTGAAGAATTCATCGAAAGTGAGACTACAGGAAAAATATGGAAACTAGTTTGAGGAGCAATCAAGTAAGAATTTCAGTTTGTCATCTGTGTACTGAAAAGAGCTTTACAAGAACAGCTGGTAAAAGAATAGTAGATTGATCTAAAAAATACTAAAGAACTGAAGTGGTCTTTAGT
>NW_012149641.1:194870-196097 GCF_000956105.1 Propithecus coquereli
AATATTCTATAAGGGCTTTTAATACATTAGAGTTTTTGGCTCTACATTTTGGTTCTTTATACTTAAGCCAGCTGTATAATGTTCCATTTTTGTATAATCAACTACTTTTAGCACAGTAGACTGCCAAACTTCACTGACTTTTTTTTCATACTGCCTGCTCTATATTTATTATTCTCCTCAGAGTTTTCAAATTTAACAAATTCACAGATGCTTTCTCTGTCTAGGCTCATTTATGTAGATTTTTATAACAGTAAATATGTCTACTGACCCACTCAACACTTCTCTTCTTGCAGCTCTGGTAAATTCTTGGTGTTTTAATCATCTCTTCCTCCACTCAGAAATTTGCCTTAGTGTAATCATTTCATTATGTGATGTTTAAAAACTGTTCTTAGCTATGATAGCATGGAAGTTAATAGGACTTAAATTATTATTTGCACAGCATTTTATGATCTCAACACACCCATTTGTTTTCTATTAAAAAGACATTATTAACCCTCTCTATTTGAGGAAAAATCAATATAATTTTAAGTTTTGTGATCAGCAGTGCTTGGCAGGATACCTCATTGATTTTAGAGACACATTTGGACATATTCTTGATTATGCTGCCAACTAATATCTTTGCAGTGAAATCGTTTTCTTGGACCATGGCCAACCAAATTTCCATAAAATTGAGTTATTATTCAACAAGAAAAAATAAGCTAAATTTACATTTTCCACTGGCAAATTTCATATTTTCCTCCTCAACAGACCCTAAGTATTTAAAATGTAAGGTAAAATGCAAATATATATTATTAAAGAAAGATTTTTTTAGCTGTTATCTTGAAAATAAAGAAATGAGAATATTCTTTAACCATATAAGTAGCTTGAGTTTAACATGATTATCTAATATCTTTGTTTCAATTTAATTACTTATAAAATTATATCTTCCCACATCTTTCTATTGACATGATACTTAAGGACATTATTAGAGAATACCTGTAGAATTGAAATATCACCATTTTGAATGGCACCAGATTTGAAAGGTTTTATTCTTGGGATCAATGAGTCATATAGTAAATTCCACTTCAGTTATTCATGGTGATGACATTTCTTTATATTGAAAATTCCATGCACGCATGGATGATGTTTCCCAAACTGTGGTAAAATTAAACACTTTATTAAATCTGTTGTGAATCTATAATTCAGTACAGTTAGTTCCACTCTGGGGTTACTGGTGATGATAAGTAT
>NW_012149641.1:196147-196981 GCF_000956105.1 Propithecus coquereli
GTTTGGGGACAGCAGATTTAACTTAAAAATGACCGTTTACTTTACTTTGAAAATTCATTTGTGTTAAATTCTACCTAGACCAATCTATTTTCTTAAAGTACCAAAAGAAAACTGTGGAAGAATTGAGATTGTTTTATTTGAAGTTGTCTTCTACGGAGAACAAAAGCTATCCACGTACATGGGTTAGAAGATGCGTGTTCCTCTCTTTTCATATATTTTCATTTTCCTCTATGATCTTCAGCAGTTTTATGCAAATTTGTTATTAAACACACACTTAATAGAAGAAATAGAATGGTAGAGATTCCATGAGTTCAGGGACACTCCATACATTGTTCCTTGTATATGTGTGTACAAATACGTACCCAAATACATTCTCAATATTGACTTGTTAGTACAAAATTTTAAAGAACAGGATGTCATAAACCGCTGTAAAACTGCAGCAGGAAGGTTTGCCATGGCTATACTGCAGAGCTCTCTGAAACAGGATAAGTAAAGGAAGGATTATTTTACAAATGAATTTAATAATTTATTGTTTAAAGATCACCACTCCCTTTCTCTCTTAACAACAATAATTAAAAGGCCTAATTATAAAGAGACAGATAACCTAACTTTTGGGAAAATTTTTCATATACTATGCTCTCTCTAGCACCTAGCTAATTTTCCACAACTGTTCGGTTTTGATCTCTCTTTTCTTGTTTCTTTCAATATTTACTTTTCTCTTCTGTGTTTTCAATTTTCCCTGCCAATTGAATCATTCTAGCATTTAAATATGTCCTAGGATCTCCTCTTATTAAAAACATAAAAGTAAAAGAAAATTAAATATCCCAAAGTTCA
>NW_012149641.1:197031-197887 GCF_000956105.1 Propithecus coquereli
TGGAGTGGCAAGAACTCCTAGTTTCCTTGCATGCTCTACACGATAATGATGGGGAATGAGGAGGAACACTGTGTCAAGGTCTTTTAGTCCAGCCACCTGACTCCAAAACCCAGCTGGATATGCCTCTACATGAAGCTTGTCTTTGAGTATTGGAGCTTTCCAGGCTGCGGATGAGAAGATATGCCTTAGACCCTCTCCTATCACGAACAGTTCTTAGATGGCTCGAAACCAAATCCAGGTGTTTCCACCTGCCCTCCCTGTTGGGTGTGTCTCATATTTCTCCCCTATCTTTGGTTTCCAAACTCCACAAATATCAAAGAGGATGGAATTTCAAATTCCTTTTTCTCTTGAAACTCCTCCTTCAAATGTTAGCATTTTGCTTCCCTCTATTAGGTGGAAATATTGCTGAGGAACTTGAAATACCCAAGAGAGAAATGAAAAAAAAATAGATAGGTATTTTGAGAATAATTAACTGTTAATTCTCTTCCCTTCTTTAGCAATCTTCATACTTGGGCAAAGGGGATTGTCAACAGAAATTCCCTCCGTATGCACTAATGATTCTTCTTCTGCTGGACAAATACAGTCATACATTGTTTAACCACTGGGATGCATTCTGAGAAATGCTTCCATAGACAATTACGTCCTGCATGAACATCACAGAGTGTACTTACACAAACCTAGATGGTAGAGCCTACTATACACCTAGGCTATGTGGTATAGCCTATTGTTCCTAGGCTACAAACCTGTACAACATGTTACTATACTCAATACCATAGGCATTTGTCACACAATGGTAAGTATCTGTGTATCTAAACATAGAAAATGTACAGAAAAATATGTATAAAAGATAAAAAAA
>NW_012149641.1:197937-199345 GCF_000956105.1 Propithecus coquereli
ACTGCTTCCCATTATATGTGTTTCTCTTATATCCATGCTAAGAATTCCAATTCTCAATAACGCTGAGGCTGTTAGAATTAAAATACTGTTAGAATTAAAATAAAGACTAATTACTCATTTAATTTATCCAACAGTATGTATACAAGTATATCAGTATAAAAATATCAACACTAAAACAGAAATATGACCGTGAAAATGTTTACATTTCCTATTATAGTTTTAAAATCACTTTATTGAGGTATAATATGAAGAACTGCACATATTGAATGAGTAAAATTTGATGTGGTTGGACATATGCAAACACCCATGATATCATCACTACAAGCAAGGTAATAGTTTTTGTCCTTAATACATATTCCCTGGGATGGCTAGTCAAATGACTATGCTTTAATGCCACTTTTAATATTTCCTATCTTTATACCACCAATGGAAAACGCAGGTTCATTTATTTCTTGTTTTCTTTTTACAAATTTCTTTTAACATATGCTGTGATTGCAAAATTACATGGAAAATGTTTATCAGTTTCCAAAGTTACATCTACAAAAGAAGCATTTTTAAAGAAGTCTAGTTTCTGTGCTTGTCCCTGCACCCTATTTCCTCCTTCTTCTTAGGAGATACTATTTTCCTTTAATGTTTAAATTATTCTTCCATTCTGTATTTATTTTTCTGTTCTTAACAAAGACAGATCTTTCTTGGTCAATATTTTGGTATCTAGGTAGGTCCATATTTTCAATCTTGTGGTTACCTTCATTACTAAATATGTTTCCACATCATCTTTAATTTTCCTTTTTTGTTATGCCCTATTGGGTCCCTATTATAAGTAATAATGAAATTAGCTAATAAATTCTTCCTCCTATTCTTTTTCTTCCCCAGCATCAGATCTGAAGCAATTCAATTCACAGTTAATAACTATAAGGTCATCAGCAAGCATAATCTATCCCCTCTTTTATTTAGAGTCTAATAATGTTATTTACAATTGATTTAACCTCAATTTTGAATCAACTCCATTCTCTAAATATTGTCCAATTTTCTTTCCTTCATTTCCTAGAAATCATAAGTTTAGAATATTTTAAAATATTATTTCCTGAATATACCATATGTTCAACTTTGAATCACATTGAATACATTATCTAATTTTAGTTTCATACTTTAATGAAATGATTAAATGAATTTGTTATAATTTAATATTTTTTCCCATATTATTTTTCAATTTCCAGAAAAGTTTAAAACTAGTTGTAGAATCTAGGGGTTGATTATATGTATCAAGGCATCAAGGCAGAAGAGCCCAAAACCAGGTCAAAATAAGAATTAGAGCAGATAGGAACTGAGCAATTGTCTAGCTTTATGGACTAATGAATATTCTGGGAACTTGAAGGTCTGATGGAATAAATAGTCATTTATTACCCTA
>NW_012149641.1:199395-200782 GCF_000956105.1 Propithecus coquereli
GATAAGGGTGACTATTGTGTTTAATAATTATTTGTTAAACAAATGAATAGATTAAATGGATGAACAACTGAAATAAACTTTGCTTCCTTTTTTAATATCTCAAAAATAGCATATGATGATGAATCAATGACACGTGTTGGATGATATAAAGCCAAATAATATGCAACATTTAAGAATTCCAAATTTGTTGTAGTAAATTAATGTAACCTCATTATAAATTGCTTGGAGCTATCCATTTACAAAATAATGCTACAAATGTGAAAACGAAAGCATTGGGGAATGATTCCAATTTTAGAAGAGAACATTTTGAATGAGAACATTAACATTTTCAAAGACATTTATTTTCAATTTTTAGCAAGATGACTAAATGGCAATATGTGCTTTTGCTTTGTGTATGAAGGTGTAGTTGGTTGATTCAACTTGTGTGCTGGAATGAGTATATTATACACTAAAAAAATGCTGAATCCAATTGCTCTCATTTTTCAGTCTAAGTCCAGGATATGTTTTAATAGAATCAGAATCTGCTTAATGGCACTGTAACTTCTGTTTAATATATGTTATAAATTTTCAACCTGGCTTCTGTGTGTAAGGTGGTGCACCCTGCTTGGCAACTGAGGATTCTCTAAGGACAGAATGATTAAAAGGATTTTTCAAGGTGACAAGTTCATAGTTGTCTTTCACGGGCATCTGATTCCAATTCACATACTTTGGTCCACTAAGCCATTTTTCCCTTCTCTTATAAGGATCACTGAAGCCATATACTTAAGTCCTAACCTGAAGTTAAACATCACAAGGAATTTTCTGGGCTTTATACTTTAACCTTTCTATGTTTTCGAGTTTAAATTACTAACCTTGGTTTTCTCTATCAGAAAAGGCCAAGTGAGTACTTGTGAAGTTATATGATTTTTTTGTAGGTAACAGGAAGCCTGGTTGCAGGGAGCTATTTGGAGAATTTTTTAGATTTCTGTTATTAAAACAAGCCCTCCCACTAAGTTCAGGTGTTTGGCAAAATTTGGAAGTATAGCTCTCTTGAAGATGTGAAATTAAAAAGTCAGATTAAAGGTTAAGCATATCTTTGAGTCTGCTAATGACTTGTCTCTATATCTCAGAAGAACATAGGATGCATTGTGTGTAATTTGAAAATGTACTATCTTTCATGATTTACCCTTCTGGGATTTCTGTAGTTTATTCTCTGTCAAGCCACAAAGGGGTTTAGAGAGAAAAAGATTACCTACAAAGAGCCATATCCACTAGTTACAGGAGTGGGTGGAGATCTCCATGATACATTTTTTTCTAATTTCACTGTATTTTTATGGATTTTGATGTTTAGGCAAGAAAAATTATGTCCTCCATTTTTGTGAGTTTGGTTATAGATTGGCAAAATGAT
>NW_012149641.1:202443-204078 GCF_000956105.1 Propithecus coquereli
CTATTAAACATGTTATTCATTCATGACCCTTTTATTTTAATATTTTAATTTATTCAGTAACCCTTTTTTCTCTGTACAAGAAGTTTTGTGTAAGAAGTTTAAACATTACACAAAATACTAAGATTTTATTCCATTCAAGGAGAGAAATATCAGCGATGGCTAATTATTTATAGTATTGTTCAACAAATGCCATAAGAGAAAATAAGGTTTAGACATAAATAATATTTTTGCAATGTGGGAATTTATCAAAAAACTTCACAAAGGAAATATTTTCTACTAACAAATAAATTAAATATATTCGAAAGAACATTTTCTTGGTGTACGTATTTCCTCTTGTGACATTTACTATTTTCTATCCTTAATATACACACTTGGTAATAATGAAGAAAGTTTACCATTTTATTATTTCTGGAATGCATTTTCAACTTCTGTGGAAATTAGAATTGCATTTAACATCCTCTTATGTAGTGGCTTTCTTGCCCTTAGCTCTTTTTTTTATATCTCTTTCTTTTTTTTTTCTGACATTACCCAGGCTGGCCTTGAACTCCTAGGCTCAAGTGATTCTCCCACCTCTACCTCCTGAGTACTTGGGCCTACAGGCAGGTGCCACTGCACCACCTTAACTCTTTTTTCAGAGATAATTTCTATTTAATACTAGTTTGTAATTCTACTCAGAATTTTCTCATATTTCAAAAAAATAAATAGTCTAGAGAGTCAAACATTGACTTTTCATAACATCCTCTCTTTGGAAATGACAAAAAATTAAATAGAGAAAGAGAAGGAGATTTAACTCAAAACCTATGCATTTAGTTCTTAGAACTACAAATTCACTTGAAATTTCATATTAAATAGCAATAGTTGGTACTTGGTGAATATGATGCTATTAGAAAGTTGTCTTTTACGTGTTTATATATTCTCAAAGAAAAAGTTCATTGCCTGTGTAATCATTTCAAGTATCTTCTTCAAACAGCTTATGAAACAATTAGAGAAGCATTGTGATTCAGGATAGTTTTATCTATGCGATAAAATAGAGTTCAGCAATTACATTAGAAATGAGTAGTAGTTTTTAGAAGCAAGAGTAGTTTAGATTTCTTTTTTTTTCCCTTTTTTTGTCTTTCAGGATATTACAGGGGTACAAATATTTAGGTTACATATATTGCTTTTGCCCCACGTGAGTCGGAGCTTCAAGTGTGTCCATCCCCCAGACGGTGCACACTGCACCCATTAGGTGTGAATATACCCATCCCCTCCTCCCTTCTCCCTCTTCCGCCTGCCTGACACTTGATGAATGTTATCACTGTATGTGCACATACACTTGATCACTTAATACCAATTTGATGGTGAGTACATGTGGTGCTTGTTTTTCAGTTCTTGTGATACTTCACTTAGTAGAGTGGGCTCCAGCTCTATCCAGGATAATACAAGAGGTGCTAGATCACCATTGTTTTTTGTGGCTTTAGATTTCATGGAAGAGACTGAATTTGATCTTTTCATTTCAGAATGTATAGAATTTATTGTACTAATTGATACCCCCAAATGGTATTCTAATTCAGTCATTGCTTATTCCTATATTACATGGAATATTTCTATCAAGAAAGATTCCTTCCTCTAGGAATCTAGTATTTGGATATCTGG
>NW_012149641.1:207188-208014 GCF_000956105.1 Propithecus coquereli
GCAGAAAAGAATGTGACAAGTGAAATTTCCTTACACAAAAGCAAGTTATGTAACCAATTATTTGTACCCCGGTAATATTCTGGGAAAGGAAAAAGAAAAAAAAAAAAAAAAAACAACTAAGTCATAGACAAAGCAAGCCTTCTGATAACTTCTAGTCTAGAAGAGACTTGCAAACAGGAATTTGTAATGCAGAAAAGAATGTGACCAGTGAAATTTCCTTACAGAAGATCAAATTATAAAGCAATCAAAGGTGTGAGGAGTAAAATTCCAGTACCTGGCTGGGCTTAAGTATTCCTATAATATAATTTGATTTTATGGCATTAAATGTATTCTTAAAATGCAAAATATAGGGTCAAACGGTCCTACCTGGCAACTGTACATCTGTGGGAATAATATTGTGTTGGCAAGGAGAAAAAATAAGATATCTCATTCTACCTTTAACATTATTGGATTTCTGGTCAGCAGTTTAACTAGATCATGAAGGAATTGATCTAGAAATTATAATGCAAACATTACACTGGCGATCTCAAACTCATACAATAGCTTTTAGAAAGTTTATAATTTGTGGCCTGGAGCAGGGGATCATGCCTGTAATACCAGTGCATCAAGAGACAGAAGCAGGAGGATTGCTTGAGGCCAGTAGTTCAAGACCAGCCTAGGAAACACAGTGAGATCTCTGGCTCTACGAAAAAAAAAAAAAAAATAGCTGGGCACAGTGGCTTGTGCTGGTAATCCTAGCACTTTGGGAGGCCAAGGCAGAAGGATCTTTGGAGCCCAGGAATTTGAGGTTACTGTGAGCTGTGATTGTACCACTGCACTCCATCCT
>NW_012149641.1:209514-211272 GCF_000956105.1 Propithecus coquereli
CTTTATTCCATATTAACCTTTCTCTATCCTTATGATTACTTGGCATAAAGAACATAAATAAGAATTTGGGGTTCTGTTTCAATGTTTGATTTCCTGTGTGACATCAGTCAAATTAAGTAACCTTTCTGGGCCTGTCTTTTAATACAATTTAATGAGATATTCAATGCTAACATTTTCACAGTTGTTCTGGAGGTGTTCATTAGGTTTGCAAAACAAATTGAGAAGGAGTTTTTTTTTTTAATCACAGACATGTTTGTTTACTGATAATTGGTAACAGAGAGAGAAATTTGTTTTGTGTATGTTGATATCCTTGGCAGATCTTTTGCAAAAATAATTGACATCTTTAATAATTTTATCAGATCCTTCTTAATATTGCAGTCTATTTATCTTATATGTGTTGGCCATTAAGAAAAATTAATACTGAAGTTCTGCTTGGGACTTGTGAACTATTATATCCTTTACTGATTTTTTTCACTCAGTCTTTCTACTCTGACACATCAGTTATTCAAATGCCACTCCAAAAATCAGCATTAATGCTAATTTACTTTTCTTTTTATACTTTCACATTTTCTTTACTAAATGCTGAGTTGTAAATTTCCAATAATAGGGAAGAAATAACTGCTTTATTCACTTACTCTGGCATAGACTTATTTAAACAATGCTTTATACTTGGCTCTACTGACAGAATAAGTAGTAGACTCATTTATTGATGATATTATATTATATGGTGTTATTTATTCTAGGGAATACAGAAACATCATTAATATAACCTTGAAAGGAAGTTTATGCCAGCAAGATTTAAGTGAATGAGGATAAAGGAGGCAAGGTAGTTCACTTAGCAACAAAACCCAATAATAAAAATGTTTAATGAATAGTAACTGGCCTGAGTCTGCTGAAAGGGGATCACATAGTCTCTAATATTTTTCCCTTTTCCCTAAAAGTTAATGTCTAGACACTATGCCACAAATATCAGAGATTTCTTCTTTTTGAAAAGCATCTAACATCTTAGGAAGCACTATTGTGTTGGGATATAAATTATGTCTTTGAATCACATAGAAGCCTGGATTTGAAATATAGCTATGTAGCTTTTTGTTGTGTGGTTTTGGAAAAATAAAGCTCTGTAATGACTCAGTCCCTTATATTTATCTACAAAAAAGGAAAAATAATTTCCTTGTAGTTAGATGATTTATTATATGAGATGATTCCTATATAGTGCTTAGCAAGTAAACACTCAATAAGAATTAACTTATTACTAGAGTTTCTGGTTTCCAATAAACACACATTCTAAAAAAATTCTTCAAATGCCCTCAAAACACTTAATTATTAAATTTTACTAATTTGTTTCCTATCAGTTATATATGAGAGAGACAAATGGTTAAAAAAAAATTCATTATAAAGAGAACAGTATAGAAAAGGCAGGGATGGGGAGAGGCAGGGAGTAACTTTACAGTGGAGAAGGCTGGTGATCAAGGCCAACATCAGCAGTGGTAAGTCCTTCTGGTAGTGTGAATCCTTGATACGATGTTATAAAATGGCACCTTACCTCTGTGACATTTCTCCCAAAACACATAACCCTAGTCTGGTCATGAGATAAATACCAACTAAGTGATGGTCTACAATTCCTGGGCTGCAGAGCTCCATACCCACCAAGATTCCCCCCGGTCCTTGGAAAAATTGACTTCCATGAAACTAGAAAGAGGAGAGGGGTGCACAGCAGGAGGCAGGAGGTGAGCAGTGGGTGAGTGAGTGAAGCTTCAT
>NW_012149641.1:223267-228875 GCF_000956105.1 Propithecus coquereli
GGATCTAAGTGGTCTGTGTACTTGGTTTTTCTATTAGTTTGCCCTTACTTTTGACACAAGATAACAGAGTGGAAATACAGTATAATTTTATCACTTTCTTCTTTTTCACAACAGTTACATGAATTATGATATATTATTATTACAGCTTAAGGCAATTATTGCTGTTTTGTAAGCATTACTTTTATAGTTGTTTTGTGTTATAAATATACCGGTATACACATACACACTCACGTATGTGCATATGTATGTATGGCGCTTACTTTCGATTCTTCTTATGTCAACACCTTCATTGTCGATTTTATATTTTCATTTGTTCATTTGTTGATCTTTGTCTCACATTCAGGATTTTTTTTCCACAGAGGGATTATAGGAGCTGTATTACCTGAATTACTAATTGAGTAATATCTTGGCCAGAGTCCAAGGAGTCTTTGGTCCTTGTTTATTTCTTTCGGAACTTTGTACGCATAGATTTATTAGCTTCTGGTATTAAATATTATGAAGTAAAGTCTCAAATAAGCCTTAGTTTTTCTTCTTATAAGTGTCTTTATTAATCTTCCAGGGTGACTAAAAATCCTTTCTTTATCCTGGATATTTAATAATATAATTAGGATATGACCCTTTATTAGCTCTACCATATTAAACTTTTCCTGGAAAATGATATACCACTCAATCTACAGATGCTTCTTCCTTCATTTCAGACATTTTTTCATACATTGCATCATTCAATAATTTCACATTCTGTTTGCTGAGTTCTCTATTACAGGAATATAAATTTTTCTGATGTTATATTACCTGAATTTCACAACTATTTTTTATTTATTTTAGTTTTTAGAGACCGGGTCTTACTCTATCACCCTGGCTGGAGTGCAGTGGCACGATCATTACTCACTGTGGCCTCGAACACCTAGGCTCAAGCTATCCTCCTGCCTCAACCTCTCCCCCTGTACCTAGGACTACAGGTGCACGCCACCATGCCCAGCTAATTTTTAAAATTCTTTTGCAGAGACAGTGGTCTCACTAAATTGCCCAGGCTGGTTTTGAACTCCTGGCCTCAAGTGATTCTCCCGCCTCAGTCTCCCAAAGTGCTGGGATTATAGGTGTAAGCCACCGTGCCCATCCTAAATTGCACAACCTTTATCTTCTCTCTAATTGCTTTAATTTATCTGTATTCATTGTGACTATCTGATTATTTCAGGACTTACCTCTATATCAGAATTTCCATTTCACTTTTTTACTAGCCTATTCCTCTGTTTCTAAATTTATTAGTTATTCTTTTATTTCAGCATTTTATTCCCTTAGCTCCATAGTACTTCTTTAAAAAAAGAAAAAGAAAAACTCATCCTGCTGATGACTTCCCATTGTATCCTGCATTCTTCTTGTGCTTCAGCAGAGACAGAGAGACAGACTGGGTCTAATCTACTGCTATGGCTAAAAAATGCCCAAGAAATGTACTCCACAGAAAGCCAATGACTCCACTCCCCAAGATCTGAGATGGCAAATGTGTTCCCTGAGTTGGGTAACTAACTCTGGGAAGATAAATAAGAGGCCAGGCCTCAAAGTAAATCAAACCCACAACGTATTTTAGTGTTAAGTATAAGACAACCTAAGAGTGATTGTCACTTAAGGTGTTTGTATTAATAACATTCCAGAAGACATCTCTTAATAGTCTTATCACCCATAAACTGAAAGATATATCAGAAGTTTATTGTTTGCAAATGATGCTATGTTTGAGATAACTTGATTACTGTACCTGTAAGTTAAACAGATTTTAAGGCAAAAAAATTATGTACAGTACATAATACTTGATAATGTTAATAAACAACTGTGTTATTGGAAAAAATACTTATTTTTTTAATTTCTAATTTTCAATGTCTTGTTTTATTGGTTGTTTCTTCTATTTTGTTGCTCTATTACATCAAGCTCTCCTAGAAATCTTTCGTTTGTGTTTATTAGGATTTTACTAGATTCAATAATAAAGAAACTCCAAAAGTATAATTGCATAATTGTTCAAACCAGGTGTGGGTTTATTTTCCTCTTATGTGATAACTCAGAGTGGATGTCCCAGGTTGATGGGTGATTCTCCACATAGATGTTCTAGGACTTGGACTAATTATGACTCTGGATCTTCAACACATAACTTTCAAGTTCATTTTAGTCATTGACATTCTTCTCAGGCAGAAGGAAAAATACATAAACCCAGGGCCAGAGATTTCCCCTTAACCACGAGAGGCATACATTCCATATGTTGTTTCTGTTCACCCCATTGGCAGCAGCTTAGTTACATGTACGTCCACACTCGATTACAAGGACAATGTGGTCCTTAACCAGACTTTCATCGATGGAGGGAAAATGGACTTCATAAGACAATAGTAATTTCAATCACACTTTCTATTCCTTGGTTTATATTTTTTCCCAGACTGAATAATTATTATTAATTTTTTTTATTTTACAGTTTATTTGCATATTTCATTTGTCATTTCATTTCCTTTGGATGACATTTAAAAAATTTTGCCCAAATTTTCTCTTTGTACTAACATATTTTGTTTATCATCTCCTTGACCTTCTTCTGAGATCCGTTTAATTTCCCCTCTGAACTAACTTTTGTGGAACAAATATTTTATATTCTAATCACATTTTTTTAGCTATTATGTTTTTAAGTAAGGAAGTGTGGGAAGAAAGTTAAAAGCAATGCCATGAAACTTGAAATTCTACTGTTTTATTTTCCTTTGTCATCACTTTTTGAGGTTTATGGCATGAGATTATTCTCTTTTCCATTTTTGCGTAACTGCAACTATATTCTTAATTTCTAAACTATGTGTACTGAGTATTGAAGAAGGGTAGTACTTATTAGGCCTTAATAAACAACCATTACTTTTACCAGAATATTAGTGTAATTCATTTTTAATGCATTTTCATTGTTTTTGTTTGTTTATAGACTGAGAGTAGATATGGCCAATTTATTCAGCATTAGATAATAAACAGTATTTAGAACAGTGTCTAATAGTAAGCTATAAAATCATTCCATCACATCTCACTCCATGAGTGATATATGAATGGTCATAAACTTGGAGGTGTAAGTCCCCATTTGGTATTTTTCTTTAACGGAATTAAATGCCCATGCTTTAAGTGAGGTATACATGAGATTCCACTTCCAAGAAAGAGAATGGATAGGATAATTTCTATTTATCATCCGAACTTTTAGTGGAAAATCAACACTCTCTAGGTAAATTTCATTTTCCACATTGGAAAAACAGCTGGAAATAATTTTTAGCTTTTGTGGCAATTATTATTTGTTCTGGAAATGTGGATAAGGGACCTTTAAAGGGAAATACATTCTATGTGTTTTATGACTTTGTGTCTAAACTTGCAAAAGCACACAAAGTCCTTCATTATTTTAGTAAATGAATGAACCATTCCTAATTCTAAATACAATGGCTCATGAAATGGAGAAAATGTACATAATTTGCTTTAAAAGTTTGCTACTATGTGCGTTAAGATTACCTTCATATATCGAAATACTAACATAATATTTAAAATGCTACCAACAGCACTCACAAGCATCAAAATAAGAGGAGGGAACTTTACAAAATAGTTTTCTTTGGGTGACAGCAAACAGGAAATTTTTAGTTGATTTAGAAAGTAAAGTCTCTGGGAAAGGACCTGTAATGAATCTGCAGCCTCAATTACACATTGAGCGGCAATTGTGTGTGTCTGGAATACAAACCCTGAGCTTGGATTTATGATAGCCATGTGCAATGTATTCCATATATACTTTTTTCTTTTTGCTCCAGTTTCATTTTTATAGACTGTCATATACTATATATGAACTCATTTTTACACTAAACTCCTTGGCAAACTCACCTCAGTATTTAAGGAATTGCCTGTCTATTTGAGAACTTGGCTTAAAACAATAAAGGGGCAAATGGTAGAAAGATGGCAAAAATCTGCTTTTAGATTAACAGCCAATGAGCAAAAAATAGACATTTACACACAAGTTAGGCTGAGTATCTAAAATAAGTTATGCTTAATTATAAATTATGTAAATTTTTAATCTGCATTAAACCATAGGTTTTGGAGGGCTTTCAGGTCTGTGAGGCAGGGCGGTTACTGTGCATGTCCAATGCCGGGGGAAGGTCATCCCAGAATTGGGTCTTTAGAAATCTACACAGTGACATCACTCCAGACTTTCAAGGCATCCTTGATTATTTTATTCCATTTTCGAATCTGACTTTTTTGAATGACATTATTTTCGTCCCAATGGTTTGCTAAATTGGGTTAAATTTTTTCTAAATTCCTTAGATTACAACAATACATATGGGTGCTTGTGTGATAGTCACATTTCTGTCACCAGAAAGCTAGTTTTCACGATGGCATAATGTAATCGTTAAGAATACAACTTAGCATGTGTATAAAACTCTACTTGTAATCCACCCGCACCCCCATAGATATGCTTCTCTCACTGTTATCTTCACCTCAGTTGATGGCAATAGTTCATTCTCTCCAATCTCACATTTAATTAGTACAAATGTCCAGTTGGCTCTACTTTCAAAATACATCCTAGAATCTGAACATCATCATCACTCCACGACCATCACTCTGATGGTGGCTACTATGACCTCTTGACTATATTGTAACATAACCTCCTGTCAGGTCTTCTGGGTCCTAACATTGCCCTGAGTGAGAGTCCATCTGCAGCTCGGCACCCTTTTATGTTCCAAAACATAAGTGACACTGTGTTACTAGAAGGCCTTCTAACAAAGTAAAAGAGTATGAGCTAGTTTTAGCTGTATATTATGATTATTGAAGGCTTAGCTCTGGTAAGGGAAAATTTAGATTGTTATCTAAGCAATATATGGATTACTATACAAAACACATGCTCTATATTTAAAGGTACTGGCTGAAGAGGCAGACTAATCTAAATTCAAATTCAATATCCACCATCAGTTACCATCAACATGATTTTAGAAATTTGATTAATAACTCCAAATCTCAATATTTTGATATATAATATGTGATCAAAATAACACCATGCCCTTTTATATCACTATATTAACAATAATGTATAAGACTGATATATCAGACTTCCATCAGGAAAACAAAAATCACTTAACATATTTATAAAAGAGCAGAAAGCTACTGCCACTCTTAGTTTGGAAGGATATAGGGTGGAGCTACTAGAGACCAGAGGTCATCCTTGCATAGCTGGAAACATAGTGAGTATGTCAGGAGCAAGCTGGAACCACAGAGAAACCACAGTTGAAAATCACTCAGCAAAGATGAAAGTGAGAATACCCTGGCTTCTCTCTTCCCATTGCCTTTCAAAAGGTACTCCCACCAGTGTCTCCATTGTCTAATGCAGCCATAAACCAGCTGACTGTGGATCTTGGGAAATGTACTCCAAAGAGGTAAGCTCTTTGGAATTATACATGCCAAATTAGCACTGACTGAATTGCCACGGTAAATATTTCTAGCAGATTATTGATATTGATTTATGCTTTTTGTTACTTTTACACCATATATTTGTAACAAACTTTCCTAATGAGAATAAAGATTACATATAACCGTCAATCAGGAGAGTACATCAGTAATGAAATTTTAAAAAAAATTT
>NW_012149641.1:228925-230860 GCF_000956105.1 Propithecus coquereli
ATTGGTTGTAATGAAGTGGAATGTTGTAGAAAGTAAATAACCTGGGCACTGGCCTCCTTTTCTGGGTGGGGCTTCAAATTTGAATTTCTAATGAGCTCTCACACTTTGACTAGTGTGGTGGGATCTGTAGGTGGCCAACAGGAAATCCTACTTCTGTCCTGTATTAGCCAGGGTTCTCCAGAGAAACAGAGGCAATAGGACAAACACAGAAAGAGAGTTATTAAGGATTGGCTCACGTGATTGCAGAGGCTGAGAAGTCCCCTGATCTGCCTTCCGCAAACTGGAAATCCAGGAAAGACGATGGTATAGTTCCAGTCCAAACTCGAAGGCTAGAGAACAAGGGCAGAAGGTGGCAATTTCAGCTTAAGCAGAGAGAGCAAATTTGTCTTTTCTCTGCTTTTTTTTGTTCCATTCAGGCCCTCAAAGGATTGGATGAATCCTACCACCTCATTGAGTATGATTTTATTTACTTAAACTACTGATTCAAATGCTAATCTCTCCCCTTGAAGGAACACCCAGAAATATTTTACCAGTTATCTAGGCATCCCTTAGCCCACTCTAGGTGGCACACTAAGATTAACCATTACATGTCCCCTTCAGTAGCACTGGCCAATTTCACTGCCTACGTGAGACTGTGGAAGGTGCCCTTTGGCTGTGGTTACCCTCCCCACTTCCTTGAGCCTGCTTAATGCAAAGAGATGGAGGGAAGCTTCAAAAATTAGTATATTCAAACATGTGTGCCTATCAGTATTTCTTGTTATTACACAGAAGTAAAAGGATTAGAATCTGAGTCACACTCTAATCAGTTCTCTAACTTGAAAGACAGCACTTTGCCATCATTACTAAAATCATCCAGAACTAGCCATAATTAATGTTAGGTGATGCCATTCCATATACTTACCCATCCTAGGCAGAAACATGGACAGATTAAAGATATGATGTTATTTTATTAAAATGGGATAATAATATATAAGCTACATAATGAACATTCAATTCAATTTTATTTGAGTTAAACAGAAGAAAAAGAAACAGGAAAAACCAAAGGATCTGATGAACTTCAGATAAATGTTTCTTCATTATAGGATATGTTATTTGATAAGGATTGGGGTTTATGAAACACATTATGAGGGTGAGTCATTATGTGTGTGTTTTTTTTAATCTCCATGTTTCAGTTTTTTACAGTATCAATTTACTCTGGCTATAAATGATGAGGTAATTAGCTGCAGGATAGGGCTTATTAATAGGCCTATTAACATGACTGCCTGAGACATCTAGGTAACTGATCCTTGTTCTTGTTCCAGACCTGGGTTAAGGAATGTACTTACATTAGGCTGTGTAAGCCTTCAGAGGGTGATAAATGGTATCTATGCTAATGCTGTGTGTATGGGCCTCAACTTGTTATTCTATTTCATATTATGTAAACTCTAAGATTAGTGGGGAGCACTTGGCCCAGAGGAGATGGTCTCGGGCATGTATTGAACTAGCTTGAATTAACACTATTCCAACTTTAAGTTTATAAGTCTATGTTTACAAGGCAAGGCAGGGAGGAAAGCAGAAAACACATCTGAAGTGACTCACACACAATCAGAATTTATCATTGGCAACTCCTTTTGAAAAGTTTGGGGTCCAGATTTTTATCTTTCCATTGGCTCTAAAGCATGTTGATTTATTCTTTGTGTACTAGATATTATTGACTTCCTTCGCATTCTTTACACTTGGTGTGACGGATCTAAGTGGTCTGTGTACTTGGTTTTTCTATTAGTTTGCCCTTACTTTTGACACAAGATAACAGAGTGGAAATACAGTATAATTTTATCACTTTCTTCTTTTTCACAACAGTTACATGAATTATGATATATTATTATTACAGCTTAAGGCAATTATTGCTGTTTTGTAAGCATTACTTTTATAGTTGTTTTGTGTTATAAATATACC
>NW_012149641.1:243835-245599 GCF_000956105.1 Propithecus coquereli
TATGATTTTGATAATCTGTAAGAAAGGAAATTAATGTGAGACTATGGATAAAATGAACATAGCAAAAACATTAAGGAACTGTCAGAAATTTAGTAATGAATATTTTAATAATTTCTCTAACAAGCTATACAAATAAATAAGGTATCTAAACTGAAGGAAGTTTGTAGGAATATAAGTAGTTATAATAAGATCCAATGAAAGAGTCCTTATTTAAAAGACCACATGGAAAATATACATTTAACTCCTGCAGTGGGTGATGTGAAGTAGGGAATTATGCAGAAGTCGAGCAGCTTTATTTGGACTGCGTAAACTACTGAGAATACAAATATTCCTGCAATGTGTTTGTTCCACAAAAAATTTGGAGCGAGTGGAAAATTACTCTATATTATGTGCTGAGAGCTCTTAGGGCAAAGCTGCATGCTAGAGCTCCGGTGAAATCCTCCTTATTTAGGTGCTTTTGATAATAGAAATTTGAAGTATAAAGTGGCATATTCTTACACTTACTTATGCCTTGTGAATCATTTAAAAAATTCAGTACCTTGAGAGTAGAAATACTAACTTTATTGACTCATAAAATAAAAACAGGCAATTCTTCTATCCTTAAGGATATTCCTGTCTAGAGCAAGAAGACAAAGGGGCTGATACTACTGCTGTTGTCACAGCCATGCATATTCCTAAGATTTCTTAATTGTAACCTTATGCTTTACACAAATTACATATGTGAAAATGTTTCTGAATGGTTCACTTTCCCCCTGGATGACTGCATGGTGATTGAGTTACAGCATTACATAGTAATCTTGTCTCATTTAAGTCAAGTAAATCAGAGAAATTATCCATGTTTAAGCAAAGTCAAACATACTCCTAAAAGTCTAATATAATTTCCAGTTTAGCACCATAGATATTTCACACTATTGATTCCGATTTTTTCCTAGTATTTCAAATAGATTCCTTTGTTTCCATGACTCTGAGTGGTTAATATATTTGTTTGGGAAACTTTCAATGAAATCTGGGAATTTAAAAATGTTTAGTGTGGTTAGAAAACATACTATCTTTTTATAGAAACTTTACAATACATTGTAGTTCAAGGATGTTAAACTTTACTATTCATCTGATGTCACAAACCTTAATACACTCATAAGTATTCATATATTTATTTCAGCCAGAGTTTTTCGAATCCTTCCGGTTCCTTTTTGCTAATATGCATGTCTCTCTCTTTCTCTCTGAAGTCCAGGGGTTTTTAATCCACTTCATTATTCATATGACATTATTACAATAGTTCTTAAATATTCCAAAAAAGAATATTGGTAACACTGAAGGACATTTGGTCATAAGCAGATGTATTTTACCTAACTTAATACATATGTTGAGAATCCTCAGAGAGGACCAACATGTGATTCGTATCATAAGGCTTTCCTAAATATATGGTAGAAATTGACAAAGGTTACCATTTATATTTTTGAAAAAAGTGTTTACTATTTTATACATTATAGTTGATGGGTTATTAAAAAAGCATCTGAGAACAAAAGCATTTGAAAACTTAATGTTTTATTATATAATTATTTAGTATTAACTCATGTTCATCTTATTCATGGTTTGATATTCATGCATATCAGTCATTTCAAAAGATGTTTAATCTGTTGTTTATATATGCATAATTTGAGTTCAGTGATTTGAATTAATTTTCAATCGCTAGCATTGAACAAAAATAGTATACATCGACTTAAATATAAATTAGTAACATATAGTGATTTGCATCCATATATA
>NW_012149641.1:245649-246634 GCF_000956105.1 Propithecus coquereli
TCACTTAATATCGCTGATAAGTTCTGGGAAACTACAACTTTAAGCAAAAGGACGTATAATGAAACCAATTTTACCATAGGCTAAACTGATACAAACAAGAGTTAAGTTCCTAAGACTTATTTTTCGTCCCAAAAATATCACCAAACTTCTAAATAAAGACCCAAACACTTTGAATGTTAAACATTGAAATTAATGTCAGCTATAGATAAAGATCAATGAAAACAAGATAATTATTTACCCACCTATTCAAGTTTAGGAATGGCTAGGAGCGCAAGGTGGGAACCGACCTTGGACATTCATACCCACACTCACACTTGCTCAGACTGGGACCATTTAGACACACCAATGAACAGAATATGCACATCTTTAAGATGTGGGAGAAAAAGGAGGACCTGGAGAAAACCCACCTAGACACGGGAAGAATATACACAGCTCCACACAGACAGCAGCTCTAGCTGGAATTGTTTTTGTTTTTTTTTTTTTTCTCATCAACATTAAAAGGAAATGACACTGAATGAAACTTTATTTTATTTGGGGACCTGCTATACTGGATGTTTCCTGAATAAAAAGAATAATTTAAGGCAGCAGTCCCCCACTGTTTTAGCACCAGGGACAGGTTTCATGGAGGACAATTTTCCACAGAAAGGTGGCAGGGGCAGAGAGTAGTTTTGGGACGATTCCAACACATTACGTTTATTGTGCAATCAAACCTCTCTACTAATGATAATGTGGAGTAAAATCACTTTCACAAAGCACTGTTAATTGTATACCACCATAACTGTATTACTTTAAGTTATTGTATCCTTTAGATTTAAACGATCTCTGATGTGTTTAAAGTTAATATTTGATGAAAACGTGTTAATATTTAAATAGTTTGCCTAATGTAACACTTTATACTAAAAATGGGAATATATCATGTGATCATCTGGAACTGAATGAAGGGAAAATCCCTTCAGCGGCCACTCCCCAGCGCTAGCATCACCAC
>NW_012149641.1:257014-257813 GCF_000956105.1 Propithecus coquereli
GAAGGATTGTTGCTCCTCGTTTATTGGTCTTCTCCTGCTTTCTCCTTTTTATGTTTAAACCATAGCTTTCAAGAATGGAGGCCAGGTTTCCTTTACAATTTAAAATTCAAAGAGCACCACTTTGAAATTTAATAGAGCAGTGTTTGCTAAAGTAAACATTTTAGTCACAGTGAAGGCAGATGCCTCTGTGCATCCCAGCCTTTCTGTAGGTATTAAAGCAGTGCTTCTAACTATTGGAATGTCTCTTCCCCAACAATCATTCAAAAAGGATATAGATTTCACGGAATGCAGAATCCCACTTCTCCAAACAAAATATATCTTTAGCGTTAAAGCAATTTTAAGACTTTGAAAATTCTGATGGCACTTTAAAAGCAGTGCTTTAAAAAAATCAAAGAGGAACATTGAAAATGATGATCTCAGATTCTTGTTAAAGGTTTTACTACCACCACCCCCATCCACAAATACACTGGCCTGGAGAAAAAGGGCTCTGGGAAGAAGAGAGAGAAGTGGGGTAGACAAGCATTTATGGTGATCAACACGTAGTATGAGAAGCCTTTTGTATTATTGAAAAATGGGTTACTAACACTGCTCAGTGAAAGGCGCTGTTTCTTTTACAATGCATACCAAATCCAATTATGGGAAAAGAACAGTGAAAATTCTTTTCTTATTGAGAGCTAAACCAGCTTACTAAACCATGTAATTTTTTTCCAGTAAGCCTTGAACATGGACATGTATATGTATTAAAAGAACTTTTCTCCATGCATTTACTACTACATGTTATCAAACATCTTTTTTATTC
>NW_012149641.1:258173-260788 GCF_000956105.1 Propithecus coquereli
TTAATGTAGCAAGCCAAAATATATATTGATTTTTGTAAACATACTATATTTAGAAATATATGATTGGCCTAGTATAAAATACATGTTTTTATCAACAGTCTATCAATAGGCACAGGTAGACCCACTACCTAGATGTAAATTCAATTTTAATAGGAGATATCTTTAAAGTTTTATAATTGTTCATATTAGCTACATATTCTTAACTTCTCAAATACAAATATACATTGATCTCTAGAAATGTTAAATCCTTTCAATCCATGGTATGTTTAAATACATCGTATTTAACAACTCATATGAACTTCTCTTGAAATGAAATTAAATTGAAAAAAGAAAAAAAATAAACAAGAAAGGAGCCATATTTCTGAATATGCAAGAGGCAAATTTGAATGTATTCTTCTATTTGTTTTGCTATCAGTTGAATATGTTTTCTCCCCTGGCACAATAATTGTAGCATTGCAGTTTTCTGGCAACAAATGGCTGCTGGGGGTCACCAAATGTCTCTGATTTGCTACAGCATTTAATCTTCCACAAAAGCTGTTTACTGCTTCATATACGCCGAACGCCGGGAACATTATCCTTTAAATCATGCCTAACTGCTAATTAATGAATGTATAAATGTCTAACAGCCAAGTCTTTAAATAGAGCCATGAATGAGTACAGCAGACATTCTGACATAACTAAAATAGAGTTCTGATGAACCATAAACTCTGATCTTTCTACATAGCTATTGTCATTCTGTGTATCTAACCAGATTGAAGTGCGTTGGAGAAATTTACTTTGAAGCTATCTGAAACTGAAAATATATTAACAGCACTAGAAGGGTTCAGCGGAGCATTATTAGGTTACAGGGCTACGTTTCTGTCTCTCCTATGTTTCTCTTGGATGTCTAAATTTTGGAAGCAAAACAAAGACACGAGATTCTGAATTTAATGCCCCGTTTTGACATTATGTCACTGTGAGACTTTTGTCATCATAATTTCTTGAACTTTCTTTTCTAAAACAAATAGAAATCACTTTCAAAATATTTTATTGAATTTTTGATAGACATAATTTGACATAACACAATCTAGCAGAATCACCTAGAAAATTTTACTGTATTTTATATTTATTTGGTACCGCTACATGTTTGTACTGTACTAAATACTTTTCATACATCATTTCTTGCATTCCTAATAAGCATATTGCGTACTATAAGGGAGTTATTAATATCTTCAGTTTTCAGATTAGAGTAAGTGGATTAGGAATTTGGAAACTTACTCAGGATTTCACAGCTTGCTAAGAGCAGAGATCAGAATTGAAATCAAACCGAGCACTGGCTGACACCAAATCCTTACGTCATTAACCACTATAATATATTAATCTCTTATCAATCTTGATTTTACATAATTTTACATGATAGTTCATATTTTGGCAAGTTTTTTTTTACCACAATGAGAAAACCACTGGGAAATAAAAAGAAAATAACTCAAGGGTAGCAAAGGAAGAAGCAATATATGAGAAAACAGACAATATAGAATGGCAGAAGAAACAAGTGGAAAGGAATGACTCTAACTTTTCAAAACAGTGCCCGATGATATCTCGATTACCTTCTTATTCTAGGAATTGCCTTCAAATTCAGACAATGATAGAAAGCTAAATGAAATGTAACAGACAAAACAGAGAGTGCCACTCCCCACTTATTGAAGTGTGAACAGAGAACAGACTCAGTGATCATTAAACATCGACTAAAATTCCACCTTTAACATTTCTTTCATTATTTTTTTCTAAAAAGGTTATTTTACCTCCCCCAGCCTTCATTTCCTTATCCTTCAAACAAATCTTTTAAAATGTTTGTGGAATGGCATAAGAATATATCTGCTGAACAAATGAAATGAATCCATGATTGGAATTAAAAGTTCCGATTTCAAGTCAGAACCAGCTACGCCATGGAGTAGTGGTGTGACTCTAAACAAGCTACTTAAGTGCTCTTTCTTTCTTCAGCTACAGAAAAGGCTTGATACTGCTCACTTTTATGCATCACTGTAAGGATTCAATGATATAATATTTGCAAAATACTCCATGAAAGAGAAAGATCTTGAAGGATTGTTGCTCCTCGTTTATTGGTCTTCTCCCCCATGCCATCCTGAGTACCTTCCTATTGTTCTTAGTTACCAGACATCCCAAAACTGACCTCTCACAAAATAATCTATTATTTCATAATTAAGTATCTTCCAATCTGTTAATAACAATTATTCATCCCCTAATATAATTAATGTAACAATGATCCAGGGTTTTTACCTCAAATTTATTTTTACTAGGGAAAATCTCAGCCAGGTTGGCAAAATCAGAGAAAAACAAACTCAAGAATAGGGATTTTGTTTGTTTTTATTGTAGCCATTTTCCCTTTTCAAGAGGGAGGTGGCCAAAATGAAAACAGGCCCACTGCCATGCAAGGACTAAGCTCACCAATATCACTAGGTCAGCGGGAGAGAAAAAGGCACTCCTATCCCGCACATCCTTGCAGTCTCTGCACCTCCGTGTGTGTCAGACCAAGAGAGCAACTCTGAGAGATGACTGGGAGAAAGGATCTCACAACTGAAGATGGCAATAACAGTGGCATTTCTAGCTATAGCAAT
>NW_012149641.1:260964-280711 GCF_000956105.1 Propithecus coquereli
CCCTCTATGAAATCAACTATTTTAGCTCCCACATAGCCGTGAGAATAGGCAACATTTGTCTTTCTGTGCCTGGCTTATTTCACCTGACACAACGACCTCCAGTTTTATCCATGTTGGGCAAATGACAATGTTCCTATTCTTTTTTATGGCTGAATAGTATCTCATTATGTTTACATATATTACAGTTTCTTTATCCATTCACCCGCTGGATTACAAAAAAAGGCTACAGACTTTAAGATTATATTTATGTCACATTATAGAAAAGATAAAACTATAGGCATAAAAATCAAATGAGCTGCAAAATTTTAAGGGGAGGTAGAAATATTCTATATCTTCCATGTAGTGGGGTTATATGAAACATACATTTAACAAAACTCATAAAATTTTCCACCTATGAAAAGGTGAGTTTTACTGTGTTTTTAAATTACACTTCAATAAACCTGTCTTTAAACAAACAAACAAACAGAAAAAACAAAGAAATATTCTATATCTTCCATGTAGTGGGGTTATATGAAACATACATTTAACAAAACTCATAAAATTTTCCACCTATGAAAAGATGAGTTTTACTGTGTTTTTAAATTACACTTCAATAAACCTGTCTTTAAACAAACAAACAAACAGAAAAAACAAACAAACAAAAACCCAGCCAATCTATTTACATTCCTAATACAGGAATCTTAGGATGAAAGACACCTTAGAGATCATTTAATACTAGGTTTGCTCAGTTACAGATACATTATTTTCCACAATTGTGCTTAAAATCCGCAAAGGTGGGAAATGTGTTACTTCAGGAGACATTTTATTCCAAAGAACAAATACAAGAAAAATTTATCAATCCTTAGCTAACTTTTTCCTCCCTGTAATTTAAGTTTGATTCCAGTTCTTATTTCTGAAGCAACTCCAGGATGCATCTCCCTCTTTTCCATGATACTATTTCGCACATTTGAGGACAGATGCCACTCTCCATTTAATCTTCTCTTCTTTCCAAACAGTCCCTTCGACAACTTGTTAAGTAACCATTTCCAACCTATTTTTACAATTCTCCTACTAATAGTTTGGGCGCAGTTCTAGTTTGTAAATATCCTTGTATGGTGGCACAAACTCAACATAACATTTAATATTTGGACTCATCAGTGCAGCTTACAGAGGGACCATTATATCCCGAGATAGGGACGCCAGACTTTTGTGATTGCAGATTAAAATTACTTTAGCTTCATTAACAGTCAAATGACACTCTTGGGGTGTATTGTCTTTGTTATTAGGTAAAACCTTGACAAACAGTTACTTGGTGTGTCTCCCACATCTAGATTTTGTGTAACTGAGTTTTTAAGCATAAATATGGTACTGTGTGCTATCCATACAAATTTTATTCTAGTACTTCAGCTGGCTGAGATACATTTGAATTTGCTCTGTCATCCATTGAATAAATTAAATGTCATCTTCAAATCTGATAAAATGTCTTATTTAAATGTAACAAAGAAATTCAGTTGTTGTTTATGCCTTTTATTTTCATTGGTGCATAGTGCTTTCCTTTAGAAATCAAATCCATAGAGAAATAGAATAAATTTAGTTCAATACAACAAATAGATATTAAACACCTACATTAGACTAAAAGTAAAATAAAGATGCCATCAAGGATTATCAGTACAGTTGGTGAGTCATATATGCAAAGCAAAGGCTAAAAATCTAACAATTGTTAAAATAAGAACATAAACAAAATACTGGGAAAACGCGAAGTAGGGAACAACAGAATAAGTTGAACTAAATGAGAAATGGGTATTCATTCACATAAATAGTTTTGGAAGAATGAGTAGGCCCCCATGTGGGACAAAAAGGAAAGAAAATAACTTCCAGGCAGAGAAAGCCAACCATAGCAAAAATTTCATAGCAAAACACTTTAAGTAGGAATTTCAAGTTACTACCCATAGACCACCTGCACTTTATCACCTAGCCATGTATTCGGAAACTACAGACACCTAGGTTTCCACTCAGACATCTAAACTGTGCTCTCTTGATGAAGCCAAGGAAATTAAACTCCCATGGTGATTATTATTCATGTACATATTTGAAGACTACTGTTTTACGGTAAAGAAATTGTTCAGTATCATTGCAGCACCAGGATGTTGACAAGAGATGCAGCTGGTAAGCACATAGACTGACTATGGAGGGTCTCATGCCATTCTGAAGAATCTGGGCTTTGGGAAGGGAAATTGCTGAAAGTGTTCTATGAGACAGTAATGTGGTCAGATTCACATTTAGGAGAATAAATGTGATGACAGTGTGAAAAATGTACTGGATAAGTATATGGAGCTCTTTCTAAAATACTAAAAGCATTTCCAAGTGACAAAAGCTTAATCTACATCAGAGACCAAGAGACTGATGACGAAGAGTGATAAAAAAGTTGATGAGGATCAATGGGCATTTCAAATTTAAGGATTAGATAACCTGGTGAAAAAATGGGTATGACTTTGAGGGCAGGGAGATAAAGATGATCTAATAATGACTTGGAAGTTTCTATGTATGTGATGCTGCTATCTATCAATAGTTTGCGTATAAAAATTAGAAGCAGGTCTATCATATAGAGGGAGAAAATTAGTCCAACTGTTGAATTATTTAGTGCTAAAAGCTTGAGGTTTGTTTATAGAAAGCTATTTAGCAATCAATTTGGAATATGACTCTGAACTTTAAGAGCTGTCTCAGAACTGGAGAAATATATTAGGGGCCCATCATCAGATGTTGGTTAAATCCATGAGAGTAGAACAGGAGTGGGGAACCTGTGGCTTTCAGGCCACATGTGGCCTTCTAGGTCCTTAAGTGTGGCCTTGTGACTGAATCCAAATTTTATAGAACAAATCCTTTTATTTTTGTTAATGCATTTGTGTTCATCTTTTATATTTTTATTTTATTTTAAAAATGAATGCATTTAAAATATCAAAGAATAAAATAAGTTTCAATGAAATAATTCTCCCAAATTGTCTGGCACAATTAGTACATTAGTAAGCCACAAGGGCAAAATTGACTGCTGCTACACTCATGATTTAGTTCTAACTTCCCCTGTCTGACTGGTACCACTACCACAGGAGGCTGGTTGCTGAGAGTTTATGGGGGTCAGGTATGCCAGTCTGTTATCAGCTTTTGACAATGGTGTACTGTGTTTCTGTTTGAAGTGGAATTTGTGAATAGTTGCACAGCTTGACAGTATTTTTTAATTCTGTCTGTTTAACAGCCCATCATGTCAAAGATGACCAAAAGAACACTGAAGGAAGAAAATAGATTTTTAAATGAGGAGTGGGAATTGCAATATTATCTTGTTTCTGCTAAACATAAGATGATTTGCTTGCTTTGTGATACTGCAATGTGAACATTAAAGAAATTCAATGCTTGTCAGTATTATAACACTCACAATGTCCACAAATATTTTAAATTGGGGGAGGCATGAGATGTTGTATTGCAGAAGTTAAAAGATGAAAAGCAAAAGCAAAGACAATTCTTTCAAGCAACAATAACACCTGGAAATAATACCACTGAAGCAACTTATAAAGTAGCTAAGATACTCAGGAGAAAGGGGAGCCATTCAGTGATGTAGAAATTGTGAAAGAATGAATTGTCTAAGTTGAGGGAGCTTAGACTCTGATAATGTTTTAAAGTATAAACAATTGCCTGTTTCGAGGAGAACTGTAACTGATCAGACAATATATATTATTCAATCATTTTGGAAGAATCAACTGATAGTACTGACTTGGCACAGGTTTTATACTTCGTTCAGATCATAACAGAAGATTCTCTTTGCAACAAAGAGTTACTCACCTTGGACACTCTTGTGAACAGAACACAGGGAATAGATATCTTCAACAACTTTCAAGATAAATGCCATGAAGTTGGACTGAATTTAGTAAATCTAGTGAATGTGTGTACAGATGGTGTGCCTTCCATGACAGGAAAACATGAAGAGTTTATTGCACAGATAAAGAAAATATTAATTGATACAGATGCTCTCATTTCTTTCATTGTAGCATGCATTGGCAAAATCTCTGTGCTAAAGCTACTATTTAAAGTGACACTTTGCAACAAGTTATAAATATTGTTAATGATATTTGTACAAATGCAACACCGTATCATCGGTTTCATAACATGCTAAAGTTAAACGATGAGGAATTCAGCGTGGATTCTGTGTTGGCTGTTGCAGAGACAAGTTTTAGCCAAAATTTTATCTCTGCAAGAACAGATAGGTAAATTTTATGAAGAACAGTATCAGCAATGTGAATTATTGAAAGAAGTTTTCTATAGGAATACAACATTTCTGTGTAAGATCATGTCAAATCAAAACAACTTGAATATTTCTTTGCAAGGTAAAACTAAGTCTATATGTAATATGTGGCAAAAAATATCCAAGCATTTAGAAAAAAGCTATTTTTATAAAACCATTCTTTTTCAAAAGGAAATTTCAGATGGACAATTTCCCCAGTTAGCAAAGGTCATTGATGAGTGGGATAATATATGTGAATGATTTGAAGAATATGCACAGACTTATTAATTGGAGAATATAATGAAAGAAAGGTTCACTGACTGAGAATCATGACATCACACTCAAATTAACATTCAGCCTCACCTAGTTGATATCAACAAGGCACCTAAAGAACTACAGATGGAATTGACAGAGCTCTCGGTTGATGATATTTTAAAGTCATTGTTTGATGCTAGGAAAGATCCAATTGAAATATGGAAAAATACAGTAGAATACCCATGCCTTTGGCAACATACCTGGAAAATGCTTTCTTGCTTTTCAACAACTTATTGCTGCAGATCTACATTCTCCTACCTAACCCAAATCAAGATGCCCGTAAGGTTACAAATGACTGATACTCTTCTAGAGTAGCAGTCCACAACCATTTTGGCATCAGGGAGAGGCTTCATGGAAGACAGTCTTCATACGGGTGGTCGGGGGGCTAAAGGAGGGAAACCAGGAAGACCCAAGTGCACCACATTCATTGTTTCATTGTGCAGTCAAACCTCTCTGCCAATGACAAACCACACTTGTACTTGCTTCCCAGCACCATCACCAATGCCCCGCTCCACCTCAGATCATCAGGCACCAGACTCTCACAAGGAGCCGGCAACCTAGATCCCGGGCATGTGCAGTCCACAGTAGGGTTGGAGTTCCTGTGGGAATCCAATGCTGCCCCTGATCTGACAGGAAGCAGAGCCCACACAGCGATGTGAGAGATGGGGAGCTACTGCAAACACACAAGAAGCCTTGCTGGTCTGTCTGCCACCCACCTCCCATAGCGCGCCCCAGCCCCTAATAGGCCACAGAGGAGCACCATCCCCGGCTAAGGGTTGGGGTCTGCAGTTCTAGAGGGTCAACTGAAACTGTGGACCTCCATGCTACAACCAAATATTCAAATGCTTTCCAACAAAAAGCAGACACAACAAAGTCATTAGAAGGTTAGTTAAACAAATAGTTTTTATTTTTTGAAATTATTAACTACATAGTAGGTAGATTTTTACAAAATGATGTACATTCTAAGTATAGCTAATTGAAGTTTCTTGAAAGCAGTCTTATTTGATTACAGCTAAATTAATGCAGCCTTCCAACATGAAAAGTTTCCTCAAACCTCTGGACTAGAACCACGGAGGTTGCCCAGGTATAGTAAGATAGGTAAGAAGAAAAGGGCAGTGGATGGTGCCTGGTTGAAGCCAATGTTGAGAAACAGAGCCAAGACTAAGGCACTTGGGCAGGAGCCTGAGAAGAAGCAACTCAGAGGCACAAGGAAAAAAAAAAAAAAAAACATAAATAACCATGGCAATAAAACCCAAGCATGGGAAGAGTTAAAGGGAGGATTATGGACGATAGTAGGATAAAAACTGAAAAGGAACAAATGGATTTAGCAAGAAGAAGATCATTGATAATCTGACAGGAACCAAGAACAATATCTTAAAACAGTTTTTTTAAACTTTTTTTTTTTTTATTTCGGCATATTATGGGGGTACAGATGTTTAGGTTACATATGTTGTCCTTGCCCCCCTCCCCTTTTTAAACTTTTTTTTCAGCATATTACGGGGGTACAAATGTTTAGGTTATGTATACTGCCTTTGTTCCACCCCAGTCAGAGCTTCAAGCGTGTCCATTCCCCAGACGGTGCACACAGCACCCATTAGCTGTGTATATATCACACTCCTCCTTGCCCCTCCCATCTGCCTGACACTCAGTGAATGTTAAAAAAAAATTTTAACATTGGTTTTACTTTTAAAAATTTTTACATGAAAAAAGAATCTTAAGATGAAAAAGTGACATTTAAGTAAAAATGTCGTTTACCATTTTAAACATAGTTCTCCAATATTTAGTTAATCATTTAATCTGTAATAGTTATTTTCAAAAGCTAGCATCTCAAGGATTTCAAGTTTTATTTTATTTCTGAAATGAAATATCATCACTTCATAAATGTATCATCGATAGTAGCATAATTTATGCTATCAGCTTTGGGTGAAGTCTTTGCTCAGTCAAGTGGAGAATGGAAAACCATTGCTTCTCCTAACCTTTAAGAAACATTTAAGTTGCTTTTCAGTTTCCTAAAATATAAAACAGAACTGAAAAGATGTCATTTACAATTACGAACTATGATAAATTTAGGACAATTCACCAATGTTCCTGTTGTTTATGCAAGCACTTTCTCACTGCCCTTGAAGTTAGGGATGATTGTGTAACTGACTTTGGCCAATAACGGTTCATCAAAATGATATGTTTCACTTGTAGGAACAAGTCTTTAAAAGCCCACGTGTAACTCACCATGTACTTTCCCTACTACAGCATCCAGCAGTGCTTCAGATATTGGATACATCACCAAGCGTGAGTAGTTGAAAAAAATATCCAGGCAAGCCATGATGGACATATATATACATACACTTTTATTACTTTATGCCAGTTTGGTTTTGGAGTTATTCATTATCTCAGCATAAACTAGCCTGTCCTGGTACAGAAATCATTGCAAGATGAATATTTTGGTGAAAGAGTCCCTTCTTATCTACCCTCAGGTCCCCCTACTCTGAGTTGTCTTCCCTGGTTCTCACCGCACTGTTCCAGAAATCAGACATGGTGTGAAGGAAAAGAGTCATCCCTAAAATTCTCTGGTTATGCATTAAATAGATGGGTGAAGCAAACATTTTATTGGTGGAGAGCTTCTAGGTCAGTTGCAAATTGAGGTGAGTTTTCCTAGAAGGGACTATGTTTTGGCTTCTATGCATGTTAGATTAACCCAAACAGATTCAATCCATTTACTGAAGTTTTCTTTCCTCTCTTCCTGGAATTTCTATGGCATCAGAACTTAGGCATGAAGACAAGGCTAGAGACACATTTAGCCATGTATTACACAGTGGAAACACTCTGGTATGCTTGCAGTGCATTGTGACATCTTCCTTATACAAAGCTAACCATGCCTTACTGGATCGGATACCTAGGCAAATATTGAGGTGCCTGTACATTTCAGAGTCACATGTAAATTCCACTGTAGGTATTGTGCTTTGAGTTGTTTTTCCTATCGTGATGATATGTATGTGCTAACTAACTGATATTGGGCTGCCTTGTTTCTCTTAATTGGATATAAAATTGTTGGAATAATAAAACTTGAGGAGTTACTACACAGAAGCGACCTTTGCTCTCTGTCCCCTTAAGATTTGGTCTGTGCATACTTTTTCAGCAGGAAGAGTACTAAAATGTTTGCTATCATGCTTGTTTTTTGTTCATTACTTCTGCTTCTGCTATAATTTTGGTACATTGACTTTCTTGACCTCTCTCTTCTGTATGTTTGCTTACTTCTAAGACTCCCTAGCTTGAAATAAATATTCTGTGTTAATTTCTGGTTTCCCTGTGCTCCCTGGATTGAGACAATTTTCTTTGTGCCTATCTTTAGTTCTGAACCCAGCCTTCTCCTTGACACACTCAGTTTGGGATCATAGCTTGATTATTCATTCAAAACATCCTGAGAATTTTCTTTACGCCAGGTACTGGGCTAGGCTCTGAGATCCTGAGTTGCAAACACAAAAACCATGTAGGGAAGGGCAATACAACAAATGATTGCACTAGGATAGTGTCATAATTGGCATGTGGTGTTATAATAATTATGCCCACTGCTCTGAGGGGGCACAGAGCTGCCAAGGTCCAGGATGGCATCTGACCTGAAGATGAGTCCTGCAAGATGTGGTAAGTACTTGGCTTGGTTAATCAATGTTTTGTTTTAAGAATACATGTGACATGAAATCATAAGCCTCTAGGTACAATCTATTTCATAATTGCTATTAACTACTAACTAATGCACAGAAGAAAACAAAATTTGGGATTATGAGTATGAAAAATTAGTTCAGAAAAATTGATTAATTATCCAAATATCTAGCTGCTTTTTCTCTTTCATTTATCCATTCGTCCAGATTCATACTAACCACTATTCTCACAAAAGAACATAAATTATTGGATTTACATTTGTGAGATTTTTCTTAAGTCTTTATAAAAAATAATTGTCAGTGACAAAACAAGGCTTCCAGTGCATTGCAGTCCTGAATTGTGAATGGGTTTGAGGCTTGATGTAAAAAAAGTATGTATTTTTAACAAATTTATTTCATAAAAGTAAACAAAGTAAATATATAACAAAATACTACTTTCACTAGTATTAAATAACATTATTTAATATAAAATCTTGAACTCTGACCTCAGCAGTAGAATTAATATAATGGGTGGGGGGAATAACAGGTGAGGTGATATTCATAGATGTTCAGTGTTTATATCAAGCAAAGGAGATCCAACTACTTTTCAGTGCACACAAATGAACTGCTTGCTAATAAACTTGTTAGAGAAATAAATCTTCAGACACAGATGACTTTAATTTGCTAAACTTACTGAATTTGCTAATATGTTAAAGTACAAAGCCTTGATGAAATCCTGCCAAAGTTTTCCACTCTCACTGCTCTTTCTCATAGTAAAAAATAATCACTAAAGTTATGTTTCAGATTTTGTAATCTTAAATCTCTCTCAAATAAAATGCCAATAAACTTGCTCGGGTTAATCTCCTGTTACTTGAAAAATAGCAATGCGTATTTTCTATTTCTCTATGATTAATATAATATCAGAAAACATCATCAATCTTTTATTCCTTCTTATATCTGATATTAGAAAAATATAAAGCTACGAAGCAACATTATGGCCTTTAAAATCAATTTGCCTCTTTGTTCTGGGTATAGTTTATTTTATGCAATTAAATCATAGAAAATTTATTATTAAGGAAAAGTAGACATGTCAGTTATTTTCTGTCTGGGTTCAACTCTGTTGTTTTATAGTTTTATGTAATAAGAATACTTCATTTCTTTCTCCTTGTTCTTTTTTATTTTAAAAACTCTTACTGTGATTAAGAATTCCATTGAATCTAACCTTTGAATATTTGATATGTTAGGAATTCTTAACAGCAGAACACACGAATTTAAAGGCTGATTTTTCTTAAAGGTAGCCTCTGGGAATGAGAGAAAAAACACATTTAGACATTGAGCATAGCTATTTATCTCTCTCATTATAGGATATGCCTTTAAACAAGGTCTCACATTTTCAGAGTACTTCTTTTTTTTCAGAGATACATCACTCCCCTGTTGGTAACGGGGGAGGGTTACTATGTAATTATTTGTTGTTATTATTTGCATTTATGTGTAAGCTTTTTGTTTATACTGTCACTTCTCACTTGTCCTCCCTTCCTTTCCATTTCCTTGGAAGATCTTCAAGGACAGAGCTTATGTTCTGTTTTGTTTTTTTTTTTTCCCATCATTTATCTTTGTTTACTGTAGGCATTTAAAAATAAATTTACACCATAAAAAAAAGGTTAGGAAAAACAGAATTGAGAATGCGTGTGGAAGGATGGGAATTCAGGGTAGGAACACCTTTTTTCCTTTTTTTTTTTTTTTATGTTTTTGGTGGTGGTTGTTTTTTGTTGAGCCTAGAAAGAATGTTAGGAAATAGATTTTGAGGAGTGGATGAGGATATGTGTGGAAATGCATATTTGGTTTGGAAATTGTCCTTCCTAAAATAGAAAATAAGGTTATCTACTGAGATTGATTAGAGTGTGAAAGGGAAATAGACAGGAGAAGTAAAATCAAGCATTTGGGTTGAGAGAGACATCCATTGGTAGGTCAGCTGAGTAAAGCTATCAGGGAATCAGAAGAAACAAATTAGACACCAGTTTGTACTCCTTAAGTGAGTTCAGTGCTTTGCCTGAGGACATGCAGAAAATCTAGTGTTTTGTAAATAATTTTGAATTAGTCAAATTCAGATTATTTGATCTTTTAGACGTCTTAAGAAAGACTAGTTTGGTAGATATAAAGCAGTGGAAGAGATGATAACAATTTATGCAACACATAAAATATTAATGATAATACTCATCATTTATGGATTGTCTTCTCTGTGCCAGGCATCAATGGTCCCTTTACATGTTTGTCTTTAATCCTCTTAATAACCTTGAAATGAAAATTATCTCTATTTTACAAATAAGGAAAATAAATTCAAAGAGGCTAAATAACTAACTATGGTAGATCTGTGATAATTATTAGCTTTTAGATCTGACTCTAAACTATTTGCTCCTTGACAATAGCAAGAATTATAGACACCTGCCCAGGTCTAAAACAGCCGCAGTTTAAGTCTCTGTTCACTCACTGTCTTTACTTGACTTCCTGGGGTTACTGAAACAAAATTTATAACATTCCCCCTATAAGTTCCATATGTATTTGTTAAATCATGTGTCAATTTTTGATTTATAATGTAATGTAAATCAAACATTACCAATTCAGTTTATTACCTGCTGAATTACATTGTATAAAACAAATAGCAATGCCCCAGAGTTCCAGAAGGCCTAGGAATGAACATTCCTTTGACTACCACGTGTGGCAGATCAAAAGTGTTTCTCAACATCTCTCTTCCCTTGGTAAGAGAATCTCAATATTTTATCTATATACATAACCGCTCAAAATTTACTCCTTTCGAGAGCTAGTAGGGCCATAGCCAGTTAATGAGATGTGGTAAAAATGGTAAATGCAGCTTCTAAGTTGTGCTCTTTCAAGAAAGGACTGGCCCTCTTTCCATTTCACCTTTCTTACTGGCTGGAATGCAAACATGGTGAGCCATCTTGGACCACATAGACCTAGACAACACCTTAGCAATGTCAGTGCAATAAGAACAATATTTTGTACTGTTGGAAATGGAATGGGGTTGAAGTAAAGACAGATATATTAGAAATTTTGAATGAATTTGGAAGTATACAGATCGAGTGAATTATGAAAAGGTGGAGGCATCTGGAGCTGAGTATATAAAGAAATCGTGAAGCAAAAGTTCTAGATAGACACAACATCACACAGAATATTTGGTAGATTTAGAATGAAGTGTGAACCAAATTTTAAAATGTTAAGAGCAGTGATTCAAAATTATTGATTCTGGCAATGTGGAGGGGCAGAAAATTACTTGGCTAAGAATGTAAGCATCTCTTAGGATTAGGGGCTTCTATTAAAAAGGCTGGGTGTATAAAGACTTGGAAGTGGCAGTAAAGAAAAAATATAACCATCCTATCGCCCATGTTCTCAAATGTATACTGTAGAAAATAATTATCTCCCCTTGATGAAAAAAGAGGTCAAATCGCAAGAAGACTAAGCTAGTGCAATATCGTAGAGGATATGATTTAATGTAACAGCAAAAGATGAGAAGGAGAGAAAGAATGTGAGTGAAGAGTGGAATGTGCTTAGAATTACGGAATTATGTTTTGGTGGGCTGAAAGAAGATGATGGTAATGGCTCTGAGAACAATATAACACTAAAGTTCAGGATGAGAATTTTTGAAAAACTAGTTTGTTATTTGAAGATGTATACCTGAATCTGGAGATTAAACAAATCATCCATTTCTCTTCCCTCACTGTATAAGTTTTCTATTCTTGTGTAACAAATTACCACAAATTTAGCACCATGAAAACAACATCAATTGTCAATCTCATCATTTCCATGGGTCAGGTGTCTGCACTGGGTAACTGGATCCTCTGCTCAGGGTCCTGCTTGGCTAAAATTAAGGTTTTGGTCTGGGCTACAATTTCATCTGAGGCTGGGGATGTTTTTCTAAGGTTATTCAGGTTGTTAGTAGAATCAATTTCCTTGCAGCTGTAGGACTGAGGTCCCTGTTATCTTGCTGGGTTTCAACCTGGGCTTACTTTCAGCTACTAGGAACTGCCCTCAGGTAATAGCCACATGGCCTCTCACAGCATCACAGCTTACTTCTTTGAATTCAGCAAGAGAATCTCCCTCTAGTCAGCTTCAGTGGAATCTCATACAACACAATGTAATCACATCGATGACTATCATATTACATTTGCCTTATGATGCAGTCCAATTGGGGGAATGGATATGCTCTTATACACAGATCCCAGACACACTCCAGGAGAAGGGATTGTACAGTGTATGTATACTGAGAGGAGAGAATTTTGAGGATGGCCTTAGAATTCTGCCTGCCACCCTGATTATGTAGGTCCTGATAAATTATGTTTCCAGAGATGACTGAAACAATCTCCTGTTCCATATGTTCCTTCTCAATATGATTTTTCCTTTATAGTAGGGAGACATGTTTCTCCTGCTGTTGAATCCAGGAAGAACTGAGGATACAGAGACACAGCAGCTCTTGCAAAGCTCCCACCTCACAGTAACACCAAACTCCATCCATGTGGGTAAGGCCCTTTTGGACCTTCCAGCATCCCAGTACCCTGGCCAACACCAGGTGAAGCAAAAGAATTAAAGGTCAACTTAGAGAATTATTTAAAAAAATAGTTACTATATAAGCCAAATGTTGATGTTATTTTGGGTGCTTTGATATGTGACAGGAGGAGCTAAGATTTGGGCAAAAGGAGAAAAAGATTGGGTACCCATAGTAAAAGTCATAAGGGGAAGGTAGTCCTTCTTAGAGAAAAAAGGTGAAAATGAATATATATGAATAACTAGGGCGGCCATATGATTTTAATGGGCAACTTGGGGGCATGTCTGAGTGAGGAAGGAATCAGAATGAATATTGTGGTCAAGAGGACCAGCAGTGAGGTGTCTATTTCAAATGAAGGGGAAAGGCACAATCAGGAAGGCTGGTTTCATTGTCTTATAGAACAAAAGTTAATAACAACTACATTAGCACAAGCTACAGTGTATACACACTGAGAAAGAAGACATGTACTGCTAAAGAGCATAAGATTATTACACAAGGATCTGAAGGTTTCCAAATGCTGATTAAAGTTTGCCAGAATATCCCAATGCTCCAGACTATCACTAAAACCTTGGAAGTCAGAGAGTTTGGTAAATCTTTTGAGGCTGCCAAGGTGAGATTACAACTAGAAAAATATTTAATAGAAAAACCTATTCCTTTCACCAGTACAACGGAATATCTCAAAATGGACCCCAAAGGACCACTTATGGCAAAACATCATTGTGTTCCCTTTTCACTAATAGATAGGCTCAGTGCTGAGCTTACTTTGTGAAACTAAGACTTCTGTTTTTAATTCATGGTTATTTTTAACTTTTGTAAAATAAGATTATATATGAGAATAAAAAGTAATGTAATTGATTTGATCACAATGAAAGTAAATGATATATATGAATTGGTATGTATATTAAAGATATTGGTATGTATATTAAAGATTTCAGGGTTTATAAGGTAAAAATGGAGCCTAAGAAGTTTTCAGAGATTTTTAAAATAATTGATAAGATTTATTGTAGGTGTTCTTGAATAATGCTTTATTCTATTCTAAATATTTTCCCACTCAGCTAGGCTTCATAAATATCTGAAACTTCATATTTTTTAAAGTTATTAGACGTTTTAATTATCAGAAGAATTATGGATTCAGCTGTCTCATTAAGCTTGATTATATTAGCCTGGTCAAATGATGTAAGTAAGTGAAAGATTACAGAGAGTTGAAGTCTAAAGAATAGGGTTCCAGAATCAGATCTTTTAGAATGTGTTACATTCTACAGACATTTAAAATATAGACACACAAGTCCTATTGTTAGCAAGATTAATATTCAAATTGACAAAAATCTAATGCCCTGGCACCAAACTTCATTGAATTTCTTAATTACTATGAACTTTTAATTATTGTATTTCAACAATACCTACTAAGGCCACTAGGAACCTCGACATCAATGGGAAGTCCTGACCACTTCAAAATCTGAAATCTTAAATTCCACTGCCAATTCTCTGTCCATCACCACTTGTCCTTCCATGGTGTTCAATCCCGTATACCTTCAGCACTTATACTTTGACCTCATTAAAACTTCCAGTCCCTTGACCTTCCTTCTCCACTCATTCCATAACATTATTTGATGTTTTTTCTACTGAGTCTAGTTTTTCTTAATGCATTTCATAGACTCCTTTTCCTTCACACTCAATTCCCTTTGCCAAATCCTCAACCAATCCTCAACTTTGGATAAATTCTACCATTTTTATAGGTTCTCTTTACTTCGACAGCAGACTTTCTGGTGAAAATAGTAACGCATGATATTTTTGCTACTTAGACACAAACTGAAGGACCTCAATCTCCTGCAACCTGGACTCTAAGTGTCACTGAAAAAACTGCTCACCTATTAAATCTCTTTTTCAATTTTTAAATGGCTACTCCAAAATTTTACTTTTCTCCTCTAGCCCTGTACTTTAATATAGGCACTGACTCACTTTGAATGAATTAGTTGCTTACTTCACAAAGAAAGAAAATGCACCAGGAATAAGTTTCTCTTTACAGTTTTAAACACACACACAGACGCACTTTGTTAAATATTTATTGAAGTTGATGCCAAAATCATAATGATCCCCCATTCTTTGGAATGTTTCATTCCATTTTCAGGGGTGAAACCTAAATACACTGAACGTCTTGCATTTTAAGTGGATAACTGGCCTAAACTGGTGCAATCTGATTTTGTCGGCTTAGAATTTGTAAGTGAGATAACAATTTAGTCTATGTAGGTATTTAAAATTATAACAAGTGAATTCAGAAGCTATAGGGAAGCTTTCTTCTTTTATGTAGACTGAGGAACAGAGAAAGCTGATTTCCAGTCCTGCATGTAGAGAAAATCAGGGACATAGAAATAAAAAGGTAACTTTGTGCTTTGTATCTTTCCAATTTTTTGTTAAGTGCTTGATGAGACTAGGTTATGCTTCTGCCAATGGATTCCTGGCTTCTTTTTATAGAAATATTCTCTTTTATTTGGCTAAACTGGCTGAAATTAATTTTTATCATGTGCAAATAAAAGTTCTTAAATAAGATACATGTGCCTGTCTAAAAAATCAACCTTAGCATATGTGTCATTTTGAGGGCACTGGCAAGTAACATTATAAATATTTAAGTGATTTTTCAGATTTTCACATTTGCTAATGATACTTCTTCTATATCCAGTTTTTAGGTAGATATAGGGGTGGTTCAATTGATGTAAATAATTTAATTTTAATGAATATTGTGAAATATCCCCCAAAATGCTATTCCAATTTACACTCTCATGAAGACCATTTGACAGTGTTGCTCTACATCCTACCAATAAAGAAAAAAAATCATTCTAAATTGCCAATATCTTGGGACAAAATAGTATCTCCTTATCATTATATTCATTTATATAATTATATATTATTTACAATATCATTAATAATTTATCTATTTTGATTTGTATGTAAGCATTTATGGAATTGAGATTTTTCTTCTTTGCTTAGGAAACCTTTCAGCTTTTAAGCTAATAATAAAGGAATTCTTATTTTTTCCAATAGTTACCTAAATTATCTGCCATTTGGATATATAAATAATATATTTGGTCTATTTTAAATGAACAGTGTCATTAAAGGATCATTTTAACAATATACTTCCAAATTATCTCAGTGCAATTTTTAAATTAGATTGCCCCTTTCTAACTGATTCGAAATGCCATTGATATCATGAATTAGATGCTTACATGTAACAGAATATGTTTCTTGATCTTAGTTTGTTCCCTTCTTATCTGAGGTCAGTATAGAATTGTTTTAATTATTATAGAATTTTAGTTTGCCTTGGTATCTAGTAGTATAAACTGCCTCATTTTTTACTTTTTTTTTTTTTTTCAAAATTCTCTTGATCCTTATTGAATACCTTATCTTAAAGACACAAGCTGGCACTGTTTTAATTGGGACTGAATTTTATTCATGTATTTTGAGATTAGGCTCTTTGGTATTTAAACTTCGTAAATATTCACATCATCTGATTTGTTTTTCTTTAAACTATTATCTAGAAACAAATTTTTCCTCCTAATAAGCATTCTTACTTAAAGTTTATTTTGTATGATTTTATTATAGGTATGACAGATTTCTTTATATATTATATAGTTTTATTATCTGACTGTACCTGCCCCTTCTTTATGACTTAAATTGTGTGTAGATTTTGCTTTCATAACTATTTGAGAATAGTTTCTTTTATTGGCAAGTTTTGTTTTTCCATTTGCATTTACTATCATTATTACTGATATAGTTAACTTAATTTCATTCATTTATTTTGTATCGGTGTGCTCTCAGAATGATTTTGTGTTAGTTTTTGCCAAGTGTTCTGGTGATACTTTTGGTCCTAAGATTTTTCTGGTAATTTTTTATTAAGGCATTTTCCTAAATCTAGGTATTATAAATTCTACACTCTGTTTATGAGATAAAATTAATTCTCAAAGAAATTTTTACCCTTGCCTCCCATTATGTCCCCTGATGATTAGACAGATACATTCAAAAATACATATTGTTTGATGCCTAAAGACAACTTCATCGTGTCTACTTTTCCAGCGTATAATCCTATCAAGGTATAGCTTTATGCGTAAGGTCTCATTGCAATTCCCACATTATTCTGTACAAAGCCTTCACCCCTTTTCTCCCTGTATGAATTATTTTTATTCAATCTCCAAATTGTTAAGACAAGCACCCTTTCATACCCCAAGTACCTATGAATTGTCACTGTTTTATGTTTTTGTAGTAAGATGGATTTAAGTTATTATGATCTGTCTTTTCTAGAATTGGAAGGCTTTCTTTTTTTAACTTTTTAAAGATAAAAAACACATAATAAATAATACTTAAATTGTCTCCTGAATGAATGAAACTATTTAAATTGGTTTTGTATCTGGAATATAAATATCTTATTGCTTCCATTCAGCTATAAACTCTCGGATTCTGTGGTACAATATTATTTATAACTGAAACTATTCTCCCTAGTAGAGAAATATTTGAAGTAACTATAATTCTTCGGGTTCTAGTTAGAGCACTATTTCAGTAAACACTAAAATTGAATAAACAACATGGCAAAATCACCATTTGGTTTAGAGGTACATCATACTATATCATAGAAAATTTATTCCTACTGCTAGACAAGCCATCATTTATGGACTAGACATTTGCTCAGATACCTCTAAAATTCTAGTGACATTCACTGTTTTAAAAAGTCCCCCAAAATGTGCTTACTTCAGCAATATTGCTACTCAGCAGGGATTTGTCACTCTTTACGTTGTCAAATTTAAATACAAGAGAATCAAAACTTTAATTCCCTTCTCAATACTTCAAAACTTCTCCCCAATGAAAAAAAAAAGAGGGCCTTTTAAAGTAGGCTACGATAATTTTCACCCATAATCCTGCAATAGGAATAGAACGCAAATTAGACATTAAAAATCCCTTTCAACTTTGAGCGCAATTTTAACGTGAAAGTTTTATTCTGAATTTGAAATTTGCCAAGGTCTGTGGCTCAGTTTCAGATACCCACTTCCCTTCTTGGCAGCAGATAATTTGGAAATCAGAAGTCTGCATACTTGAGATATTTCCAGGCTTGGAGTGTCAAAAAGACAAGATGGCATATGGTGAAGTAAAAGGGATTTCTCACTTTCAGGAACACATTTCAACTTCCAAAACATAAAAATAAATAAGTGCTTTTCAAATTCATAAAAGAAATAATGAGAATTTTGCCCAAATATTATAGACGTATCAAAGTTAAGCAGCAAGATGTTTGAGTCTATCACTTCCTGCAAGCTTTCTGCTAAATAGATAAGTTCAAATTTCAGGATTGTCACGTTAACTTTGGCATAAAAGTGCTTCCTTTTTTGGCAAAGATGACAGTAATCCCCCTCAAAGAAAAATTATAGTCTAATTAAAGTATACAATTTGATGTTTTTATCCCAACGTTTTTCTGGGGAGTTTCTTCAATACTCCACTTGCTAATTTTAAGTTCAAATGGATCACAGTAGGAAGGAAATTGATTTGGAGGAGACAGGATCTGGGAAGACAGTTCATTCTGTTGTCCGTTTACCTTATTCAGTTCTTTATCCTGACTGCCTGTTTGTTACAAAGACAGACGTTGATATACTCTGGGGATCTCGCTACTCCAGTTATTTTATATATTGGTCTTTTGTGTTGTTATTGTTTTAGCACACTGATATATGTAATCACTTCAAGGGTTACAGAATTGATAAGTAGTTACCAATTAAATCGGTCAACTTTGTTACTTCCCTCTGATAAACTAGTCCCAGAAGAAATTTTAAAAAGATTCACTGTAGAGTGAAAGATTAAGCATAGGATGTTCACTATTTAAGTCATTATAGTGGATTATCAATTATTTCATTGGTATGAATACTTCAAAACTATTTTCTTCTTAATTGCTGAATAGCTTATTTGATAATAGTACTGAGCTGATTTTGGGGGATCATGTGGAGAAATCCTACAACTTTAACAAGAAAGTTTTGTGAAATTGCCCATATGAATCTTTGTTCTTTATTTAGATTTATATAAGGGATATCTTTGTGTGACAGTTTATTTAGACTATGAGTGCAAGGCTAAACACATTTGGAAAATGACATAAAGTTATCAAAGAAAGTAGCATATTGTAAAAACTCATTTTATAAAGCAGCTTTCCAAACTGTCAGATTATACAAAGCATTTGTACGTGGGTAGAGTAGGATTTTTTTCCCACGTTTATTTTTGGGTAATAAGAAATGAACTGTAAACTTTTTAAATGTCTCATTTTTATAAACTATAAAATTGGAATTAAAGTATCAAAATAATCTCCTGATTTTCAGCCACTAATAGTCTAGGACTCTGTAGTGTTCATAGAATATATTAAAGAGAAAAATTGATGTCTTCATCATTTCTAATTTTATGTAAGAGGGAAAAATGACAGAATGAAATGTGTAGACTTAGATAATAAATTAGTCATTTAAATCATGTGGGTCTCAAATATTATCCATAAAAATGTTTATTGTAGATATCATAAGTTAAATTATACATAGGAGGCACCCTGAGCTCTCTAAGAAAAGCACAATAATGCAGTAAGGTGCTTGCTTACACAAGCTATAAATTCTTTTGGAATTAATGAGACATGTATGTTAAATAATTTTACTTATAGGAATCACCCCAAGCCACTATTTCCCTCAGTTTCATTATAAAAAATGTATCTAATTTATATCTGAGATCATAATTTGGCCCATGACCTAGAAATAGAGAAAATCAAATCTACATCAGTGTTTGTGAGTTTAAGAGTTATCAAATCTTCAGTACTATTCTCCAAGATGACTGTGACCTTCTATGATGATTTTTATGTCTGCCTTTTTTAAGTTTCCACAAGTAACAGATCAAATAAATAATATGTTTCACGTTTATGTTCAGATTATATGTTATCAGTCGATTCTTCCTCACAAGAGCCCACTCTTCCCTGATGATGTCTTGCAAAAGAGA
>NW_012149641.1:281196-289214 GCF_000956105.1 Propithecus coquereli
TTATTTGTAAACAAGGCTTTTAATTTAATTTCATAGCTTTTCTAAAATCAATTCTTTATAAAAATGTTTAAAATTTTCTTACTTTTAGTAAAATGATCATATTGTGGTGGTATCTTTGTACAGGAATTTTTGTTTGCACTTTGTTTGCATGTAGGAGCATAACCTTAGGATAACTCATTAAAAGTGGAACTTTTGGTCCAAAAAACATGAAGCATTTTCAGAACCTATCTATATTCACTCCCTAGGTAATGTCACCCTCTCTTATGGGTTTACATAGTATTTTTACATGGAAGATTCGAGTGGGAAGCTCCAATCAAGACCTCTCGCCTAAAATCTGAAATTATAGGTCCAACTAAATGATGCCTCCCACTGACAATATAAGTATCTGAAATTTAAAATATCCAAAAAAAGAAAAAAGCCATCTTGATTTTACAAACAAAAGGATATGGTAAAATATGAGTCATATCATAGCTCACCTATTCAAAATACACCAATCTCTCTCCATCTCATGGAATAAAAGGCTAATTACTTACCATGTCTTATAAAGCCCTACATGATTTGGGACATTCTACCTCTCTGATCTTTTTCTCATCTTCAACCTACTCAATGCCATCTTCATTGGCCACCTAGTTTTACTTCAAACATGTCTGGCATGCCCCTTCCCTACGTGCTTTATAAGCATTCTTCCATCTATCTGGATCACTCTTCCCCCAGATTGCAACAAGGCCCATTCCCTCCCTTCCTTCAGGTCTCTATTCTCGTGACACATGTGAGAGATGAACTCTGTAATCGTCATTTGTAACATGGCACCTTCTGCTCTACATTCCCTTTCTTTTTATCTTGTTTTATTTTCTTTACAGCCCTTACACCCACCTACACTATTAGACATTTGTTGTTGTTGTTGTTTATTCTTTTTCCACCCTCAATATAATGTCATGTGCTGAGTGCCTGGGCTTTGTCACTCATATCTACAGTTGTGTTGCCACATCTAGGATGTTTCTTCACATGTGACAGGTTTTTAAAAATATTGCGTTAATAAATAAATGAAGATTTTTGATGCATTTTAGCAAACAGCTTTTTGTAAATTTGAACCAGTGTACTCTATCACCAACCACGTTTGAAGGTGCCCTTTCAACTGTGCTTTAATTAACATTTGGAAATGTAGTCCTCTTTCCCACCAAAGCACACACATACTCATACACACACACATGCGCACACATGCACACACACATACACTCAATAGCAATAGTACAATAGCAATAAAGTAAAGGAATAATGCAAGCATAGGGTACTTTCACCTTTCGCTGTGAGTGGAGTACTCTGTATAACAGGGGGCCTTGAGTAGTTGGAGATTTGTTGAGGATTAAAAGAGGAGAAAAACAGGGAGGGTGTGAAGACAAATGCAGTACTGAAAGGTAGACAGAAATAGTGCACAACAATAGAAGATAGATTAGGAGAAGCTATTTTAGCCAAGAACTGGGATGGACATTGGGTTTTCACATATGCCTGAAAGCATCGATTATATTTTTGCAACTTTTCTGAAAATATGCTCTTAGAACTTGCAGGCCAAAAGGAAATGAAGTTGTACTATATATGTTTGAGAGTAGAGAAAGAAAAAGATCACAAATAATGCACCATGATTAAATTTGCATGGTGAGATAATAGATTGTTTTAAATGAAATACTTTATTCAGTTCTCACAAGAATGTTTTGAATTAGCTTCTAATATTATTAATAGTATAAAAATATATTGCTCTAGGTCTCAAAGCTGTTCTAAGTTATTCTAAATTTATAAAACATTTACTTATTTTATTTTCAGATTAAATTCTCCCCTCCCCCCAATGTTTCTGTCTATCCATATATACATCTGGGCAATTCCATATATATATCCATATATATAACTGGGCAATTCACGGACAAACGATGAAAATGCATAACAAACCAAGAATCATGATTACTCTATTTCTGAACACTTGAGATTCATTTAAGTAAAATGTAACAAGCACATCTCATTTTATTGCACTTTGTTTTCTTGTATCTAGCAGATAATGCATTTTTCACAAATTGAAGATTTGTGGTAGCCCTGCATTAAGCAGTATGTGCTTATTGCATGTGTCTTTGTCACATTGTGGTAATTCTTAATATATATCAAACGTTTCATTATTATTATATCTCTTAGGGTGACCTGTGATCAGTGATCTTTGATGTTACTATAGGAATTGCTTTGGGGCACCATGAACTGTGCATGTGTAGGATGGTGAACTTGCCTAATAAATGTTGTATGTGTTCTGACTGCTCCACCAACTGGCCATTTTTTCATCTTTATCCCTCTTCTTGGGCTTCTCTATTCTCTGAGACACAGCAATATTGAAATTAGGCCAATTAATAAACCTGTAATGGCTTCTAAGTGTTCAAGTGAAAGGAAGAGTCACATATCTCTCACTTTAAATCAAAGCCTAGAAATGATTAAATTTAGTGAGGGAGGCTTGTTGAAAGACAGGCAGAAAACTAGGCTTCTTGTGCCAATTAGCCAAGTTGTGAATGCAAAGGAAAAGTTCTTGAAGGAAATTAGAAGTGCTACTCCAGTGGACACATAAGTGATAAGGAAATGAAATAGCCTTATTGCAGATATGAAGAAAGTTTTAGTGGTCTGGATAGAAGATCAAACCAGACACGACATTCCCCCAGCCAAAGCCTAATCTAGAAAAAGGCCCTTACTCTCATCAATTCTTTGAAGGCCAAGAGAAGTGAGGAAGCTGAAGAAGAAAAATTTGAAGCTAGAAGAGGTCGATTCATGAGATTTAAGGAAATAAGCTATCTCCATAACAACAAAAAAGTGCAAGATGAAGCAGCAAATGCTGATATAGAAGCTCCAGCAAGTTATCCAGAAGATCTAGCCAAGATAATTGACAAAAGAATCTACCTTAAAAAACAGATTTTCTATGTAGCTGAATCAGTCTTCTATTGGAAGAAGATGCCATCTAGGACTTTCATAACTAGAGAGGAAAATTCAATCCCTGGCTTCAAAGCTTCAAAGGACAGGCTGACTCTCTTGTTAGGTACTGATGTAGCTGGTGACTAAGTTGAAGCCAATGCTCATTTACCATTCTGGAAATCCTAGGGTCCTCATAATTATGCTAAATCTACTCTGCCTCTGCTCTATAAATGGAAAAACAAAGCCTTTCTGACAACCCATCAGTTTATAGCATGGTTTACTGAATATTTTAAGCCCACTGTTGAGAACTAGTGCTTAGAATAAATGAGTTCTTTTCTAATATTACTATTTATTGACAATGCACGTGGTCCCCCAAGAGCTCTGATGGAGATGCAAAAGGAGATTAAAGTTGTTCTCATGCCTGCTAACACAACATCCAATCTGCAGCGCATGGGTCAAAAAGTGAATTCCAACTTTCAAGTTTTAGTATTTAAGAAATACATTTTATAAGGCTATAGCTTCCATAGATAGTGATTCCTCTGATGGATCTGGGCAAAATAAATTAAAAACCTTCTGGACAGGATTCATCATTCTAGATGCCATTAAGCACATCCATGATTCATGGAAGGAGGTCAAAATATCAGCATTAACAGAAGTTTGGAAGAAATAAATTCTATTCTTTATGGATAACTTTGAAGGTTTCAAGAAGTCAGTGGAAGTAACTGCAGATATGATGGAAATACCAAGAGAGCTAGGATTAGAAATGGAGCCTGAAGATGGGACTGAATTGCTGCAAATCTCATGGTGAAACTTGAATGAATGAGGAGTTACTTTTTATGGATGAACAAAGAAAGTAATTTGTTGAGATGTAATCTACTCCTGGTGAAGATATGCTAGCACTGCTGAAATTACAACAAAGAATTTATTAATAGAACATTTCACAGATTTAGTTGTTATAACGGTGGCAGGGTTTGAGAGGATTTACTACAATTTTGAAAAAAGATTCTGTGGATAAAATGCTATCAAATATCGTCTTATACTACAGATAAATCATTTGTGAAAGGAAGAGTAATTCAATGAGGCAAATTTCATCATCGTCTTATTTTAAGAAATTGCCACAGCCACCCCGAACTTCAGTAACCACTGCCCTGCTCAGTTAGTAGCTATCAACATTGAGGAAAGACCCTCCACCAGCAAAAGAGTATGATTCCCTGAAGATCAGATGATGTTAGAATTTTTTAACAATAAAGTATTTTAAATTGAGGTACATATGTTACTTTTTTAGACACAATGCTATTGTATACATAATAGACTACAATTTAGTCTAAACATAATTTTTATATGCACTGGGAAACCAAAAAAAATATATATGTGACTTACTTTATTGCAATATTCACTTGATTGTGGTGTTGTGGAACTGAACTCACAAATCTCCAACATATGCTTGTATTTTTTTACAGAGAATATTGTTGTAGTAAATACCCACTACTCAGTCTCCTTTAGGTAATTTACCTACCAATCATGGTAGTTGTTTCATTTTCTTCACCAGTGATTGATTCACAGTTTGACAGGATTTAAACGATTGAGTCAATAAGAGACCAATAACAAATGTCTCTCCAGGATTTTCTAAAAATATAAGCGAGGAATTCTTGCTCCTGCTGGATGGAAACAAAAAAAGTATATTTTCCTCTGTACTGCTGAACACTAACATTGGTCGAAGCCACCATCTGGCAAAGGATATAAACAAAGTGATTACACACACACACACACACACACACACACACACACAGACTTATTAATTGTGTTAGAGGCTAGCCTCTGCCGCCACATCATGAGAAGCCCAGGAATCCCCATGGGAGCAACTTGCAAGTGAGAAGAAAAGTAAGTACCATCCTCAGCCATTAAGACTGAGTTTGAAACTAGAAATATTTGAATGATTTGGGGGTTAAATTTGATATTATTACTGGCAAGATTATGTTTCCCCATTGCTCAGTACTTTTGATACCTAATAAACAATGTTTATTGCAGGCATTAAAAGTAAAAGAAAATGAAATATATATCCCGTATTGTACACAACTGACTTGTGACTAAACACATCTTGTGATATTTGGAATATAAACCAATTATTCATATTCCTAATAAGTGTACTCTCCAAATATTATCAGCTGATTTCCATACATCTAGAATTACTATTGCTTGCCACACAGACTTATATTAAAGACTTACAACTGTAGTGAAATCTTCAGGCAAAAGTTACTTACTACTACACTTACAATATGACAATTACTGTTAGTGGTTGTATGTTTTTTAAATCAAAGGAGAAGTTATTTTAAGTCATATACTCACCAGTATAATGGGCCAAAAAATAAGTTTAGAAAGCCCTTGATTAACTTAATCATAATTTAATCATTGTTTTATTTTTCAACAAGATATCAAGCAAGAAATGGAGTTTAGCTTTACATACAAGGATCAGTGGGATCCCGCCTTATTGTCTTATGTGTTCCCCAAATAAATCCTTCCTTCTAAAGAAGCAAAGTTTCAAACATTTTGTCCTTTCTTTTTGTTTTAATTTTTTCTTTCTTTTCTATTCTCACATCTTCTTACAAACTTTTTCCTCCCTTCCAATCTGACTAGGTGCCATTCATCTATGTCTCCATAGCATCCTGTGCCTATCATATAACAGATTTTTCAAGCTGCACAGTACTTCTCTAGTTATCCATTTCTTCCACTATGATGGAAGCTTCTTGATGACAGAATTCTCTTTAACTATTCATTCCTGATATTTACCACAGTGCCTGGCATATGAGACAAACATAATATGTGTTTGTTGAATTAATGTGTAGAAAATGAATGAAATTAGTAGGACACCAGTAAACGTTTTATGTCCCAATAAAAACAGGGAAACCAAGTCATAATTTTAATTTTAGTTACATATAATAACTTTTGTTTTAAGTAAGCTTCAAAAATATTATCAATGCCAATTTCCTAAATAGAATCAACAATTAAGCAGTTGTAAACTGTGAGTGCAAATTATGCTCCCAAAATTTACATTAAAAATATGTTTTATAAAAATACTATGTCAACATATGAAAATACAAGGAAGATATGATTCTCTCACCCCATGTTTAATAAATGAAGAAAAAGACACCTTTATCCAGTTAATCAAAGAGCGTCGTTGAGAAATGTACTTGGGAAAGCAGCCATCTTAAAAGCAATATATAAGTAGAACTACAGTGTATATTAGATGGGGAATCAACCCCTATTTACTTAATCAAACAAACAGGATAGAAGGAAGAGCTAAAGAATCAAGCCTGTGGGAAGTAAACATGAATATTAAAAGCAGAAATGCAGGCATCATATCTCTGAGATATTGTCATTGGACGATTCAACCCAAATTACCTTTTATCTTCTTGGTCTTCACTCATAATTAACATTCTTGGGAAACGGAATAAGAACAGAATGAGTTTAAACAGACAATAGAGTTAACTAAGTTGACTGACAGTTCAAAGGTAGATTATGGATTGAAAATTATACTCAATCTTTCAATTAAAATTACCTAATTTCCAGCAAAGTTAACTTTCTTTTGTGGTAGTCTGTCAAAATAATCAGGGAAGTCAAAATTCATTATTATTTACCTCAACAAAGAGAATTCGATATCCTAGGAGACTGGTTAAACAGACTTTTTAAGGATTAAAGAAGAAAAAAAAAGGAAATATTGAGATAACAAAATAGTAATGACTGAAGAAAGGAGACGCTACCCATCCAGTTCTGGCTGGTGCTGATACCCGTGGAAGAGTTAACTAAAGCTGGTTCTAGAGTTACTCAATGATGCGCAGTGTACTGGGATAAAGAGTTGCAGGGCTTAGGCAACCTTCCTATGCTAGCAGCGACAACAAGAAAATGGACAAGAGAAAGTCCCTTCTTTTCTTTTCCTACCATACTTTCTCCTTCATACGTCTCTACTAAAAAAAGAGAATTTCAGCCCCAGCTTACAAAGAAGAGTATGGAAGGGTAAGAAACAAGGAGGGTGAAGCTGAGAGCATTATGTTTTGCTCAATTAATATTTTTTTCTAAATCAGCCCTATTTTACTGATGTTTTTATTTAACATAATTAATTACATGTTACTTGGTGTAATATTAATAGTACGTATAGAAATCCAATAAAGTTCATGTGAATTTAATTTTTGTTTTGGGGAAAAAGTTATCCAGAGAATTTCTAACTTTTTGACTAAATAGTGTTTTCATAATAAATTCATGTTTTTTGGCTCTAACAAATGAAGCCAACATTATAGATTTTGTTGCCATTATTTTTTCATCTTCCATTACGAGTAAGGATAATATCTATAAGGCTGCCATGCCAGATATGGCCCATTAGTCACAAGGAAAAATAGACAGCAGTATGTGGAATGGATCAACTCAAATTCATCATGACCACTAAAAAACAATGCAAAGCAAATATCCTATTAGTGATGTGCCAGCAGCTTGATCATTGCAAGTGAAGGATGGCACATTAATGCATTTATATAAAGGCAGCTCTCAAATTCACATATTTCAAATTAACAGCAATCAGTCAGTTACACGCATGATATTGACTTACTTCACATACTGCCCTTGAGCAGACTGGAAACATACAAATGAAACTGAGTCAGATTTATGATGGATTTGCAGATTCCTAATTTAAATCCTAGCAAATACTTTATCTTTCTGAAATACAGAGCCGTGCAGCTTTAATTAAAATAACCAACTCTAAAATAGGCATAATTAATGGCTAAGCAGATATGGTGGGAAAACAAACAACAAAAGTGACAACAAAAATCCTAAAATGAGTAAAATGGGAAGGCATTGAACAGGAAATGTTGTCATTTGACCCATCATTAAGTAATCAGTTTTCTATTATTTAGAAAATAGTAAAGAAAAGTAAGGCTTATGGAAAAGTAAACTGATATATTTTTTGAAATAGATCATAAGAAAGGATTCCAAAAATGCATGGAACAATGGTAGCATTACTAGAATAAATACATATATTTTTAATTCTATCACTTCAATAGAGAAGATCAATGTCAAAATATGTTTTTTTTTTTTTT
>NW_012149641.1:292379-294103 GCF_000956105.1 Propithecus coquereli
TTTTTAGTAGAGATGGGGTCTCGCTCTTGCTCAGGCTGGTCTTGAACTCCTGAGCTCAAATGATCCGCCTGCCTCGGCCTCCAAGAGTGCTAGGATTACTGGCGTGAGCCACCGCGCCCGGCTTGATGGTATTTTAAAGACATGGGACTCATTGAGATCACTAAGAGAACAAGGCAAGGCGAAAGACTGAGCCCTGCAGTACTCTAGCATTAAGACCTTACTAGGGTAGGAAAGTTCGGAAGCCAGTTCTAGGGTAGCTGATAGGGGATCAGACAGAGAAAAAGGCAGAAGCTGACTTCGAGGACTTGGCACACTTTTAGCTAAAATATCCATAGTTTACTAATGTTATAGATCTAGTTAACTACTGTTTCTTAGCCCCCTTTAAGGATATTTATTGATTTTAGCATTAATTCTTTTTTATGTGCCTTTGGCAGTGAATGAGGAAGAGTGGTAGTAGCAGTGAACCAGGGCAATCAATGTGCTGACAAATATAAATCTTATATTCTTAATTGTTGATTCAAGCCTGATGGAAACAAGTAAGGTAGTAAATAGAGTAGGCACAGAAAGCCCTAGAAGTGTTACAATACATGAAATATTTAAGAACAACTGGTCTACCAATAAAAATAAATATCCATTAATTTGCATTCTATAATAATTTCAGGCATAAAATAATAGCAAAGCAAGGAAGGTAATATATATTAACTCATTGATTTTGATAGAAAAATGCTTACATGTAGCATATATTCCTTTTAGACATCAAAGGCAAAAACACTGTTTTTTCTAATTTAACATGAATATTCTTTATGGAGTATTCATGGAGTCTTTCAAACATTGAAACACCATTTCATAAAAATCGAATTCATCTTGCCTAATTCCATTAAATGAAATTGTCATTTGGTAAGGCCATTATTAATTACTCAAGTGGCAGAAATTATTATTTTTAGGTATTCTCCTTTTGGAAGCTCAGCAAAAAGAAAGCAAAAATTGCCTCTGCAGAATAAGCAACTGTAGATTTCTTTGTAGTCAGCATTTAAAGGTGACTTCTGATCTGTCCTTAAGACACACTCCTCTGGAAAAAGAGCATATGGCACCTTCCCCTCACCCTTTGCTTACTTTACAATTCATTCATTGAAAAATTAGAGGCTCAACAATAGCATAATTTCATCCTTGCCCTTTTTTTTCCTTCTTAAAGACCTACATCAAAAATGACACTGGTACAATGGGATTTTACTTTCCCCTTACAGAGCAAAGATGTTGCTGATTATACAGATCTCAAAATGAAAACACTAAGATAACAAATTTAAAGAGTATCAGACTTTAAGAAGAAAGTGTACAAGTATACAAGTTGTAAATTGAAAGGCCTTAGAATATGCTTTGGGATATCAAAGTCTTAAACTCCTACGTGGGGCTGATTTTCAGTTTGTAGCTAATTTTCTTTTTTTTGTGTGTATGTGTGTGTGTTAATTTTTTTTTTTTTTATTTCAGCATATTATGGGGGTACCGATGTTTGGGTTACGTAGATTGCCCTTGCCTCCTCCCTCACCCCCCAGTCTGAGTTTCAAGCATGTCCATCCCTTGGATGGTGCCCATTGCACTCTTTGTGTATGCAAATACCGTCCCTTCTTTCCCCCTCTCCCCCCTGCCCAACATCCAATAGATGTTATTCTTATATGTATACTTGTGTGTTGATCAGTTAATACCAATTTGATGGTGAGTACATGTGG
>NW_012149641.1:294153-296970 GCF_000956105.1 Propithecus coquereli
GCTCTTGCTCAGGCTGGTTTCGAACTCCTGAGCTCAAACAATCCTCCTGCCTCGGCCTCCCAGAGAGCTAGGATTACAGGCGTGAGCCACCGCGCCTGGCCTCAAAATATGTTTTATGTGATTAAAAAGTAGTTTAAATATAGTTATGTACCAATTGAAATTATCCTTATAAATCCTTTAAAGTATTTGATAAGATATAAAACCAATGCCCTAGAGATTATTATGTTTATTTCATGTTTGTTTTTTAAAATGAGCTGAAACATAATTAATTAAATTAATGACACTTTTAATTATTATTTTATAGTAAAATTTAGCAGTTATGGTTAAGCATGAATGCACTTTGTAATTTTTGTTTATTTTTAACTCCATTTATCAAAGTAGGTTTTTAAATTTGTTCACCATTAAAGCAAATCTTTGAGGTCTTTTGATTACAAGAAGCAAAAAAACGATGAACATTCAAAAGTTGAAACATCCAATTGAATAATCAAATTAAGTTTCTTCAGTGGTATATCATTTTTTATTGTGGGCTTTTATCTGGCTGGGTTTTATGTGTCTCTTAATGGGAGAGAGAGAGAATCCTTTGGTCTTGGGTTGCTTGCTTCTAATGGGATTATAGTGATAGCCTTTTAATAGTATTATTTAATACTAATTAATATTAACTAAATTAATAATTATTATATTTTTGGTTAGGTTCCTACTTCTTGTGAGGGGCATGAATTTGGGAAGGATCCCAGTTCATGATACATTTCTGTGATTTTTAATCCTTACTCCTGTCCTCCCCTGAGAGTATTGGCTCTGAGTAGACAGCAACCCTCCTGGGACTTTCCTACACTGAAAGATGGGGATTTTCCAATAATCATTTTATTTATTGGGGAAGTTTTCAAGGACCTGTGTTTTGTACAGAAGCTCAGTTACAGTATGCTGACCCCAATATGATCCAAGGCTCTGCCTTTTGTTCCCCTGTACATTAAAGATCTGGCCCCAACCACTGCATTTTATCTGTATTTGATCTCCTTCTCCCAGGGCTCCCAATGGATCGCATCTGTTCTAGTTGAGTCTCCTTCTCTATCTTTTTACTTGGTGGATGGTTTAATTTTTTTCTTGTGTTTTTTTTTTTTTTTTTTCTTTAGTGCTTATTTTTTTGGGGGGGGGGTCTGGCATTTATATTTGGTATTGTGAGTGGTAGGAGTTGGAGTTGTACACCTTTATTAGCTTAGTCCACTGTCTTGAGGAAAGACACCATATGTTTAAGGAGCATATGAAATGGCAGTTGCTGTTTCTAATAAAATGAAAACTTCCAAAGATAAGAGAAAGCCCTATCTATTCCAATGGCCCAGAATGACAACCAACACCTTGCCCACTAGTATTTGTATATGCTCCTACATCTGTTGCAACACTGAAAGAAAGAAAATCTAAACTAAACAAAACCAATCTGTGCTAGTTTGCTGTACAGAATACAGTTCTGTAGTTTCATTTAGAAGACATAAAGGTTATTCAGGTGACAGGTAAACCAAAAACCCAGACCTCACCACTATACAATTCATCCACACAACCAAAAACCTCTTGTACCCCTAAATCTATCAAAATATAAATAAAAAAATAAATAAAAGCCATTAAGTTTAATGCACCCATTATTTTGCACACCAAAATGTCTATCAAGAGTTTACTGCATCTTGGGGTATGCAAAATGATAACATAGGCACTTTGACCTCATAAAGTTTAAGTCATGTCAAGGAAACAGACCCAAGTATATATACTAGCCATAAGACCAAAGCCATACTAGTCATAAGACCAAAGAAACTGTGAAATGCAGAGCAAAATGTGTTGTACAATAGAAAGTAAATAAAAAGAAAAAGTCTAGTAAAGAATATGCATTGTGGGTGGGGATGGGAAGAAAATGAAGTATTCTATTGGGTGGTCAAGTTACATCTCGTGGAAAAGATGATAAAGAAGGATTTGAGGAAGAAAGATAGCTTAGAGGACATTTGGGAAATTAGTATTTCTAATAAAATAAACAAAGCAAGATGGGAACATACTTTCTAGGATTGAGAAAAAGCAAGAACTCAGTGTGAGTGATGTGGAATGAATTAAGTGTATAAGACATACACAAATGGTCACAGAATAGAGTTAATTAAATTGAACTTTAATGACATATTCTCAGTAAAATGTTGACCCATCAAGAGTATTAAGTAGTGATAGTATTTGGCCTATATTTCAATAGATCATTCTGGCTGCTGCATTGAGCATAAATTATGGCAGAGAGGGCATGTATTGAAAGAAAGAAATCGTTTATGAAATAAATGCAGTAATCCAGGTGAAATATTATGGTGGTCTAGACCAGGGTGGTAGCAGTAGATTTGGTTAAAAAAATGGTTGGATTGTATATGTGTTTGGAAGACAGACCTGGTAGGATTTCCTCACAGACTGGATGTGTAGTGTGAGATAAAGAAAGAAACCAAACCAGAGAATGACATTTAAAAAATATTATTATTATTATTTGTCATTGACTAAGATGTGAAAATCAGCAAGTGGTACAAATTTTGTCAGGAAAAATCATTTTATTTTTACACATTTTAAGTTTTTAAAGGTCTCTCAGATATCCAAGAAGGGATGTTAAGATACCTATATGTAAGACAGGAGTATGGATAGAGTTTGGTGCTACAGTTATAAATTTTGAGGTTGGCAGAATATTGATTTTTTTTTTTTTTTTTGAGACAGTCTTGCTTTGTTGCCCAGGCTAGAGTGAGTGCCATGGCGTCAGCCTAGCTCACAGCAACCTCAAACTCCTGGGCTCAAGCAATCCTTCTGCCTCAGCCT
>NW_012149641.1:306157-311715 GCF_000956105.1 Propithecus coquereli
CATTCACATTTATTGAGAGAACCAATAAGTGGGGTGAATTTCTGTTCATTCTGTTGGGTTGCATTTTGTTGCTTTGTTTTCTCTCTTGAGCCATTGTGGAATCTAGCCTTTGATATTTAACTCTTGAGTGGTTTCACATTTGAGAGTGTTTATTGTGCTGATCCTTGTGTAATTCTGTTTTGAGTACTTCTTGGAGAGCTAGTCTTGTCTTGGTGAATTCCCTCAGTCTTTGCTTATCTGAGAATGTCTTTATTTCTCCTTCATATATGAAACTTAGTTTTGCAGGGTACGAGATTCTAGGTTGGGCATTATTCTGTTTCAGAAGAGTGAGAATGGGGCCCCAGTCTCTTCTTGCTTGTAAGGCTTCAGCTGAGAAATCTGGAGTCATTCTGATGGGCTTTCCTTTGTATCTTACTTGTTTCTTTTGCCTTACAGTTCGTAGAAGGACCTCTTTAGTGGCTATTTTGGTCAGTCTGATGACTGCGTGACGTGGTGTCTTCCTATTTGCATTGAATCTCCCTGGGGTCCATTGAGCTTCTTGTACCTGTACATCTACATTTTTAGCAAGGCCTGGAAAATTCTCCTCTATTAATTCTTCAAATAGCTTATCCAGCCCTTGAGTAAACACTCTTGTGCCTCGGGTGGTGGGTGGGGCCCTGGGATTTCCAGGTGTGTCCTTATTCTCCACCTCAGTGGGAGCAGGACTCGGAGTGAATCTGGGTGTGGTTGGGTTGGGTAAGCCTGCCCTCAGGCTCCACAACTGCTGTTAGCAGGAGTCAAAGGTCTGCTTTTTGTTTCTGTGCAAAGCTACCTGGAGGGGCTGAAATGGCTCCACTCAGCTGAAAATCTGGGCTTGTGGGGTGGGGCTGTCCAAGACCCACATTCTTGAGCAGGTCTCAATCCCCTTCACCCTCCCTCTCTCTGTGGCCACTGCCAGGCCTCTGCTGGCAAGCAGGACCTCAGGCCGATGAATCTCCCCTGGCTGTAACGTGGGCCAGGAGGTTCCCTAGCCAGGATCGTAACCTGAGCTGGGTGCACAGCCCTCTTTTGGGAGGAGGGTTGCCGCTCAGGCATGCTAATCTGCCTCTGAAGGCACACACTCCTCAGTAGGCTGTTTCACAGATCTCTCTTCTGTGCCCCGGGGCAGTGCGATTGTGTCCTGGGTGTATGGGGTCTGGTCTGCAGGCCTGTCTCCTGGTCCCTGGAGATCAATCCCCGACCCTGCCAGGGGGAGGGGTGCTGGTCTTAAATCACCGACAGAGTGCCCAAGCTGGATCGATTTCACTCCACCTTGGGATTTGCCCCGCTCTCCTGGAGTCCCCAGGCAAGTAGCACCTGGGAGAGCTGGTGGGTAGGGAACTTGCAGTCTGAGTACCCCTCAGTCTGCTGTAGGGCCCCAAAAGGAAAGGTCCCGTCCCTTGGAGATTCCTCCGTGTGATGGCTAAATTGTCTCTCTGGGCACCCACGGGTAGGGAGGGGGAAGGAGAGAATGGGGCAATATGATGTCGCTGATAGGCTTGGGTCTGCACCTGGGGAGGTGCCCTGAGGGGGCTGGGAGCCCAGCGCTGAGTCTGCAAGAGGCCACTGCTCACTGGTGGCAGCCGTCTCTGGGCTGGTGTCGGCAGGTCTCTCCAGCCGCTCAGGAGCCCACCAGCAGTCCAAGATGCAAGGGACGGGGAAGTTAACTGCTCCACCTACCCTTGTCACTGGTCTCTGAGCCTCTCGGGACCTTTCTCCTTCCAGTTCTTCTCCTCAATGTCTTCCCATGGAGTCTACTGTAGTTTCAGGTACCCTTCCTTCGGACCTTCACCCAATCTATGTTTCTCTGCTAGCTTAATTTTTTGTCTTTCTTCTAAAATTTGTCTTTTTTGCAGAGACACTCTGACTGGTGGCTTTTCTTTTCCGCCATGTTGGCTCCTCCCATTGTGTTCTGTAGCTAATTTTCTTTTTTTTTTCTCACTGTCACTTGACTTGCAAATAACACATACTTGCAAATGGGAGCTATGATGTCACTAGAGCACTGCTCTGTGTATCTCAATTCAGATTAACTCTCTTGTTTATCAACTTGCCTTCATACTTTCCCTTACATAGCTTTAGAGGTACAATGATTCAAAAAAATTACTGTAACCAATATTCTCTGTAGTATGTGATAAGTCTATACATTTTTTTGAAGTGTTATGTTTCTATTTCAATGAAATTAATAAAAATAATTACTTTAGGAATATACCTGAAGCACAGTGTGGACGACATTACAATTAAGTACCATCAAGTAAGTTCAGTATACATAGTTGCTGTGACATCAAACCTGTTAAGTAATGGAAAACTAAGATGTGATGCACTTAATACATATGTTTAAATCCAAGAAAGGCCATAGTTCAAATAGAAAAATAGTAGAACAATTGAGCCATCTCCTGGTCTTAAACAGTATCATCTTTCCAAAATCAAAGTATCTGTGTGAAGCAGTTAGGAAAACATTTACGTTTTGATAAGCAATATAATTTCCCAATAAAACATCACTCATAGCACTCAATTGTTATTCTAAATTTTAATTTTATTGATATCTGTAGATTGTTAAAATTCAATTGATGGATTTTTAAAACATAGAACTTATTAATATAAGAATATTATACTATTTAGGAATCACACAAGACAAGAGCTTCAAATTCATACCATCAACTCTGCAGCATGAAAGCCAAAGAAAAGCTCATATCATTGTCGAAGATCTTGATGGAATGTCTAACTCTGACAAAGGAGTAGAGGGTGATATAAATTATTGCTAATCAGCCAGAGTTTATGGAGAATCAATATGCAGGTAGGTAGATAGTGAAAGTAGAATTGAGAGACACAGAGACAGAAACAGAGACATAGAGAGATTGAGGGATACAGAGAGAGAGAAAGAGAGAAAGAGTCAGAGAGAGAAAGAGAGAGAATAGAGGCTCTTTAACACATGATGGAATCTGAAGATCTTAGTATAATTGAGAAAACCCACCTAGGGCTTTTATTTTCAATACATTCATGTAAAATTAGTAGTAACATGGAACTACGGGGCATCCCCTACCTCTTGGAAATAGGACACAGACACATACTAATGCAGTAAAATCTTACAGAGATAGCTTTTTTTTTTTTTTTTTTAAAAAAAAAGCTAACCAGTAAATATTTCAAGCTCTCTAACATTAATTGTTTAGAGCCCTAGTTGTAGTCATAATGACATGACAACTAAAAAAAGATGTTATAAAAGAACAGAAAGAAGGAAATGACTGGCAAAAGTCAAGGAACCAAATTTGTTGATTAAAAAAAATAAATGATTGTTTCTCTGGCTATGTAGAAGCTTTTTAATTTGATAGGTCCCATTTATTTATTTTAGTTGTTGCTGTGGTTGAAACAATCATTAGAGAAAATAGACAATCTACAAAATGGGAGAAAATATTTGCATGCTATGCATATGATAAAGGGCTGATAACTACGATCTATATAGAACTCAGGAAAATCAGCAAGAAAAAAATCCAACAACCCTGTCAAAAAGTGGGCAAAAGACATGAAAAGAAACTTTTCAAAAGAAGATAGACTAATGGCCAACAAACATATGAAAAAATGCTCAACATCTCTAATCATCAGGGAAATGCAAATCAAAATCACAGTGAGATATCACTTATCTCCAGTGAGACTGGCCTTTTTCAAAAAGTCCCAAAATAATAAATGTTGGCATCGATGCGGAGAGATAGAGGCACTCATACACTGCTGGTGGGACTGCAAGCTAGTAAAATCTCTGTGGAAAGTAATATGGAGATATCTCAAAGAGCTAAACATAGAACTGCCATTTGATCCAGCAATCCCATTACTGGGCATTTACTCAAAGAAGCAAAGACATTTATAAAAAAGACATCTGCACTAGAATGTTTATAGCAGCACAATTCACAATTGCAAAGATGTGGAAACCCAAGTGCCCATAAATACATGAGTCGATTAATAAAATGTGGTATATATATACCATGGAGTTCTACTCAGCTACAAAAAACAATGGTGATCTAGCACTTCTTGTACTACACCGGATAGAGCTGGAGCTCATTCTAATAAGTATCACAAGAATGGAAAAACAACACCACATGTACTCGTCATTAAATTGGTATTAATTGATCAACACTTATGTGCATATTAGTATAATATTCATTGGGTGTCAGGCAGATACACATCTGATGGGTGCGGTGTGCACTGTCTGGATGATGGACACTCTTGAAGCTCTGACTCAGGTGGGGCAAAGGCAGTATATGTAACCTAAACATTTGTACTCCCATAACATGCTGAAAAAAAAAAAAAAAAGCTGAGGGTACCTCACACCTTAAAAGAATATAATAAGTACTTACCTCAGTAGAAGACGAATTGAAAGGTGCATTATAAAAATAGAGAATTATATTTCTGAACTGTAGACACAAGTAGAGGAAAAACCAACATCATTAACTGAACAAATGAATGAATTGAGAGAAGACAGGATTGGAAAAAATAAGGGTGACTCTCAACTGCCACAGAAGAAAGGCATGAGATTATTATTCTGAATGCAGGAGAAAAAAAGACAAAGATATTAAGGCACTTAGGAAGATATAAAAGAGATAAAATATATATCACAAATATAAGTGTTATTTCTGCTGAAAAACATTGAAACTGCAAAAATATACTCACAGATATACTAGGGAAAATATTGCTATGAAATGAACTGATTTTAAAGATGTAAAAGATCACACTATGTTTTATGAAAAATTAATACAAAATTGTACTTACCGAGACATATTCTAGTTTTGTATTGAATTTCAAAGATAACTGAAGAAATTTCCATGCACACAGACAAGCAAAAGAACAAGTAAATGTAAGAAGAGAAAGCAGGTTTGATTCGGACTTTCCATAGCTATATTAAATATCAGGAGAGAATGGAGGTATATCTTCAAAATTCCAAGGAGAAAATATCTTAAAAAATAGCCAATTTATAATTCAAGTTCAAAGATAATTTATACTTATAAAGGTGGTAACCAATTACCACTAGACACAAAAGAGCACAGGGAAAAATAATATTCTTAATTCTTCCTGAAATACTTACTGTTCCAATCCAGCTAATTAAGAAGTGAATTGAATTTTAAAAATCAGGAATAGAGTAGAGAAATGGAGAAATAAACTGATAACAAATATTGAATCTCTTATTCAGATATAAAATTGATCTGAAACAACTCAGAGCCTTATGCTGATAGAAAATAGTGCAAGTGTTATAAACTTGGATAATTCAAACATAAAGATACAATCATTTCAAAGTAAGAAATGGTAAAAAGAAAAAACAAAATGTGAGAATGCTGGTTTTCTCATCCTTTGTAGTAGGTAGTATTTGCATAATATAAAATAAAAATTTGGAGGAAAAAATAATGGCTCCAGTTCTGCAAAATATATCTGAATCTTTTCTTTTTAACTTTGAAGAAATATCTTGGGCATTATAATCCTTTTTTTTTCCAAACAAAAAAACACTTATCTGAAACTTGAATTTTATAACAATTCCTTTTCCTTCTAAAAATTCAAGAAAT
>NW_012149641.1:312100-316674 GCF_000956105.1 Propithecus coquereli
CTGGTGGAAATGCCCATGAAGGGGCTTTTATCAGGTTTTTAACATAGGGCAAGATCAGTCAATCTTTGAGTTTGGAAACGATAGCCAGAATCCTTTCTATTCTGCCAAGCTTTACAAAGTCTTCCAATCTCATCTCTTAAAAGTCTACTTCTGTATTTAATAAAAATCCACATGGTAGATTACAGGAGATGTTGGCATATTTCTTGGCTTTATCCAACTAGTACCAGTCCTCTAGGGACATGCTAATAACCTGATAGAAACCAGAGGACAAGGGAGAAAAACAATATTAATCTTTAAACACATATGTATATATATGGTAAAAGTAATAACTTTGAGATTGAAAACCTGAAAAGCAAGACAGATATTCAAATCTCCTTCATCGTAATGGAAAAATTCATTGATTGACAGTGAGATGTTGTATCTTGTCAGCTACAGCAGTAACCTTTAGACTTGTTGCTGACATCAACACACCACAACAAGCTGTCTGTTAGAAAGCAAACACAGTTCCATCTGCACTTCAAGAATCTTCAAAAACATTGCACAGTTACCTGATGATCCTTATCTTTTTAAAAAATAACAATAATTATTTATTACCTCTCATAGTTTCTGTGCATTTTTTTAAAATTTCAGAATATTATGGGGGTACAAATGTTTTGGTTAAATGAATTACTTTTGTATAGTTTGAATCAAAGTATAAGTGTGTCCATAACCCAGATAGTGTGCATTGTACCCATTAGATGTGAATTTATCCATCCGCTCTCCCCCCTTCCACCTGCTTGATTTCTGTTGAATTTTACTACTATATGTACACATAAGTGCTGATCATTTAGTCTTTTAAAAGGCCTAGAGATTGTACTCCTAAAAACTTTACAATAACTACACCCTAAATATATTTAGTTGTATTTTAATTTTGGTTGTGAGGAAGAGTGATTTCTGAAGAGTAATTTTAATAGGAATATCTAGTTGGAACCTCAGTGGATATGTTTTAAAAGCCTTTATTGTTGTTTCTATTTAAAGTAATATTCTCCAAAATAAATGGATGAAAAAGGGTAGCAGAATCTCTGTTTGTGTGAAATTAGTATCTTAGAAATTATATTTCCATATTTCACTCCTTAGAAATATAAACCAATTTAACAGTTAAAATGATTTATTTGTATAACTCCTAAAATATCTGCCTACATTGAAGAATTCCTTCTTCCTTCCTTCTTTCTCTTCCTTCCTTCCCTTCCCTCCCTCCTTCCTGTCCTAGCTTCCTTCACTCCTTCCTGGATACCTTCCTTCTCTTCTTTTTTTCTAATTCATTCTGCAAACATTTATTGAACACTGTGCCTAGGCATTGCGCTAAGAAACAGGAATACAGAGAATGGACATAGTCCGTGTTCTTGCTTATCTCAAATTCAATTCTGGATAAGTACTGCTGAGAATCAAATATTACAAGACTTTTGAAGTCTGTAACTCTGTTTTTGAGGTAAACCAATATATTTTACAGGTGATTGAAAGGAAGTATTGATGTTATATAAGGTCATTAAATATGAAATGTCTGCTTTCGAATCAAAAGTTTGGTTTATTATACCTCTAACAAGAAGCAGTACAATTAATCAAAGTGTGTGCCCAAATTATAACACAGTTTTGCCATCTTAATGGTAGCTTGCTTATGCCAGCAGTGAAGAAGCCTAGAGAGTGAATGGCAATGAAATTGTGAAAGGAGTTTTTCTCAGCTTGTTGAGAATTGAATATTTTTCCTTGCAAGAAGAGGTCCACAGCCTGGAAACAGTGGTAGTCGGTGCAAAGTCTAGTGAATACAATGGATGACAGAGAGTTTCCAAGTCCAGCTTCTGTATTGAGCAGCATTGTTTTTTGCGACATGTGGCCAAGAGTTTTCTTCCCAGAGTATTGGCCTGTCTCTATTGACCAATCTCGACTGCTTAATTGCAACCATCTTCATCATTTTGTCCAATTGGTTGCAGTAGACATCCACTATAATTGATTGACCAGGCTTCATGAAGGTGTAGTGGGTAATACCAGCAGTGGACAACCAAACAGACACCATTAGCTTTTTTTGATTAATATTCAGTTTTGGACTGTGTTTTGACACTTCATCTTTATCCAACCATGTGCTGAACACTTGAGACTGTTAAAAATAATCCATTTTTCATCACACATAACAATACAGTGCAAAATGGTTTGTCTTTGTGTCGTGACAGCAAAGAAAGGCAAGCTTCAAGAAAATTTCTCTTCTGATGTTCATTTAATTCATGTGGAACCCATCTACCCAGCTTCTTTACCTTGCCCATTTGTTTCAAATGGTCCAATATTGTTGGAATAGTAACGTCAAACCTTGCAGCTGATTCACGTGTAGGTTGAGATGGATTCACTTCCCCTAGAGATTTCAGCTCATCATTATCTTCCTTGGTCTGAGGTCACCGGCATCGCTCATTTTCAAGATTAAAATCACCATAATGAAGCTTCTCAAACCATAGATGTACTGTGTGTTCATTAGCCACATCTTTCCCAACACTTCATTGATATTTCAAACTGTTTGCACTGCATTGGTTCCACGATGGAATTCAAATTCAAAAATAACACGAATTTTTGACTTATCCATAGTTTCACAAAAATTGCCCTAAAAAATAATTGGACAGATAATCACAAGCCAAATGTGCATTTGAAAGAATGAGGATGTACCTTCACAATAAAAAAAAAAACCAAAAAACAAAAACAAGAAGCGTCAAAGTGAAATGTCAAAGATATCAACTGTCAAACTTAGTACTTAAGGAAATCAGACATTCCATACTTAATTACCTAATATAAACATATTTTGTCTTCACCATTTAGTTTTAAGCACCTTGAACTGATATTATTTCCATCTTCTGAGCATCTGCAATGTGTCATGAACATTCTGTACTCATTATCTTCTCTGAGATTTCAACCTTCTTTCTTTTCCTTGGAATGTTCCTTTATATGTCTTCTACACAGAAAAAGCTCTCATTTTCTTCAAAGCGCATCTCAATCTTGAATTTTTTTTAAGTACAGCAGGCATCATTAAGTTTTTATACATAAACAGATCATTATAGATAGTAGACACAATTTAACAGTTAACCTATATTGTATTCCTCAAATGTTAGTCTATGTCTCCTAACTGGAGTGTAAGTACCAAGAGAGAATATCTCTTTATTCTTAAAAGCCATGTGGCAGAAGCTTGAGAATTACTTATTCATTGAAATATTTTCTTTTATAAGTACATTTGTTAAGAGGTGTTGAAATTAGGGTTTTCAAATGTAGAAAGAAAAATAGGACATATGGTTACATTTGAATTTCAGATAAAGGGTTAATTTTTTTCATATAAGCATGTCCCAAGTATTAGATGAGACATACTTCACCAAAATAAATTATTTGCTGTTAATCTGAAATTCAAATTTAGATGTGCATCTTACATTTTATATGACAACTCTCAGTGGAAGGAAAAAGAAAATTAAAAATTTGTTAACTGCTCCTGTCAGTAAACTAGAAGCACAGTGCATATGCATATATAATCATAACACCCAAAGAGACAATTACAGAGAGTTCTTTTTACTTTTTGGGGGGAGGGACTTTTTTCTTTGTGTGTGTATGTGCACATGGATATGTATGTGTGTGCGCATGCACCACACTGTCATTGGAGGGAGAGGGAACTTGATGCTATTTTCAGCTTCTGCAGCCCATTCATAGAATGACAATAGGAAGAAATGCCTGATTCATGGAGGCATATGAAAGCCATCCAGAAGTAATCAGATGCTAGAAAAGTATACCCTGAAAAAGTTAGGATACATTATTGTGGAAAGACACATAAGCCTGTCCATAAGCTACTTTTCATTTGAGTAAATAGATCTAACTTTTCAAATTCATTTCAATGTATTTTCTTTTTTTAATTATTATTTGACTATTTTGCCAATTCATGGCTAAAAATCTGGACAGTTTTTATTGCATTTGGACTTTGTCAAAAGTGTTGGGGTTCAGGGAAATATTTTCTGCCAAGTTCCTCTACATTTTTGCCAAGTAATTTTCAATTGGTTTATAAGCCCACGTGTATTTTAAATAAAATGAATACATGCGTTTTAGATTCCTTTACCCTTAACTCACACAAATGGTTCAGAAGATATCCAATAAACCTTTGATTCATGTTATAAGAAATAGATTGCTTAAAGGTTTTGGAAGTCAAGAAGTGAGGCACCTCATTTGCAAAGAGTAAGTGGACCCAAATGTTCTGGCTCCATGTGTATGATGACAGTGAGAGTTGCACTCTTTTGACGTTGAGGTTGAAATGGTGTTGGACTGAAACTCAGTGAGGTTGCTTTAGTGTTTCGTTAAATGTTCAAACCCTAGGATACTATACTTTACATTTAATAACTACATATCTTGGATCATACTAAATTCATTAACCTAACTGATATATATAGTCTACAACTAGCCTCAAGTACTCACCCTCAACATATGAAGAGTATTGAAAATGGTATTACATTTATCTTTAATACTAGATTATTTTAGTGTGTGAATTAGCTTCTCTGGTACATTGGAAGTTGGTGATGTAGATATAA
>NW_012149641.1:318809-319163 GCF_000956105.1 Propithecus coquereli
TGATATCTAGGCTTGAAATTTTGAGAAGGAAATTCCAAAACTATTCTTTTCATTATTATTCAAAGTAACTTTCCTATTTTGTCTCTCCTTTGAGAGTCTGCAGCTTTTACCTTTAAGCTCTCCTTTCATCTTTTGAAAATAGGACAGTAGCAATATCCTTGTAAAGAAGCAGGAATTAATGCTTTCTAAAATGTGATTCTCACTATGAATTTGTATGAAACTGGCAGTTATTAAACCGTAAAGCCAATTAGCATAAAATGAAAATCTGTGTTTAAAATAGTCTTTTAATACATGGGGAGATACCGAGATATGACATTGCTTGGTTTTCTGATCAATGTGAATGCACAAGTTTCC
>NW_012149641.1:320658-322370 GCF_000956105.1 Propithecus coquereli
GTTAAGTTTTAGTAATAACAAATCCCATTCTCAGACTGCCTGAGACCAATGCCATTCAAGTCCTTCCATTTTGGTTAAGGTAGGTCAGCAGAGTTTCACAGGGCCTCTCTAAAGGTTACAGTTTGCATTTTCTTCCATCATAGCCACGTCTTGTCTGCCACTTCTGGGTGACCTGACATTGCCACCTTAATATCCTCTGTCATTCCTGAGGTTGATTGACAGACTTTCAAACAATCTGGTCATCCAGGTGACTTTTTCTTATGTTTCTAATATTGTGGAGGATGCTTTTATACAAATAGATACTGAACTGAAGTAGGAGAACATATTCTCCCCATACCAAATTCCACCCTGAAGAATTATGTTCCAAACTATTACAAGGCCACTAGACAGAATCAAGTTTTTTGCTCATTTTCTTAAACTGACATATAGTGATAGAGCTCTTTCATTTCACCTACTTTGTTTTTCTGTAGGTAGCCAGGAATAAGCCAAAAGATAATCTGACATGCATCATTACTAAAATAAAAATTCCCCTTTGTGCCAACCCTCCATACTTGTGAAGCCCAACTGCGTTTGTCCTCTAGCTAGCTTCCTTGTGAGTTATTAATGCCTTGAAAATTGGGCAACCATTAGTATCTAATCAAAAGGTAATCAATTGTCTCATGAGTAGAAGAATGCCAGCTGACCTCTTTCATAATTGTTCCACACATTTTCAGATTTGGATGAACTCTCTAAAGTACAGAGTATGGATTCTTGTCATGTTACTGTGGCCACTTAAGATGTGTGAGAATGCAGGTCTTTGTCATATAATTATGGTCCAATTTTATTTAAAAAAAAAATGCCAGAGCTCAATTTAAATGTTCATTATTTACTTAAATGAGAAGCATACATCATGATAGAACTATTATTAATTCCAGTCATGTTTCTGTAATTCTATTCTTGATGTTAGTTTTGTGTTATATTCACCCGGTCTTGAATTACAAATGAATCTATTTCTCAGACTACTAGATTCTTATTCAAAATATTTGTTAGCTCTCATCAGAAGAAATGGCAGATTCAGCTAATTTTAAATATATGCTTTTGCATAGAATGAAAGTATTTTCTAACTTCTGGGGTTCTAATTGGAGAGGTTATTATATTTGGATGTTCATTCTAAATGAATTTTAATAGTCAATTCATCCCTACGTACAGTGTAAAGAGTTTTGCCTGGACTCATCATTTATTACACAACATCAAAGGGTTTTTAGGGAAGCAAAAACATTTTCTTCCTAAATAGAATTGAATTGCTAGTTTATTCAGAAGAATGTCTTTACATTGAAGTGCAGTAAAGTTACTTCCTGATCACCCATGAATTACTGAAAAACCTCTTTGAAAGATTTGAAATGTGGGGTTCTATACTATCACCTGGTGTACTAATGTTGAAATGAAAGATGGGCTTAGATAAGAGATCTTATTTTCTTTTTAAATAAATGTGCCTTTCCATTAGATTATTGTCTCTATGGTTGTCCCACTGAGCTGTAAATTACTCCCACTATTTTATCATGTGCTTCATTTCAGTCGTCCTGGTAACAAACCATAATTGCCTTTTTAATATTTATGTATTTTATTCAAATGCTTCTTTTTAACTAAAGGAAAAATGAACTCTTTAACAAGTTGAAGGGCATCTCAGTTCTAATCTCTGTAAAACGTCTTTTTTTTTTTTCCTTTCTCTTGTA
>NW_012149641.1:333425-334300 GCF_000956105.1 Propithecus coquereli
TGCAAAATATTACGTTCCTCCATTTTAGCGCATATTCCTTAATATATAGAAGACATTGTGCTCTGTTGTCTAGCCCCTATGCAATTTCCCATTACTCCTTTATTAAAAAGAGAAGTGATAATTACTGGAATGGGTGCTACAGAAGAGGAGCACAGGATATGTTATAAGAAGGTAATGGAGAAAATGCGTAACTGCCTCATGAATTCAAGGTGGACTACATAGCAGTAATATTTGAGTTTTCAAACATAAAATTTTAAAAGGAATCCATAAAAATAACTTTAAGAAAAATTAATTAAAAACAGAATATAATAAAAGTGATTTATTTTGGCCAAAACAGGGTAGGAGTTGAGGTTAGATCTAGGAAGAAATTGGATTATGAAGGAACTTTTATTCTATGCTAAGAAATTTAGAATTTCAATCTAAGGCCAAGGGGAAAACATGAAAGGATTTTATGCAGTACAGTATCATGATTGGATACTTCAACAGTTATTGTTCTAGTAGTGTGGAGAGAAAATTTATCATCATTTTTAAAGTGATGTTATGAAATAATTTTATGAAGTATAACTGATAAAGGAGCGCACAATTCATAATTGTGCATCTTAATTAGTTTTCACCAAGTGACGGTACATGAAACCAGCACCTTTATCAAGATGAAAACATTAAATGCTGCCAGCCCCACAAAAAGCCACTTACAATTTCCCCCAGCTACCCATATTCTTCCTCAAAGAGAAAAAGTATCTTGACTTTTAACATCAAATATTATTTTTCCCATTTTTGAACTGTGTATAAATAAAATCACATATTATGCACAGTTTTATGGTGACTTTTTCATTCAGAATTTTATTTGCAAGATTAGTTGATATTATTAAGCCTAG
>NW_012149641.1:334350-334915 GCF_000956105.1 Propithecus coquereli
CAAGTTGAAGGGCATCTCAGTTCTAATCTCTGTAAAACGTCTTTTTTTTTTTTCCTTTCTCTTGTATTAGTTCTGTAATACGAACTGAAATGAGTGCAGATATTAACACAATTCTTAAATATTTGTATATAAATTGTATACTCAACAGTAAAACTGTTTGTATTTATTTACTAAAAGTAAATGTGATAATCAAGTTATCCTGTTATATTAAATGGCATTGTTAGTAAGTTAGACATTCTCAGTAAGTCATGCAAATGATTGGAAAGAAAGCTAATTCTGACTCCCTAATATTATCTACTGTCATGCTGGAGTGCTCAAGTGATGGAGATACAAAGAATAAGACCACATTTGTTATACTGGATGACTCGTTTAATACTGACTGTTTTAAACGGGTTTGTCAGCCATTTAATCTGGGCAAAAAGCTGTTATCGGTTCCTTCACATTTAAATCCAATTACATCAAAACATCACTTTTCCTTTAATAACATTTTATTTCAATATCTAAATATAATTTGGGGAATCACCTGTAAATTTAGTGGGAATGTTATAGTAAGTGGTGATAAGGC
>NW_012149641.1:336207-339249 GCF_000956105.1 Propithecus coquereli
ATAGGATTAAATATACACATCTATAAAATCTAAATTTCACCTAGAATATTCAGCGTTTATTACTTCTAGATTTTTAACAGCCCATTTTATTTTTGGCATATCATAAAACTATCATCAAGATAGCTTTTTAATAGACTCTCCTTTAAAAACCACTGTTTCGATAAACAAAACAAGAATAAAATAGGTTTTATATTTTTTGCTTGGTTAGCGTATCTTACAATCACATGAAATTTTACATTAAATTCATGAACCTGTAGAAGAATGATGGTGGAAATATATGAACAAGTAATTAAATGATCGGAACATAATTTTTCAGGTCCATTATATCTTTTCTGATTTTCTGTCTGCTCAGTCTATCGAATACTGAAAGAGCAGTGCTGAAGTCTCCAACTGTAATAGTGGATTTGTCTGTTTCCCTGTGCGGTTCTGTTTTTACTACATGCATTTTGATGTTTTGTCTTGATGTATACATGTTTACTCTTCCTCTTCATCTGCTAGAGGTGGAACTCCACTATGAGAGCCTGGTGACTTCCTGGTTTTCGTATGTGCCACATGAAGATGTAGAGTTCCTATAGACTACAGCCCTTGGGAATTTCTTGCTATGATGCTAATCTACACTCAGTCTCCGGTAATTCATCAAAATTATCTTAAGTTTTCCTACCAATTTATGGCTCCAGAGGCTTCTATTTCAGTAAGACAAATCTTGGCTGTGACTCTGTGTTCCCCTGCCTCTGGAGATTTCAGGTGTTGGTTTTCCATGATCTTAGATGTGTCCAAAAACATAGTTGATTTTCAATTTGCTCAATGCACACTTTTTTTGTGTATTGTAATGACAGGTGTGATTACTTGCCTTCTCTTCTTCCTATATCGCTTCCTTCCTCCCTTGCTTCTTTCCTCCCTTCCTTCACTGCTTTCTTCCCTCCAGCCCTTCTCTCCGTACTGAAAGTTAATATTCTGCAAAAATTTTAAGACTGAGGACACATTTTTGTTGTAGAAGCACTGTATCTAGCAAGTTTTGATTTCTTTGGCCCAAAACATAAGTTTAATTATGTATTATAACATTTTAAAAACCATGAGACTTCGCATAAAAATATTCACCCTTTCCCTTTTAAATTAGAAATGCTGGCAATGCTGAGTTCATAGTCCTGTATGGAAGCTATAACTGGGATTCAGTTGAAAATACTTCCTTTAGACCAGGTATGTACTATTGCATTTATCATATTAAAAATTATTTTATTTACATAACCTTCCCCCAGCCAAGTATTTTGGTTTGCCACTGCTATGCAATCCTGACCCCAACCACCCAGAGTTAGGTGAAATTTCACAGGGTAAGGGCAGACTTTCCTACCACTGCCTCCACTTTGTTGGGTTTGTCTGTGTGGATGTTCCCTGGTCCCCAGTTCCCAGTGTCAAGAATGAGTACCGGTATCCAGTCGAGCTGATGAGGGAGTGATCACAAACAGAGCAACTTAACACAAACAGTTCATCACATAAAAGAAAGAATGAAAGTAAAGGAAGCTAAGCAGAGGGAAAGTATATTCCAGAGAGAATGGAACAGGTCAGTCCCCGTGAGTGGAGAAAGACACTGGAAACTGAGCACATGTTGCCTTTTATAAGCCCACTAGTTTGTCCCGCCTTTCCCCGGCAGGATTGGTTGCTGTTTCCCGCCTTTGGGGATAATTGACAGGTTGGTGTAATATAACAGATCACATGACAGGTTACATAATAGGATAGTTATGTAACAGTTTCTCTTTCTGTGTTTGTGTCTTTTCTAGAATTTTCCATGAAACTCCACCCATGTTATGCTAATTAGATGGCAATGAGCTCTAAGTCAGTGACAGGTTACTAGGAACTTTTTACTATGTATGTTCCCACCAGGGAAGAGTTCCTAGCAGCGATTTGGTTCCTAGCTACAATTTGGTTCCCGCTCTCCGCCTTTAGCCATCTCCTTGCCACCTGTTTACCCTCCACCAGGCCTAACAACTTCAGACACTAGCCATAAGCACTCATACTCAAATTTGGAGGTTCCCACTTACCCCTAAGGAATTTGACAATTCATTAGATGATTCACAGAACTCGGGAAGGTGCTATAATCTTGATAATGGTTTTATTATAAAAGATGTATATCAGTGCCAGCCAAAAGAAGAGATTAATAGGGAAAGGTCTCAGAGAGTTCCAAATGAGAAGCTTCCACATCCTCATATCCATGTGTCCCAATGACAAGAAAGCTCATCTGACCTTTAGTATCCAGAGCTATTATTGGGATTTTGTTATGAAAGCTTAAGTCATTGGATCATTGGCCACATAGTTCAACTCAATCTGCAGCCCCCTCCCCTCCCAAGAGAATAGGCTAATATCACACAGTTGAAAGTCCCAACCCACTAATCCACTAACGGCATGATTGGTCGCTTTAGGGTGGCCTACCCCTATCCTGAGTCATCTCATTAGCATAAATTATCTAGGGACCAAGAGTCACCTTATTAGCATAAACTCAGGTGTGGTCCCTGAGGCTCGCCATGAGTAACATAGACATTCCTATCACTCAGGAAATCCTAAGGGTTTTGAGGTTTCTACTCAGGCATCAGGGACAAAGGCCAGCCAATTTCATTATTATACAATAGCCACCTACATTTAGAGACAAGTTCTGAAAAATATAAAAAATTCAGTAACAGAAAATATGGAAGTTACAATGTTAAAAAAGAAGACTAGAGTCTACTATACAAATACTGATAATAATCGGCAGCTAAACAATTGTTATATTTGATTTCCAGATTTAGCAATTTCATTAAATTTTATACCTTAACCAAGTCAACTTCACCATTTTACTAGAAATCCGGATAGTTAATATTTATGGATTTTCCAGTGTATACTACTAAACACTTTTAATATTTATCTCTAAATCACAGAGCACTTCTTTAAGATAGGCACTGCTGTTCCAATTTTATAGATAAAATATGTATGAGTAAATGGCAGAACAAGGATTGAATCCATTTATAAGACATATTGAATTACTTGGATACATTTTGAAATATAAATTAATAT
>NW_012149641.1:341044-342107 GCF_000956105.1 Propithecus coquereli
AAGAAATACACATTAGAGAAAAAGTTAAAGGAAAATGGATTGAAATGTTTACATTTAAATGTAGTGTCTAAGATCATTGATAAACTCATAAAGGCAGACTACGTCACTGAAGATAAGGGTCATAGACTAGATGATTACACAAAACTAAAGAGGGAATTATAGTTGAAGAAGTGTCAAGATTGCATTTAAGTTCATTTTTCTTTAGTGAAATAAATGGGTACACAAAAGAGACTTCTAAGGAAAGATTGTGAAAATAGCTTAGGAAAGAACATTTGTTGTCTCATAGGCAAGTTTAGTCGTGCCTGATTTCTGTTAGATAATTTCTTCTATTTATGGAATAACATTCCATCTGTATTTTTTATAATAACATCTGCTGGTCATTGACATTGTTTATAGCAATAAATTGTACTACAGTGAACTAGATTATTAAGCCAAGCCAAAACAAAAAAGAAAAAATAGGAAGAAAAAACAGCTGGCATTTTGCCTTATAATTAGCATAGTGATATCGGTAAGTTTCATTAAGATTATCCCCAAGTTGTGCCAGGGCTACCACTAATTATTGCATACTGATTCTGCCACAGCCCCACTGTTAAATTAGAGCTTAAAGTTAGTGAGAGAGACAGGGGCTTTCTTACAGCCAATCCAATCATGGCCACTAATTCTGAGCAAATAGCAGCAGCTATTTCACTCACCGGAGAAATAAGCTTAGTGGAAATATTAAAGACTGTGGATGTCACTGCTTTGCTCTAATTGGTTCTTTGTGATTCATGCTGGCCTAACTCAGAAACCTACAAACTGAAAGCTTAAAAGCCTTATTTCAGAAAATATGTCTTAAGTAATGAAAAGAGACCAAATGTCTATTGAAGTAAACAACTGACTGTTACTTTCAGTCATTGTGTGTTTGTATAAGGTATTTAGTACAAGTGTCTCTTCTAAAATAGTACACTAATCCATTCTTTCTATAGATTGTAATTTTTAATGATTGTGTATCTACATGTATGTGTGTGTATACTAATACATATATACATAGATACATATATATAGTATATATGTACTATAATTA
>NW_012149641.1:343419-345003 GCF_000956105.1 Propithecus coquereli
AGCTTCATTTGGAACCAAAAAAGAGCCCAAATAGCCAAAACAATCTTAAGCAAAAAGAACAAATCTGGAGGCATCACATTACCTGACTTCAAATTGTACTACAAAGTTGTAGTAACCAAAACAGCATGGTACTGGTATAAAGGTAGAGACATAGACCAATGGAACAGAACAGAGATTCCAGAAATAAACCCGTATAGCTATGACCATCTCATCTTTGAAAAAGAAGAAAAAAAATCATGCACTGGGGAAAGAATACTCTATTTAACAAATGGTTATGGGAAAATTGGAAGCCACATGCAGAATAATGAAACAGGACCCCTAGCTCTCACGATATACAAAAATTAATTCAAGATGGGTTAAAGACCTATGTAAGGCATAAAACAATAAAAATTATAGAAGAAAACATGGGAAAAACTCTTCTAGCTATTGCCTAGACAAAGAATTTATGACTAAGTCCTCAAAGGAAAATACAGCAACAACACAAATAAATAAATAGGACTTAATTAAATTAAAAAGCTTCTGCATAGCAAAGAAAAAAATCAGCAGAGTTAATAGACAACCTACACAATGGAAGAAAATATTCATAAACTATATGTCCAATAAAGGGCTAATATCCAGACTCTACATAGAACTCAAACAAATCAGCAAGAAAAAAACAACCCATCAAAAATGGGCCAAAGATATGAACAGAATTCTTTCAAAAGAAGACAGAAATGCCAACTAACATATGAAAAATTTCAATATCACTAATCATCAGGGAAATGCAAATTAAAACCACAATGAGATACCACCTTACCCCTGTCAGAATGGTCATGATTAAAAAAGCCAAAAACAACAGATGCAATCATGGATGCAGAGAAAAAGGTAAGCTTATACACTGTTGGTGGGACTTTAAACTAGTACAACCTCTATGGAAAACAGTATGGAGATTCCTCAAAGACATAAAAGTAGACCTACCACTTAATCCAGCAATCCCCCCTTGGGTATCTACCCAAAGGAAGAGAAATAATTTTATCAAAAAGACAGTTGCACTTGAATATTTACTGCAGCACAATTCACAATTACAAAGATATGGAATCAACCTAAGTGCCCATCAATTCATGATTGGATAAAGAAAATGTGGTGTATACACACACACACACACACACACACACACACACACATTCAGGTGCACGCGCCTGCACGTGTGCACCATGGAGGACTACTCAGCCATAAAAAAGAATGAAATAATGTCATTCACAGCAACTTAGATGGAACCGGAGACCATTATCCTCAGTGAAGTATCTCAAGAATAGGAAAACAAATACCACATGTTGTCACTAATAAGTGGGTACTAAATTATGGGTACATACAGGCACAAAAAGATGTTCAGGACTTTTAATACTAAGAAGGGCTGGCTGGAAGGGGATTGAGGGTTAAAAATTTACCAATTGGATACAATGAACATTGCCCTGGTGGTGGGCATACTGAATGCCCTGATTTTAGCATTATACAGTATATTCATATAACAAAAACACTTATATCCCCTTAATATTTTGCAATGTGAAAAAATTGTTAATATGGTAAAAAAAAATAAAATGACCT
>NW_012149641.1:349838-351322 GCF_000956105.1 Propithecus coquereli
AACACAGACCTTACATGGTGCAATTCATAGTCAAGAGAAATGTAAGCTAATGTAAAACATGTAGTATTAAATCGCAACTGCATAAAATTAACTGTAGTACATACTCTACTACTGTAATAATTTTGTAGCCACCTCCTATTGCTGTTGAGTTGAGCTCAAATGTAAGAGCATCTTCTTAAAACCTGACATTAATCACCTGCTCTTGAGCAGGTTATGCTACTTTCATCTGTGTTATCCCTTATTTAAATCTATATAATTATGAAACATAAAATGTTTCCACATTTGTTATGTATCAAATATATTTAATCTTCACATCAATCACAATTAAAACTATTATTATTCCTTTTTGGTAGATTCGGAAACTGAGCTTCATGAGGTTTAATAACAACCCAATAAATTTTTCATAGCAAAAAAAATGAAGGTGTTAGAATTTGAGTTCAAGAAGTTCACATCTCCTGTTCTCAACCACTCTGTTTGTACCTGTGTATTCTTTTGTGTAGTCATGAGACCTTTAAGTGCCAGGAAATGTCCGAAGATGAGGAAAAACAGCATAACTTAAAAGACATGAATTGAACTCAAATAAAATGCGAAATGTATAAGTTGGCTTTAATGTTGCTCAGATCATGGGAGCCAGAGAGGAGTGCATATCTATTTCATAATGTATTCCTGTTCCTCCTATGTATTAAAGAAGTGTCTGCATGGGGTGTGTGTGTGTGTGTGTGTGTGTGTATGAGTGCTAGAATATTGTAATAAATATAAAGTCAATAAAGCATATATGTGGGTAGATAGTACTTAAAATAAACCATGCAAATGATGAAGCAAACATCAGTGCTCTGTTTATTACATAAAAATGTAATAAGTGGATGTTTTTCCATCAAGTTGGAAAACAAAAAAACAGTAACGATAGACAACATCTTGTGTATAGAGCTATGGTTCCATATTAGATTGTGACTTCCATCACAAATTTTAATGAGGCAGTGATACTGTTCACAAGAAGATAGAATTGGTTTCAAAATATAGGTCTACTTGCCCAACGTAGCAAAGATACATATGAATTATTCTAGAAGATCAATACAGCTTAACATGAAAGAAACAAAATGAAGTAATTAATTCTCAGGAATGATAGTTTTAAAAAATGATAGCATACATTAAAGCTGATATCCATCTTTTGGTGCTTAGGTGTGATGAAAGAATAGCAGGCTATGACAGACAGGCTCTTACTATTGGGAGGGGATAACGCGGGCAGTTCTGCGTAACTAAGCTGGGATTCTTCTACCTGCTTCTAAAACTGTCAATGTGATGTTTTAAGTATCACTTTGTACTTTGTGCACATTTTGAATCGAAATTTGATTCTTTCTCTTGTCTTATTCAGCAGCTCCACTGGCTCCAGAAGTATCACTCTATCTCCTACTAACCCCAAACAAAGAAAATGATGTCTTCTTCCTGGCGTTAGAGCCTCACTGGGAGCCCGTGGGGCACTGTTC
>NW_012149641.1:353347-362995 GCF_000956105.1 Propithecus coquereli
GGCTGTCTTAGTCTATTTTCTGTTGCTGTAACAGAATATGATAGATCGAGTAATTCATATAGATTAGAAGTTCATTTAGCTCATGGTCCTGGAGGATGGGGAATACAAGAGCATGGCACTGGCATCTGGTGAGGACCTTCTTACTGCATCATAATGTAGTGGAGGACATCACATGGTTAGAGGGCAAGAGCAAGAGAGCCAGAGAGAGCTTGCATTTGTATAAAGCCACTTCTGCAAAAACCACATATCCGCTCCTGTGAAAGCAACAATCCGTTCATGAGGGTTAATCCCCTAAACCATTCATGAGATCAGAAGGATTAAGTTTCCAACACATAAAGTTTTAGGGGACACGTTCAAACCGTAGCAAGGTCTAGTCAGATATATATTCATATACCGAGGGCACCATTAATTCCAGTCTTTTAAAATTGTTTATTAATTCAATGCAGAAGATTCTTTACTCCTGTACTTCAATATGCACATTTAATGGGCTCTCATTATCTGTGCAATCAGTGATTGAGTATTTAAGTTACCCTTCTGTCACTTCTCCACTACTGAAACTTAAAATGACCCTGAACTGTGGATGATTTGAGTTTACATTCATAGACAAAACCTTTACATTTCAAAGTCAAAGCTCACCAGAACTTAACCTGAGGGATGATCTCATCTGTTACCCTCAACATAAAGCTCTCATAGTTTCAATTATCAGTATTAGGAAAATATATTCAAAGATAACATTTTAATATTCTAATAGTTCTCACACTAAGTGGAATTAGACATCATGCACATATTCCTAATAACTAAAGATTTGTTTATTTTTTACTTATTATCTGTAATCTTTGATTTGGTGACTCTAAAAAAATGTGTTAGACTATAGTAAGTTTATATTTTGTGTGTGTATGTGTGTATGCAGCAATTCACTTGTATTTTACTAGTGTAAGCATCTCACTGTCCAACAATGTATTTTTTTATATTTAAAATTCCTTATAAAAATGATATTAGTCATCTTCATTCTTTCAGGGTGCATTCCAGGAATATTGCTAGAGATACCTAGCTAATGCTCTAGCATGTTTATTAGAACTCACAGAAATCATTTTAATCTTATTTTTTAAACTTCAACAATCATTTGATGGAAATGAATTGTCCATTTATAAGGAAAACTTTTGGAAATTTGGGCACTAAAATTTTTGACATGGTAAACTGGGGAGAATCAGAGGGAGAGAAAGAGAGAGAGAGAGACAGAGAGAGAGAGAGAGAAGTTGTTTCCCAATCTCTTAGGATTAGGATTCTTGGATGCCTTATGCAAATTTGATCTTTGATTTTGCCCTGGTTCGCATTGTTATAGTGGCCTTGTGCTTATTCAGTCAAACTAAATGGGGAATAAGAATGAATTTACTACAATTTTTTATATAAAGTCATCCCTTCGTATCCACAGGAAATTGATTCCAGGACCCTCATTGCCAATACCAAAGTCCACAATACTCAAGTCCCTTATAGGAAATTGCACAGTATTTGCATATAACTTATGAGCATTATCCCATATACCTTAAATCATCTCTACACTACTTATAGTACCTAATATGACGCAAACAATATGTAAACAGTTGTTATCCTGTATTTTTATTGTTACATTATTTTTTAAATTTTTTGAATATTTTTGATCTGCACTTGCTTGAATCTGCAAATGTGAAAATCTTGGATGCGGAGAGCTGACTGTATTCACTTTTGAAAACAGGAGTATGATTCGTGTACAAATTCTAGCTTAAAATCATTGTTCAATGTTTCAGAAAAATTAATTAAATAGGATAAAATGTATATGAATTATGGTATTATTTACTCTTTCATTCATTCCATGAATGTTTATTGATATACTATGTGCCAAAAATTGTTCCAGTTAGTGAACAAGACACACCAAGTCCCCACCCTCATGGTGCTTACATTTCAGTGGAGAAGACAGACAATAAACAAAAGCATGGCATAAAATTTCAAGTTAAAAAGGATAATGAGAGGGGGAAAAGGTTAGAGGAAATGGTGAGGGTAAGCAATCTCAAAAGCTTAATTTGAGCAGAGATCTGAAAGACATGACAATATCAACCATATAAATATACAGAAGAAGAGCATTTCACACAAAAGAAACAACAAATCCAATGCCCACAGAAGAGAAAGGAGTTTCTGTTTGATGAACACAGGTCAGAGTAAGTTTGGCTATTATAGGGTAAGCTTACAGATGTTTCAAAAAGGTGAACTGTGGCCAGATCCAACAGGGCTTAATAGGTTATGTTTAGAAGATTAAATGTTATACTATCTATGATGAGAAGCCTTTCTTGGATTGTGAGAAGGGGAGTGACAGCATTGATTACTCTTTTAAAAGGTGACTCTTATGTGAGGGAAAGGTTTTTATCAGGACAAGATTGGAAATTGAGAAACAATGAGGAGATCTAAAGTTGGCTTGGACTAGAGTGTTATATCTTTTGAAGTGTTACACTCTTTATGAAGGTTCTAAAAAGTAAATAAGCCTATCTCATATGGAAATACCTCAAAGAGCTTAAAGTAGAACTACCATTCGACCCAGCAATCCAGATACTGGGCATCTATCCAAAGGAAAAAAAGACATTCTATAAAAAAGACATCTGCACTCTAATGTTTATAGCAGCACAAGTCACAATTGCAAAGATGTGGAAACAACCCATCAATTCATGAGTGGTTTAATAAAATGTGGTATATGTATACCATGGAGTACTACTCAGCCACAAAAAACAATACTGATCTAGCACTTCTTGTATTACCCTGGATAGAGCTGGAGCCCATTCTACTAAGTGAAGTATCACAGGACTGGAAAAACAAGGACCACATGTACTCATCATCAAATTGGTATTAATTGATCAACACTTATGTGCACATATAGTAGTAACATTCATCGGGTGTCAGGCAGGTGTAAGTGGGAAGGAGGGAATGGGTATATACACACCTAATGGTTGCGGTGTGCACCGTCTGGGGGATGGACATGCATGTAGCTCTGACTCAGGTCGGACAAAGGCAATATATGTAACCTAAACGTTTGTACCCCCGTAATATTCCAAAATTTTAAAAAAAAGTAAAGGAGCCTAATCATCTGAAACAATACTTGCTGACGGTCAGGATCTTGGAGTGTGTGAGGGTAAGAGAGAAATCAATGAAGAATGCCAGGTTTTTGAGCTAAGCAACTACTTGTAAGACAGTTCCAATAAAGGTAATTAATATGGAGGTGTGGTGAGATTCTTGGGGAGAAATAAAAGGTCCTGTACTCAAGATTAATTCAACAATTTTCAGGCATCTTTTGGGAGCAAGTCTCCATAAATATTATAAATATAATTGCAGTGATATTTGTAATATAATTATAATAATATTTAAGCATGATTCATAAATTTCTGTGTAAATGCACTGGTAGAAAACAAATCAAGGTGTATATGGTAAATGCCATAATAATAATAGAAAAAATAACAGCAAGTTACAGTTTATAGAATGGAGACACATCTTTTGAGATTTACATGGGCAAGTTTTACAGAGGAGTTTACATTTAAAGGATTGTGTACAATGGATAGGTTTTAATCTGTTGAGTTATGCAGAAAATGCATTCATGAGAAAAAAATTTCTTCTGAAAATAAAGTAGGACTATAAAAAAACAAAGACAGAAATAAGTCCAGTTTAATGGAAGCAGAAGGTGGGTATCCATTGACCTATATTTGGAGCTAAAACTAGAGAGGTGGGCTGAGACTGTAATGTACATCATCTAAAATGCCCATTAAAATTATTAAGTAGACATTAAAAGATGGCTTTGAAAAGTAAATAGTGGCAGGAAATATTTATTGTGTAATATTTCATGAAATATAGTATTCAAAATTATTTCATGATCTAAACCATACACACATGTGAAATAATGGAGTAGCAGTTTTAGAAATGGAAAGCTGTAGCAAAATGATATTAAATGATTATTTTTATTTCTCTATTTGGCAAACATTCTGTCATTAACATCAACTAATATAACATAATATGTTACTTATATGATTCTAAAAATAAAATTGAAAAAGAGAAAAAGAATTGAGGAGGAATAATTAAGACGAATAAGGATAACTAAGTAATTTCTTCAATGTATGTATTGGATGCCTACTAAATATCAGGGACTGTTCTAGATACTAGTAATATAAAAATTAATTACATATATCTTCTACTGTCAGGTGACATACCATTCAATGGGCAAGACAAACAACTAAGCCAATGTTTACTTTTCTCTGTTAGAAGAGCTGGGTTTGAGGAAAACCTTGTTTGCTATGGAAGCACAAAAGAGTAGTGAAAAAACTAGATTAGGGATTAAGCAGTATATCCCAAAGACTGATATACATGAGTAACCTGGATATTTTTTTCGTTTCAAAATATCAAGGGGATACAAATGTTTTTGTTACATTAGATGCTCAAGTTGGGGCTTTTAGCGTACCTGTCACCAGAATAGTGTTCATGGTACTCAGTGGGTAAGTTTTTACCCCTCATCCCCTCCCACCCTCCAAATTCTTGGTGTCAAATGTACTTTACATATCCTTGTGCCAGTGCGTGTCCATTGTTTAGCTCCCAGTTATTAGAACGTGCATGTGTGCTTTTTTTCCATTGCTGAGATACTTTTCTTAGGATAACGGTCTTCAGTTCCATCCAAGTTGCTGCAAAAGATATTATTTCATTCCTTCTTAAAACTAAGTAATATTCCATAGTATGTGTGTATGTATTGTGAATTGTGCTCTGATAAACATTCCAGTGAAGGTTTCTTTTTGACAAAATGACTTTTTTGAGGGGGATGGTAAATATCCAAAAGTGGAAAAGCTGGATCAAATAGTAAGTCTACATTTATTTCTTTAGGAATTTCCATACTGTTTTTCATAAAGATTGTACTAATTTGCAGTCCCACCAACAGTGTATAAGCATTTCTTTCTCTCTGTAACCATATCAGCATTTATTGTTTTGTGATTTTTTAATAATGGCTATTCTGACAGGGGTAAGATGGTATCTCACTGTGGTTTTAATTTGCTATATATGGTTTATGGATACCTGCACATATATTTTATGAAACTTAGTTTTTAGAATACAGAGTTCTTGGCTGGAAGTTTTTCTGCTTAAGAAGACTAGACTAAAACTGAGGCCCCAATCCCTTCTGGCTTGTAAGGTCTCTGCTGAGAAATCTGCTGTTAGCCTGATGGATTTTCCTTTGTAGTTTAGTTATTGCTTTCGTCTTGCAGCTTGTAGAATTTTCTCCTTCATTTTGACTTTGGCCAAGTGGATGACTATGTGTCTTGGAGATGCCCAATTTGCTGTTAATCTTCCCAGTGGTGTTACAGACTATCATTTATCTGGATATCTGAATCTCTGGCAATACAAGAGAAGTTTTCCTCAATATTTCTCTTGAATAGGTTTTACATGACTTTTGCATTTTCTTCTTCTCCCTCAAGAATACCTATAATTCTTATATTGGCCTGCTTTGCATAGTCCTTTACTTCACTGAGTGATTGTTCATTCTTCTTTATTCTTTTTTCTGTATCTTTCACTGACCGGATGAGTTTGAAAGCACTGTCTTCAAGGTCTGAAAATATTTCTTCTGCTTAATCTAGTCTGTTGCTGAAGCTTTCTGCTGTACTTTGAAATTCCCTAAAGATTCTTTCATTTTTATAAGTTCTGTTATATCTTTCTTTTGTTGTCTATCTCTTTAGCTACTTTTTAAACTTTTTTTTTCACTCATGTTTTAAAACTTTTTTTGGCTTCTTTGTGTTGGTTTTCAGCTTTCTCCTCCATCCCATTCCTCTTATTGGCCAGCCATATTCTGAACTCCATCACTGACATTTTGACAATTTCCTTTAGGTTAGGGTTCATTGCCACCTATTGTGATCCTTTGGGGGTGTCAAAATAATTTCTTTTTGCTTGTTGTTGGAGTCTTATTTTGTTTCCTTCTCATCTGAAATGTATTCTCTCAGCTCAAGATAGATAAGCTTTCAGTGTACCCGTTCTCCTCTTCTGGGAACTCTCCTACTTATTGCAAAGGAGAGGGTCCCTGGATGATGCTCTTTTGTCCTGCTCTGGATGATTGACCTGGCACATGAATAGAAGATGCACTGTGCGTATTTAACACTGCTACTCTTCTTCATCTCCTGCCTCACCATTCCCTTGTGGTTGTCACTGGCAGTCCCTCCACTGCAGAGTGAATGAATGTCCCAACTAGTTCTGTCCACAGCAGAAATTGTCAGCCTGAGCCAGCTTGAAAGCTGCTCCACTCAGATCTGTGAGTAACAGCATTTGTCAGCCTGTGCCAGCTTGAGCACATTCCCACCCATGCCAATGGATGGTGGCAATTGTCTGCCCTCATTGGCTTGGGAGCTGTCCCTCTCAGATCCATGAGTGGTGGTGTTTGTTGCCTTGTGTGGCTTGAGCATAGCCTTGCTTGCGCCCTCCAGTGGTCACAATTGACAGCCTGTGTAAGCTTGAGGGCTGCCCTACGCAGATCAGCATTTGTTGGCTGGGCACCAGCTTTAGCACAGTTCTCCTCACACCCACAGATGGAGGTCATGGTCAGCTCACATCGGCTTGAGAGCTGTCTTGGTTAGAATTGTGGGCGGTGGCGTTGTCAGTCCCGTGGCTTGAATGTAGCCCTGCACAAACCTACAGGTGGCAGTGATTGTCAGCCTGTACCAGAGGAGAGCTGCCCTGTTCAGATCCTCGGGTGGCAACATTTGTCAGTCAGACACTGGCTTGAGTGCAGTCCTGCCTACATCGACAGGTCGCAGTGATTGTCAGCCCTCCCTTGGGTGCCCCAGCGGCAGTGGAGGTGTCTGGCTCCTGCCCATGGGACTCATGAGAGTGCCCAGCCTCCCCCTGGACAGGCAGGGGTAATGGGGAGGCAGCAGCAATGGATCTCACCCCTGGGTAGAGATAGTGCTCTGAGCCTAGGTTTTAAAATGGCACCAGCCACAGTACCCAGGGTTTGCGAACCAGTGGGTCACCGCTGTGCCCTCTCTCTGGAGCAATGCTGCTGCGCGGTCTCCAGATAGTTCCCTTTGTCAGTCCTGCAGCCTTCTGCAGTGGAGGGTCCCTTCTGGAACTCAGATAGCAATGATCATGGTGGGAGTGTGGAGTCCTGGGATTGTCCCCTCTGCACCTTACCCACGTGTGTGCTAGTCTTCCTTGTGTACCTCTAAACTGCAGAGCAGGTCACCTCTCTTCCTTCTTCTTCACCTTGAGTGCCTCCTGTTGCCTCTCTTTTGATTCATAAAGCAGTCTCTCAGACAGTCGATCTAAAGGTGGGTATCTACTCACCACCTTCAATCCTCTCCACAACAGCAGCATGTGCAGGATGCTCTCGTCTGCTATCTTGGCCCCCTCCCAGAATCACCTGGGTATTTTGTTAAATGCTCATTTTGATGCAGTACATGAGAATGTGTCCTCTGCATGTCTACTGAAGCTCTCTCAGGTGATGCTTATGCTACCATCTATGTGTTGGCGCCAAGGGAAAGCTTTCCTTTCATTTTTGTAAGATTCATTGAAAATCACTGACAAGAAGAAAAGGCGTTTAATAGGAGAAAAGGCGTATAAATTTTATTAACAAAGGAGCCTTCAGAGTGAAGATCCAAAGATACAGGGGAAATTGTCCATTTTTTGCTTAGGCTTAACAAAGTAATGACAGCCATGTAGAAATATGATTGGACAAAATGGGTATGATATAATACTAATAGACTGAATTGGAGAAACCCAGCAAGGCCTGTCTGTCTAGATTCTTCTTGGCATCTCTGAGCATACATTACTTCCTTCTGGGTGTGGGCAGGATCCTCTCTGGAATGGAGGTCTTATGACCTACAGTCAAATAGGGCAAGTCAGATACTTTCTTTATGGCCAGGTTTTACACAGAATATTTTTAGGTTTTATGGCTGGCATGGGGGGAAAAGAGCTTCCGGTTCTGTGATCTACCTTGAGGAAGAGGGATTCTAGTTTCTACGGCATTCTCTTTGGGGAGATTGCCACTGAATGGGAGACATGAGAAGGTCAGACAAAAACTTTTGCTTCTTAGGCTGCTGCTGAGGCTTTCATTTGTGGGTAATGTTTTCTGAGCCCCAACATAGCTCTTATTTCAAAACATGGATTTCCTCATATGATGTAGCTGTCAGACGTAAGTAACCACTTCCCCATCTCTCCTGACTGAATGGAAGTAAAGGAAGGCTAGTACTTCACCATATATCACTCCTTGAATATTGAGTTTTAATTCTCTCTAAAATCCTCTTTGTTTGAAGTACTCAGCATGCAATTTTCCTATCTTCACCGTCATTATGAACATATTATCAACATTGTATTACCTTCCAAATAACTTGTGCAACTAGTTCAGTTTCCTGTTCATATTCTTATTTCCCCACTTCCCATTCTAAAATAAGTTTATAAATGGACTGGGAAAGATTGTCATTGCAAAAGGTGACAGGGACTTTTCAGTATCCCCCTTTTTCCCTGGAATCCTGGACTATGGACTCAGTAATAGAAGTTGTTCAGCTACTAGAACTAAACACGTTTAAACAAATATACTCCAAACAACTACTAATCAGGCCCAACCCTGCGTAGCTTCCAGAAACTTCCAAAGTTTTAGCTTCCAAATTTTAGAGGTAGAAGCATGTATGAAGAGAAAGTGAAATTTTTAAAAGGAGTGATTTCAATAAATGGCATTGACATTTAGGACTTAGGTTTAGTGGCTATTGATCAAAGGCACACAGGCAGATTAAGCAGGCATAATGGTAAAGCATCAGACATTTACTATTTGTAGATTTTGTTTTGTATTGTTGGAGACAGCTATACAAAAGGGTTTTTTTTCCCACTACTTTTTTATATTTATGAGTAAAGCCAAAAAAGTATTCAAAAAAAAATCAAAAACCATACTGTAATGGTTTGAACTTGTGGTTCCTGCATCGAAGTGGGTATTATGAACAAGAGACTATATTTACCATTTCTCTAAGAATAAGTTCTTGTTCCTGTTGACATTAGAATAGAATGTAGTGGTTACATTTCAAGAGAATGATGTTCCCAACTGCAAAGCCCTGAAGAAACTTAAGTGAACATTGAAGGATTTGTTGTTGTTGTTGTTGTAAGGGGATGGATTTATAAGGAAACTGCTGCAACCAAAATCTAGAAGAGCTGAGGATAGTGAACAGAGAAATACATTTTCGAGTTAAAGGACATGAATCAAACATCCAGAAACCCATATAACAATCTTTATTTACAAGTTTATATGTGCTAGCTTTTTATTTCACAGTTATATGACTGACCTGCCCTCAGCAAGACATGCCATTTGAATTTTCTCGGATTTAGGATGAGTTGATTTAACTATTCGTATTCTTACCCAAATCTTCCTTTAAACCACATGAAATTGCAAGTACACATTGCTGGCTTGGCTGTTGTTACTGGGGATGATGTAGGCAACAAACATATAAAGTTAAAAGAGAAGGAACACTGAATTAATGAGTAGACCTTTAGAAGGAAATGGAATGAGAAGCTGACCTTTTCTTGTTAAAGGCAATAATTAGGCCAATAGAGAGCAGTAAGAAGTAAAAAGAGTCCTCTCCGAATATCCAGGGCAATCCCTTTGTAAGTTAGCTGATATTGAAG
>NW_012149641.1:364440-365760 GCF_000956105.1 Propithecus coquereli
CCACTATTGGGTATCTACCCAAATAAAAAGAAGTCATTTTATAAAAAGACAACTGTACCCAAATGTTTACCACAGCAGAATTCACAATAGCAAAGTTATGGAATCAACCTAAGCGTCCATCAACTAATGAATGGATACAGAAAAATTACTACTCAGCCATAAAAAGGAATGAAATAATATCTTTTGCAGGAACTTGAATGGAGCTGGAGACCATTATCCTAAGTGAAGTATCTCAGGAATGAAACAACAGATACCACATGTTCTCACTTATAAGTAAGACATAAATTAAAGGTATATATGGTCATAAAGAGCTGTAATGGACATTGGAAACTAAGAAGGGGGGAAGGTAGGAGGAGGGTGTGGGACAAAAATCTACCTATCGAGTACAATGTACACTGTCCTGGTGATGGGTACAATGAAAGCCCTGATTTCAGGATGTTGCAATTTACCCACATAACCAAAACCACTTGCACCCTCTAAATTTTTTGAAATAAAAAAAAGAAAAAAAAGCACATATGTAATGCCAGGCAATGATGCATTATGAGCAAAAAGAAAATCAAAGTAAAGTGATAGGTTGATGAGTGTGCAATTTTCACCAGGATAGTAAGGAATGTGCTTTCTGAGGAGGTGACAAATGCTCAAAACCCTGAATAGCGCGAGACTCAGCACAGGGATACCTGGGAAAAATTGTTCCAAGTAGAGGGAAGGGTAAGTATAAAAGTCCTTGCAATAAAAAGGATTTCATAGTATATGATGCTACAAACATGTTAAAACAAATTATATTCATATTAATTTTCAGGGTCAATTAATGACATCTGAAATAATTTAAGTTCCTTTCAATATTAAGATCTTGAAATATGATATTTGCATGTATAGTAACGTCACTTTCTTCTGTTTCGTATGACTTCTGACTTTGAAATTCTCATTGATTTTTCCTGTTATCACACTTGGATCAGCTCAATGTCATATTAGTGATAACTAGACCATCCTAGCAAAAATATAAAATGCCCTTGGGCTTATTTATTTTTAGAAAAATACCTCACAGAAAGGTGTGATTTTTACTCTTTGCTGTGTGTACAGGCTTTCAAGTTTTGGGTATCTTGTCTTCAAAAAATAACACAGTAATGTTCTTAAGGAGCAAACTGAAAACATTTGGAATAGAATGCTGATGATATGTAGCATTCTTTTTCTTTTTCCCATTCCTGGTTGATTTTTAATTCAGTTAAAAGTATTCGTAAGTTTCTGGTATTTATCAGTTTCTATACTGGGCACTTTACTTGCAAAAAAACTTTGTGTGTGTGCACACACATAAAGGAACAT
>NW_012149641.1:366906-392299 GCF_000956105.1 Propithecus coquereli
AAAAAAAACAGAGAAATATTTACATTGATCTTACATAATTGAACTCTTAAAAGTAAGCCAGAATGTGTGTGCATTTCACTAAGCCATTCCATAATAGAATGAAAGTATTTTTGGCAGGAAACATAATGTCTTGAAAACTTGATAAAAAATATCTTTTGACTTTCTTTAGATTGGAGTTAGTACATTATTCACAGCTAATAGAATGGGAATGAAAAAGATTTTGGAGGACTAGAGAGTGTTTAAAGCATAAAGATAAAGTTCAGTTAGAAAGATAATATAAGCAGCAACATGTATCGTGTAATAATTATGTGCTACGTTGTATCCTAAATTCTTTACAGCTAACTAATTTAACTTTCTTGATTAACAAATATCCACAGATGTAGAACCTGGACTACAGAGAAGTCAGATAACTTGCCCCCAAGTTTATTTTATACTAATGGACAAATTGTGTTCAGCTTTTTTTTTTTTTTTTTTTTAAGATACAGTTTCACACTCTGTTGCAGGGACTAGAGTGCTGTGGTGTGATCGTAGCTCACTGTAATCTCGAACTCCTGGGCTCAAGGGATCCATCCCACCTCATCCTCCCAAGTAGCTGGGACTACACGTGTGCACCAATATGCTCAGCTAATTTTTAAATTTTGTGTAGAAATGAGGGTCTCGCAAAGTTACCCAGGCTGGTCTCAAATTCCTAGCCTCAAGTGATCCTCCCACCTTGGCTCCCCAGTGTGTTGGGATTACAGCAGTCTGGGCTTTTAACCAATGTGTTATAGAGCATAACTCTAAATTTTACGTATAAAAGAAAATGAAGCTTGTCCCTCATAGACCATTGTACATCATGTCTAAACTCCCAAATTTTTCATAATAAGTGAAGTAGAAGAACTGGGACATGCCATTATAATAATTTTGCTGAACAGAAATAATGCTATCCATACACTTGACAAAAATTCTGCAATTTTATACAAAAAGCAAACTTTGGATTCTTTCTAGGAACACTCAACTAAGGGCAGTAAGAAGTGGGGATTTGAGGGACTACAGAGACCTGATGAAGATAGAGAAAAATGGAGTTCAATGAAGTCAGTGACGGACAAAGAGAGCAACTGTGTGTTTCAAATCTCTAGTCAAAGTTCTCATGCGGCCCAGGCTATTCTTTTTAACCTAAAACGTCCATGAGATTGCCTGTTGCACATTTGGGTTGATATGTGTTTACGACTCATTTTCACCTTACTCAAAAAACAAAACAAATATTGTATTCAGTCCTACCTCTGCCAATAGCTTGCTGAAGACCTAGGACATTATTTAATCTATTTGAGGCTAAGTTGTCTCCCTTATATAAATAACTGCTTTCTTGGTGTCATAGAATCGTTTTGAATAACAGATAAAATATTGTGACTAGTGCTCTGAAAATTATATATTTCTTACAGGATGATAAGCATAGTGAAAGGAAAGTTTGCTGACATGTTTCTTCAGCTTTGCACGCAGGAACGCCAAGACTTGTGAAACTAGCCTTGTGGCTGATATCTATTCTTAGTTTCTTATAAAAACTAAAATTAAACAAAAATGTGTACGATCAGAGAGTCTAAAAGAATGAAAATGAAAGCTTACCCACAAGCATGCCTTGGAAAGAATAGGGGTATTAAGGGTATGTAGTTTGACTGGAGATCCTCTTTGACAACTAAAGCAATAAGCAGTCACTTTCAAAGCTTTTGTAGAAATTTCAAAAAGTCTTTCTAAGCTGTAAATTATTGCAAATATTAATTCAAAAGAGACTGTTCACATTTAAACAGTATTTATGAGTTGTAATGTTGGTTTATTTCCAGTTATAATTTAAAATATTTATTCATATGTTGTACTTCCATGCTTAATATCATAGAATCAGGATCCTTATTTAATTGCATTTTGTCTCCTCAACCAACATTTCAGGGATTTAGTTATCCTCATATGTTATATAGCTCGATTACCATTTAAGGTTTATATTACAAATGTGATCACGTTAGTCCATGTGATCAGACTATTCTCATTTTTAACACAACTCTCTAATTTTGTTTTTAACAGATTCTTGAGTAAATTGCCAGAATTCTTTATAATACACATTTTCAGTTTCACAGGCATATTAATATTTCACATTAAAGGAACATGGTAATATCTGCTACATTGAGCAACTTTTGTGGGCCAGGGTAAACTCTTTGAGAAAGTATTTATAGACTTGCATTTATTATGTACGTAAGTTATACCATGAAGTTATTGTTAGCACTGAGCTCAACCATCATCGCAGGTAGTACATCTGCTCAGCCACGCTAAATAATCTGTGATTGTGAAAGCTGAACGTGCCTCACACACTATTCTATGTTCAACATATACACATGGCTTTTCAGGTGATGAAAAGGACTGTAGTGACTGGAGTCACTACTTTCCATTGCCTGTGGGTGGAAGCAAAACATTTGTTTTGAATCACCAATCGTCTATTGCACATGTGGGCATTTATTCCTATGGGATGTGTGAATGTGTGTGTGTTTCAACTGACTTCTATACATCTTGATTGTAATGACATATCTCATTATGTTGTGTCATTTCCCCCCAATATATCTTGAGTGACTACACTTGAGTGTGAAATACTCAGAAAAACACATCAATTGAATTGCACACTTTATTTGCCTGTTTATTTGTTTCCCATAATAGGAAGAAGGTATGGGTCATCTCTTGATGACTTTAACACTCTAAGTTTGATGTTGGCTTTCCTCTCCCTTCCTTAATCATATTCTGTTGTGTTAGGATCATGTGGTTGCTGTTGAGAGACATAGATTTCTTAAAATTAGAGGTCATATTCTTATCAAAGGAGATAGAAAAAACTATTATTTCTAATATGGTAGAGATTAAAATGATTACAAAATATTCTTCAAATTTAGACTACTATATAGTTCTTATTATATTGAGTAGAAAATACTAAAACTGCAATCTTCCCAAGGCAGCATTTTCTTTCAAGTGAAATACTTTAAATTTTAAATCCTAGGAAGGATGTTTGGTAAGAGAAAACAAGAAAAAATAATAAAAGAAAATATGGCTGTATAAATTTGGGGAAACATTTTCAGGTACCACTCAGACTAAGTAGAAATACTGCATGTCATATACTAGTCACTCAATAAATATTTAATGAATGGAAAATGCTATAAAACCTTTCAATAACATAGAAAAAAAAGAATATATAATCAGAAAGAATTTTGTAAAAGCTCTTTTGAAGAAGGCCTTAGGAGAAATTATTTGCATTAAATGATAAGCTTCTGAATTCCCAGCATTTGCACAGATTTGTGCAATAGCAGCAATGCAGAGAATTAGCTAGAGTGCTGGTAATAGAGTCAGGGTTACTGTACGTTTGAAATAGCAAATGTCTGTAACTTTGACACTGAAATATGAATGAGCCCAAACTGAGTCCAAGGACACTGTGATTTGCAAATGAGTCTGAGGCAAGGATATATTTTGTGTGATGTGGCAAATTTAGGTGCAGCATAGCATAAGGCCTGGATTTATTGAATTAGGAGAAAGAAGAGAACAGTGCCTGACTATCCAAGAGAAGTAGTATCCTGGTCACACCTGGCTTGCCTGTACCAAGGATGAAGATATCTGGTGATTACACTCTACTAATGGCCAACATGGTTCAGGACACTTCATTTACAACTTTCTTCTTCCATGATTCTTCCAGAAACTACTATCAAGTCAGCACTGACCCGTGAGTTGAAATCAGTTTTAGTCATCTTTGACCTATCTATTCAATGATGAGAATGGATTGGAACTTAATAGTATAACACATCGTACAATGGTTATCTCTGTTTTTTTGGTGATGATGCTTATTTATGATTGCACAGTGTGTGTGTGTGTGAGTGTGGATCTGTCTGCCTATCTGTGTGCTTCAGATAGAGGTTTAGTTCACCACATATCATTCATTCCATAACGTAAGTTCTATTTTTTAAGCACAAAATTTTATAGTTTATCAAAAAATAATTCAGGGGCTGTAAGCAGAAATAACTCAATGGGCTCAATCTGATCAACAATTTAAATTATTACCTTTCTATACAGATTGCATTGAAAATAAAAAAGATAGTATTTTGCAAATGTTAAAGTATTCTGCTTTGATTTCACATTTCATTGTATTTTATTTCTAATTCTCATCTCCTTATTTGGGAGGGCCTTTCAGGGGCCCCAGAGGTAGACAGGGCAGATAGCTGTGAGCTCAGAGCAAGGTATTAGCTTGAAAACCAAGTTGTGAGGACAAAGAGAGTTTGCCAAATTCCTGTAGCCTTCAGATAACATGCAATGGGCCGAGCCTAGAAGAACAGATAGTTTCTTTCAAAGTGGGTGGAGGTACACCTTTCTGCTAAATAAGCTTAATCTGAGCCTGAGCCAAGATAAGAAAGATATAAACGAGTAATAGACATAAAAGAGCATGCTTTCTGTTACCAGGAACAGTGAAGAAAGCATTGTAAATAGCAAGGTAAGCTATTGGGTTTTTACTGGGTGTTTTTCCGTCCCTCATTTAGGAACTAATCTTGAAGAAAAAAGAGGGATTTAGAAATATCAAATAAGTATACCAAAGCCGGAAGGTAGAGGGTTTCCGCTAACTCCTTTCACATCTCTGACTCTGGAAGGAGGAACACAACACGAAGGGCACAGACTCCACAAAACATCCTTGTTGGATCAGTGTGACGAGCTAGAGAAGGTCTGTGAGTGTGCTTCCTTCAGCTTCCTGTGATGTAAAGGTGTTCAGAAGTTCTGTGTACTTGAAGACAGATAGAGAACTTGGTCAAAGGGTCTGATGAGGAGTTTCTCAGGGACAACCCTAACAGAGAGAATAAGTGATTGGAGAGTTGATACTTAAAACAGGGAGGATTGTACTGATGATCCTGAGGTCAAATAGGCTTGATCTCAGGATAGCTCAGACAGCAAGACAGAAACTGGCCAGTGTTTCTGAAAAGTGTTTTTTGAGCTGTAAGAAAATAATGGTGAATTTGTTGCGATAAAGTGTGACAGAATATGAGTTTTAACAAGTAAAAACGGACACTATTTCATAATATATTTTTATTATCATTATCGACTAAGATATCAGTAAAAGACTTTTGATCTGCCCTGGTGAAATTTTACATATTTGAAGAAAGTAATTTCTTAAGGACTCTATAAACAAAGAAGGGTATAGTCAAATATGAGAAATTTCAGAAATGAAACATATATATGAATGGTTTTAAAATCAGATCTAGGAGATCGCTTTGCAATTCAGATATCAAAAATGAAATAGTAATGGACTGTGACATGTGATAGACTAGCTCACCACCATTCTGAATAAGTATAGCACAAGGAAATTGATTTTAAATTTTAAGAATAATTGATTGAATAAAAATGTAACATATCAGTGAGCATCCAGAAATATCCTTTTCTGATGGTCTTTTGAATACAATTTAGTCTTTATGCATTGCTAAAGATATGAAGAAGAGCTATAGATCTAAAGTAATTTCTTCCATGATTTTTAAATGTTAAAATATTTCCTTATAGATAGTTATTGTACTCTGTGTTTCACATACTATCTCATTCATTCAAATACACATACACATGTCTTTTAAACATGGCTAATGCTTATAGTAAAAGTGCTCATGATTAATTATTTAAATATGAACATCTGTAAATTTTGTCTCATACTTGTTCAGTCTAAGGGATAAGTCATTGCTTAATTGCTTTTGATATAGAAGGCAATGCTTGAAAAGAATTTGTGAATATACTGAGTTTTTTTCTTCACAACTCAGCATTATAAAAAATTTGATATCAATCCTTGATGTATGCTTGTATTAAAACATAACATTTATGTTTCCCATACCTATTTGAGGAGAAAGAATAAAGCTATACATTCCATAAATGTACCAGTCTTTGGTACAATAGTTAATGATTTATGGTAATATTTTTAAATAATTAATATAGCCACTTACATGAACAGCTTATGCCTTCAACTGCTTTTATTTATTATTGTTTTTAATCAAGACCCACAAAGTAATACTCAGTCCTTTATAAGCCAACATTCCAACATTCCAAACAACGTAACTCCTTCATGAAACTGGAAGGTAATAAAACATGTCTTTATTTCTTAAAGGAATGGAATATGAAATAGAAATGTTATGTTATTTATTCCTAGCTCCCAACTAGGAATTGGTAGAGTAAAAAAAAAAAAAAAACAGAACAAAAACAGATTATCTGCTTCTTTACGGATAAACTAATGCTTTCTCAACAAGCAAACTCAACATGGGATAAATCAGGAGCAACAGACTCTCTAGTCTAAAACTTGTGATTTGGGATATAAAATGTCCTGCAGTGAAGCATAATTAAATCTTCAAATTCTTTAATGTAGTTCAGTTTGAGAATTTAAGATGAATTGGTTTCAACTTTTGAGTTAAAAAATGGACGTCTGAATTCACTTCATTATCACTTTAATGTGTGAAAATTATGGAGGAACTCTCTTCCAGGAAGACTTCAAGACTAGGCTGTTTTTGAAACAATAATTTTCACTCCCACTCTCCTTTGAAATGAGGCTGTCTCCTCAGCCCGAGGTGGTGGGGTGGGCTGAAAAATGATTCTTGTAGCCATGTAATACTTCAGGTAAATATAGGACTTACAGAAAATGTGCTACTCGAGAGGAAAGCAAATATACACAAAAGAGCTGCCATTTTTCAAATATTATATTTTGCAAATCACCTTTGTTCTCCTACCTACCCTCCTTTCCTGAAGCAATAGTTGAGCTTTTCTTTGCCAGAGGCTAAATTAGGGTGAGAAAAAGTGGACAAATGATGAGCTTTTCTGGAGGTCTTGAAATTGTGCCAGTTTTCCTGCTTGACTATGCGTGAGAGATGGCAGCGCTCTGTCAGGAAAGACGATGTTTGGTGTCATGATATCAGTCTGGTTGCATTCCTTTTCCTTTCTTGTGGTTTAGGGTAACTAAAAATGATGACAGGAGAGAGTTGGGATAAACTTTTAAATGCATATGCCCAGATTAAAAAAAAAAATGTTGTGACAAGCTTAATTCCTTTAAAAACAATAAAGTTTGTGCTAACCTATATAAAAGTTTGAGACACTAGGATTAGAGTGTCAACAATACATGGGAGACAGGATTAAAATACATAAAATTTACCTTTATAAGATAAATTTTATCTTTATGAAAACTGATATTTTCACAGTTATAATCCTTTATTTTTCTGGTCCGTTTTAACTCTCATACATGATCTCCCACCTTTTCCTTTATAAAAAAATCAAACAAATCTAAAACTGTATTTTCTTTTTAAAAAATATGCTCTTAAAAATCCCTATTTTACAGATGAGGAAATCAAGGGTCAGCGAGGTTTAGTGTCTTCCCAGGGTCACACGGTTAATAAGTGTTGGAGTCAAATATTTAACCCAGGCAATCTCCCTCCAGGGTCTACACAATTAACTACTTCACTGTGCAGGGTAAATAACTGAGAACTCTGGGAGTAACATGAAGCCAAAAGGAAACTGATACACAGACAGAAAAATAAAGGTCTTTATGTGGCTAAAGATTATAGGTTTGGGGAGGGAAAAATATCCTTGCAAAATTATGATAAAAAGAGTGGCCATCAGAGTTTGCATTTTTAAGCCTGAGAAGCCCCAGGCTGTGGCAAGGTCCAGAGTGTGTCCATGGACTAGGCTGATACAGAGAAAAGGTGCTGGACAATAAGTCTTAGATGTTTGATGAATCTCTCACATATATTCTGAATTTACTCTGAAACAAATAGTGGATAAAAGTGTGGTCAAAAAGAGGAAGATTGGACAGGTTAGGGCACATGGTACGGCCCCAAACAGAGGTGTTATTCCACAGAAGGGAACTTGTAATAGTTTCAAAGTGGTTAAGGAGGATGTAACTTGACTATTGTAAGTGAGTGGCAGCCATCAGAAGTAGCCTGCAATTTACATGGGAAGACAGAGTATATATATGAAGAAAAAAATTACCATTAATCTGTAAATGGCCCAAGACTCTGGCATAAACTTAAACAGATTTCTCTTCGGAAAGATAATCCACAAAAATTGATATGCAAATTAAGAAAAAAAAAGAAATTAAAAAAACCTTCCTCTTTCTGTAACCTCATCCCCTAACACATGTCCTTAGTGGTATAGCCATAAGGAAGTGATGGAACTATGTTAACTATACTAATTACAAGCTCACAAGGCTGTTTTTAAATTAATGATGTTTTCCACAGTTGTCCACCTCTGTAATCAAGATACACTTATGGAATTAATTGAAATAAATAGTCATGCTCTGAAATGTGTCCCCAAATTGTCGTAAATGGGAAATGTAACAACACAGCAGCGAGGAAATTGCCTTGTCCAAGAACTATATGGTGTTTACAGATAAATCTCTGAAATTCAAAGGATAGGAGTTTCAATGAGCCTCTCTTCAATATTATATTCAAAAATGGAGAAAATGCAAATGTACTTTTTTTATCTGCTTCAGGGAACTCTCATAGTTTTTGTTATCTGTATTTTTAGTGGTGCTTCCTGACCGCTCACACTGCTGGAGCGCCTGGCACCGGGGACAGAAAAGCAATGTACCATGGTCAAGAGTAACTTTCAGAGTACTTTCACTTTGAGCTGGCTCCTTGCCCAAAGTCCTAATTCAAGTGATACTAAAGAGCTCTCTAGAGGTTGTAAAGGAAGGCAATTGCAAATGTGTAGCCCACAAAATCACTTTCACTTGGTTTTAAGGATACTTACTGAGGGTTTTCATTCTACTGTTCTTTATTGTTAGATGCGCAGGTTCTACAAAGTGCACAAAGCAAAACGCTGCAGTATTTGGCCAAGAGGCCAATTGCTAGAATGACAGATCATTGTATTACTTTCTTAAGAAATGTTCTCCAAATGCAAGAAACCACATAATACTCTGAAAATAAAATCTTGTTTCTCAGTTCTAACAAATGAATTAAAATTTATGTGAGTCCATAATTAATAAATATTAAAATGCTTGGATTCCTAAATGAAAAGTGCTTAGCACAGCGCAGGTGATGTTAGTTTTGTTCTTACCTTCGTTCACATCTAATTTAATGTTCACTTCTTTAGAAGTACCTGCATATAAGCTTTTTTAAATTTTTGCTTCATAATAAAATATTAATGCAAAATTGTATTAAAATGCTTCAAAACAAATTTTTCCATATTCCCATCCACATTCTCCATAATACATTCTAGTTTTGATGACCATGAGTATGCTCATTTTTTACATATGCGTAGTAGTATTCTGGATAGATATTTACATTTTCCCAAGTTTTTCCTCTCATTCTCCTATCACACCACATTTTAGATATCTACTTATGCTAATATCATTGAGTAAGCCTTTTTTTCCCATTGCCATGAAATATCACATGATTGTATATTAAGTTTACATATATATTTGGGTTTATTTGTGGATGTTCAATTCTGTTTTATTTATGCGTTTCACTTTTTTCTTTTTTTTTATTTCAGCATATTATGGGGTACAGATGTTTAGGTTACATATGTTGCCCTTGCCCCCCCCCAAGTCCAAGCTTCAAGCGTGTCCATCCCCTGGATGATGCACATCGCACTCTTTGTGTATGCATATACCCGTCCCCTCCTACCCCCCCGCCCGACATTTGATAAATGTTATTCTTATATGTGCACTTATGTGTTGCTCAGTTAATACCAATTTGATGGTGAGTACATGTGGTGCTTGCTTTCCCATTCTTGGGATACTTCATTTAGTAGAATGTGTTCTAGCTCTATCCAGGAGAATGCAAGAGGTGCTATATCACCATTGTTTCTTAAAGCTAAGTAGTACTCCATGGTATACATGTACCACATTTTATTAATCCACTCATGTATTGATGGACCTTGGGTTGTTTCCACATCTTTGCAATTGTGAATTGTGCTGCTATAACCATTCAGATGCAGGTGTCTTTTTCATAGAGTGTCTTTTGTTCTTTTGGGTAGATGCCCAGTAATGGGAATTTACTTTTAAATATAATGGAATAGTTTTTTGGTACCAGTAACACCACAGTTTCCCCTAACATTTTCTTTATGTTCTTTATATTTACTACAAAATATCTCTCATAGACACAAAAGTAGAGAGTACAGGAAAGCAAAAACCGTGAATCCACAAGTTAGGTATATTTTCCCATCTTTGTTTTATAGATTCCATGCCTATTCTTTGTAGATTTTTCTCTCATATTACTGTCTAGCTGATTAATCATATTGTCTCTATTGTATTTTTCAACTCATTTGCAAATTATTAATTCTGTTTGTATTCTTTTAGTGAGAATATATAAAAATTTTATCTATATACTTGACTTGAAATCTGAAGTTCATGAAACTCACCATCCTCTCCTGAACAATTCAAAGACATTAAAACACTTTGGCTCTGATCCTCCTCTCCCCATCTTCCATGTGATTGTATTATACTATTTTTGTTTGATGTTGCTTTTTACATTCTGCTCCCTAAATTGATTTTTTATTAATTAACATTTTTAAACTAAAATAATTACTCAGAGTTTATTGAAATGTTTTCCTCTTTTCTGGGTTTCATTTTTTTCACCTTTTAGTATATACTCTAGAAGTTCTGAGGGAGAGCACCTAGAAATGGCAAAATTTCTAAACTTTTCTCTGAAAACAAATTTGTTTGTCAGTATTTTTGAATGATAGTGTGATTAAGCATAGAGGTTTTTGTTCCCCGTTATGTTCCATCAGGGTTTGGAGGATAGTGCCGTAGGGTCAAACACACTCTTAATGCAAAGTCTTGTTCTTGCTTTTCCCCTCTGCCCTCTTCCCTCCTTCCTCATTGTGTGCTCTTGGTTCGTTCCCTCTATCTATTCCTGCCTTGCTCAAGTCTCTCTTTGGAGAGGACTTCCCAGGGGCCCACTCCCTATAAATTCCCCCACTTTGTCAGGATGTATTATTATTTATCCTGATCTGGTGTCACAAGGATATTGCCTATCTCTCCCTTTTGAAGGTCAAAATCCTAAGAACAAACATTTTATTTAAGTTGATGCTGTATCACCAGTGCCTGGAACAGTACCTAGCGTATGGTTGGTACTAAAGATTGTTGGAAAAAGTTATTGAATTTATAGTAGATGTTGTACTACACTTTTAATTTCTTGTAAAATAGTAGTTATTAATCCTGGTTACACATTAGAATCATCTGAGGGGCTTTAAAAACATACCCATGCCCAAGCCTACCCTTTGCTTTCAGATTCAATCCATCTGCTGTGGCAGCAGAGCATCGGTTCTTTTTAAAAGCTACCTAGGATTTTCATTTTTCTCAGTTTGCTTCTCTAAACACGATACTATTATTAATTAGGTTTTAATTTATCAAATTTAAAGCACATTTTCTTACTGCTTTTCCAGCTTGCACCAGGGCATACTGACTATATAGCTTTACTGTAAGATAATCATCCACAATATCATGACATTTTGTATATCTTCTCTCTCTTTCCCCTCAAATTGACAGGTAAAAATCTTCAGAAGCCATATTTTCCTCTCCACTCACCCACACACAAATAGACACAAGTGAGACTTTTAAAATGCTATCACCTTTGTTTTTTATTCTTCATATCTTTCCCAGTGCTTTGCATTCTTTGTGCTATTTAAAAATTTAAAATTATATATATATATATATATATATATATATATATATAAAATAGGTGTATGTGGCAAAAAAATTTGTTAATTTATTCAACGACCATTTGGTAGTTCTTTGCTTACAGAAATCCATGATTTTTTGAAGGGTGAAGTGCCCACTTCTAGTGAATAAAATCCTTGTCAGCCTAAGACAACCATAATGATGTTTCCCTTTGCCATGACTTGTCTTATGGATGAACATATGATCCAGTTTTGGCCAATGAATAATTAAAGGAGGGCTGTTATTTTGCTTATGAGAAAGATATTTTTCCTGATAAAAGATAAAGGTGCATTAGAGAAATGACCATTATTTTTCTACTTCCTCTTTATTCTGTGACGATGTGATGCCTGGTTTTACAGCAGCCATCTTGTGACTATGAGATGATAACATCATTAAAATGATAAAATAGATAGGAAGGGCCAGGAAAACCAAAATCAACAATAGCAATAACAATTACCACATCAAAAGAACCATGGGACCCTTACTTCTGAAGTTCTTGTAAGGTAAAAAATAAAAGTGTATCCTACTATTATTCAGCATTTCTGTCACTTGCAGTTAAACATAATCAAACCAGAAACAAGTTTCACTTCAGTTTCAAAAAGTCTTATTTAACATATTTTTTTCAAATTGTCAATCACACTATCAACAATTTAGATTCAACTATAGTGCATTGTAAGATGCATCTCTCACCATTGATAATGTTCCTTTTTCTCTTCCTTCATGTTAAGGTTAGAGCATTTTTTTCTGGATACATTGTTGAAATGCCCTTTGAGTCTTTGCATATATGAGAATATAACTTTCCTTTGCTTTGGCAGTGTAATATTTGTTGGTCCTAATCTTTTCACTCAGAAATCCATAAATTAATTGCATCGCTTTTTGGCTTTTACTGTTGCAGATTTAAATCTCCATGCGTGTCTGGTTCTCTCTCTCTCTATATATATATTTTTTTTTTTGACTTACCTTCATATCAGGAAGTACATAAAATTTCCTTTCTTTTTCTGGAGTTTTGAAGGCACATTCAGAGAATCTTATATTTTTTGCTAATTCTCTATAGAATCTTGACCCCACTTGTCTCTTTTTTTTTTTCTTGATTTTATTTATTTTTATGTGAAATATCCTCAAACTATCCTCCAAGACTCTCAACTTCTCTGTTATTGGATTTTTGCTTAGTGTCATGAGGTATATTTTTGATCTCCTAGGCCACTGTTTCAGCTCTCAACAGTGATCAGCTCATTATTTGATAAAAACACCCTGAACGTTATTTTTTAAAGTTAATATCTGAGTGATCTTGAAAACTGAATTACTGCTGTTTTTGCTGGTTTTGGTAAAGTTTTTACCTACACTTATGTTTCAATGAGGACACATATCCTGGGTTCAAGCTTGGTTTTCTTTTTTCTGATCATTGAGTTTTTTCTGGTTATATTTGTGTGTTTAAACAAACACAGAATCTCTGCTTACTCATGATTTGTCCAGGGCAACCTGTAGTATCATTGACTAGTAGTAGAAAATAAGAGTGGCTGATGTCTTGTGGGTTAATGGTAAGTAGTTTGACAAATCATTTATTTTCTGTTGAAGAATAAGGAGAAATAATTTGACAAATCATTTGTTCTCTGTCGAATCTCTGCCCCCAGATTTCAGTGACTCTAAACAGCAGTTTTCTCCCAACCTCAGGGTCCAGAAAAGGTCACAGCCAAAAAAGAACTCATGAGCCCAGTCAAGTTCAACTGGCTGGGTAAGTTGCAGAGAGACTTGAATTAACTAATTCGCCCATATTGTGTTATTTATGGTCTTTAGGTTTCCCCAAAATACATTTATTTTCTACTTTATCAATCCTTTAGGAAACAAGGCCTGAAATGCACTTTCTAGGATACAGGCCTCTTTCCTCCTAAAGAAGCATTTAAGGTATTCATGGAAAGATAAAGTTAGAAACAGTTTCCTAGAATCCCAAAGTTTAAAATTCTTATTTTTAAAGCCCATTATAAAGGACTTTAAAATATCTTCTGTTTCCATAGATCATATATATTTTATGTCATAACTGGGAAGAATAAATGAAAATAGAAAAAATATTTAAAAACAGGGACTATAATTTAAACTCAACATTTAATATCATAACTATATTGACTATAATTCATATTATTGGCTACCATGTCAAATATGTTTTGTGGCATACGATTGCATAGAATGGGAAGAGTATAGATTTCCAAGATTTTGCTTAACATACATTAAATGAAAATTCTCACTTATAAAATATATGAAAATTAAATCATATCTTTTGAGATTCCTAGATCAATTTTATAAAATACAAATATTTAAGTATGTACAGTTTTCTTGCTTGTCTAAATAAATCCAAACGTTAAATATTTATATTTTTTTTTACTTATAATTAAAACTATAATGTTAAGCTGGGGTAAACTCACCTGCGATGTGCACCATACTGAATTTCCCTAAACTAATTGTTCTCAAAAATTATTAATATGTGTCAGAGTCATTTGGAGAGTGTGTTAAAACATAGATTTCTAGGTGCCTGAGAATTTGAGTTTTTAATAATGATGCTAATTTTGCTAGTACCGAAACCACACTTTGGTAACCATTGCTCTAGGCAAAAATGTCTTTGATTCACTTCAAAAATTCATTTACACTCTTGAGAAAGCAATGGTATACTCAATTGTTCAAATCTGATTTGTTAATCTTTTGTCCTAGCTTTTTGTTTTACCATTTTAAGGGAAAAAACATAGCATGGTTTCTCTACTCTGCTTCCGTCTCCGGGTTTCAAACAGGAAATGCACAAGGGTGGATTCCTTTGTCAGTTATAAGGTGAATGTTCAGCCTTGAAGAGCTGAAGCAGTGTGCTTCACTGACAAAGATGCATCATAAAGCAGTATCACCCTTACCCCATGACAGTCTGTGATGAGTGATCTGCGGAATGGATAAAAGCAAAGTAGCTGCTGTGTGGCATTCGCTTTTACTGTAAATGATATCATGTGTTTGCATTTACTTTAAAGTTGATCAAATGTAATAGGAGACAGTGTTGACAGATGCTGAAAAAGTGTTAAAGTTTCCTTTTATCTTTCTTGCTTATGTGTATCTTGTACCATAAGGTTTCTTAGATGGTTTTATTAGCTGATAGATGAAATGTTGTACAAAATACCCACACAAAGGATTCCATTGTTAGAAAGAGTTGTCTGTAACTCTATAAATGATACAGTTAAACTGTTTGGTTCATGTATGGTAACACCAGACACTTTAAATAAAATGGTTTTGTATAAAAGTGCATTGTTAAAAGAAAATTAATTTGTTTTGAATATATACTGAATTTATATTAACTAATTGAGTCCAGACATGTAGACAATTGATTTATGCTATATCTGAAAACTATTTTTCAAGAAATATAACTCAGCTGGTTTATATGAATTAAATTGCAGTTTTTTCCTTAAAACTTGGCATTAAAACTATTTTCAAAGATTTTATTATCATTTTGTGTCCTACATATTTATTAAACTAAATGGGCATCATATAGAGCAAATGTCTGTAGGCCTTTCTTCAAGCAGATCAAAGGATTCTGTTTTATCCCACAAAGCTAGTGTAGGGGATCCCTTGGGAATATATAAAGACACTCACTCTATAAAGTTGAATGTATATATCAGGGTGTAAACTTTATTTTATACTGAATGAAATGAGACAAACCTTTGTAACTATTAAACTGGTGCATTTTTATTTTCCTTATATCTTTGCTGCTTCACAATTTCGCTTCTGAAGCCAGAAATGTCTAAGATAGGAGAAATTGGTTACTTGGCCTTTTTAACAAGACAAAAGCAAAGGAAACTCCTAACTATCCTGAGAATATCTGATTTTTTCATTTCTTTTCTTTCCCTGTATTGTCAGGTAAGGCCACCGGGTCTGCCTTGGGATCTATTGATAAAGAAGAGAAGCTATTCTGTAACAGGAGTTAAAGAGAACCACACAAATTAATGTAAAGATAGAGAATAGGGGAGGTACCAGAGGGCTCTGTAATACTACCAAGAGCTGAGGGAAAGTCAGAACAGCCAGGAAGGGCTCCTGGCCAGAAACAAGCAAACAAAACTACATCAAGAGTTAAATCCACCACCAAATTTATTAAGGAAAGCCAGAAGTACTCTGTATGAGAGAAGACGGTAGGTATCTGGGGACTTTATCATCTTCAAGGGCATTTGACACTTCCTGCTCCAATTATTCATTACTCTACTTTTTGAGGGAAGAAGGAAAAGGCAGGATAAAGAGATATTGAGCATTTTCCCCAAAAGATTGTTTAAATTATCCAAGTGAATTAAGATTTAAACCAGATTGAGAATTTATTGTTTTAACTCACTATCTAGTTTGGGAAGAGACCTGATTAGTTAATACGAAGTGACTATATACTCTGGTAGAGTGAACTTGGTGTGAAAACCAGATTTATTTCTGTTGTTCCAATATCAAGTCTGATTTATCATTTGTCTCATTCAATTTTTTTTGGATAAACATTATTATTCATAGTTGTATCAAAATAAACTGGGATAAATTTTTAGCTCCCTCTATCGTTGGTAGTATGTGAGATGCATGTGCAATGACTGGAATTTTTAGTCTAATGCACAGTTAAATCTTAATGACACAACTCTCTTTTCCCGGCTTTTTCCAAGGACCTATAGCTAAAATTTACCTTTCAAGGAGAGCATTCACAGTCCTTGCTTATAAAGAAGTCTTCTGGGATAGTTCATTCTTTTGGTACTGGGTGGTGGTGGAAGAAATACTTGACGCTGCTCCCCTACGGACACTTAACATATCAGTAATTTGTGTCTTGGCTTCTGTGGCAGCCTGGGAGACTAAAAGATGGTCAAGTCCATTACTCATTGGGGTCAATGGATTATAGATCAGGTACATGCAGAATATGCTCATGAAATACAGTCTGAGCTATCTGGTGGTAGAGTACAGATGTCATTTGTCATTTATCGTGTGATGTAAATCTATAATTACTTCGCTTATTATTTGGCAATGCTTTTAAAATACGCAAGGACCACATTCGTCCACCATCAGTGCGCAAAAGTGTATATTTAATTAAAAATTAATTAAGGAATTTCTTTGTCTGAAAAAAGTCGATGATGAATATTTAATTGCACAACATATTTTTCCACATTCATCATTCACCATGCAGGCCTTGCAGATGTCATTGATTACATTAAGTATAGAAGTCACAATCATCTAAAGAAACTTTAGTGTCTATTTAATAAAATTAGTAACTATTATAAGAAGACTGTACAAGTTACATTTAATATAACTGGTAAGTAAGACTTTTCCTTTGGATCAAATGACTATGTTAATCTAAATCCATTTCACTTATTTGACTTCAAGTTTTCTTGTGCATTTACAAATAATAAAGCAGTTTCCGTTCATGTTGGCTCTATTAGAAGAAAACTTTCTGAAACCGTTAAGTGAAACCAGTTTTATATCAGTGTCATCAGCAGTTACAGATGGATACTTAAAAGTATGGTTCATTTTTTCCCATCCATTTCATAGAATCAAAGTAAAACATGTTGGCAGTTAATTCTGTCAGAAATGAAACATCTGATGTTATTGTGTATACGATTGTATATTCAATTAAATGTTTTAACATTGGAAATAATTTTTGTTGCTTTTTGGTAAAAATGTGAATAAAAAATGTGGTGGCTCACAGCATTATAAAAAAACAATGCACTTACTAAATCAAAAATAGTTATGGAACTTGGTTGTAAATGCACGTATCTGTAAAGCACATGTAAGACTCATACTTGCATGTCAACAGATATAATATACAAATTAAAATAAAATCTGTATTTATTAAAAAGTATACAATTTCTTGTAAAACTAATACCAAATAAAAAATAAAAACTTTTTAACTAGGCAATATGCACCTTTATTTTCTTGCTGCTTATCACAGTTAAGTTTTGGACTAAATTTATAGATTCAAGACAAACAAGTTTTTGATAAATCATTTTGCAACAGTATTTCTCCTATGAAGGAGTAATTACCCAAAATAAAATGTGTAATCAACAGAAGGAAGAAAGAGGAGTGAAGAAAAACGCTACAGAAGGCCTCTCCTGGAGTTCTGAATTTTGAAATTCAGTCATTCAAGACTTAGGCATAACATCTTGGAACATGCTTTGAAAGACTGAATTTTGAAGTAAGCCCAGCCAGAAAGAGAGCTTATAGCTAGTTATTGAAAAGCAAAAGTCAGCTTAGTTCATTCCTGGAACCCAGAGCATGAAGCCAGGCTGATCTCCTGAACTCAACTGATCCAAAGTGCAGACACGTAGATTTATATCCACATCGTAATCATTTACTAAGAAATCATTCCTCTTTCCAAGACTTTAATATCTCAGTGTGAAGGCAAAAGGTTTTTAGGTAATCATAACTAGAAAACAGCTTCCTTCTCATCTCAGAGTTTTGGAAGAATGATGAACACAGTGCATCACTAATTTCTGAGACACATGATTTACAAAAATGGATGGAGAGAAGGCTAGTTTGACAGGTTTTGTAAATCAATTTTTGAGAAGGAACACTTCAGCAACTAACAGAAATTCTGTGGTAACTTAACTCTTCAGTGTTGTCCACACAGTTTTAATCCTTCTCTGTTTTCTCATTATGGGTGTTGATGAATGGATTTATGGTTTTCTTTGTCAATAGATAGATGAGTAATAAGCTATGTGTAGCTGTCATCCAGTTTTTATTATGCATATTATTGACCTTTCAATTTGCTAACCATAGAGGATTTTGATTCATAAGACATACAGGAAGATAAAAGACTCTGAAGATCCTAGGAGGCCTGTGTGCAGCCGTATTGGGTAGATATGAAAACAGAGTGCTGAAAGTTAAAAGCAATTTGAAAACCTTTTCAATTACTTTCCAGGCACAGATTCTATTTACTCGCCTAACTTTTTTTATGTGGAACTACTTTATATACATAACTTCCGAAATTCAGATGTGAAAGGTCAAATAATCAAATCCCTATCATTATGCAGAGAAGAAAAGATGTTTGTGAAAATTATTTACTTTACATAAGATCACATGTTTTTTAGTAATAACAGTTCTAGACCCAGGATGTGGCTTTTCTGAATTCCTATTCACTGTTCTTTTTTATAGCATTTAATGTATATTACTGTAATTACATTTAGTGATTTCGTTTAGAGTGAGCTTATCTATTGTTTATAAGGTAGTCTATGTAAAGTATGCAATTATGACCCTCCAGTCCTTAATAAATGACATCTAGACCACTTATTTCATTATTTGTTCTCACTGCTTAACTTCTAGGTAATCACAGCTAGAAAACAGCTTCCTTCTCATCTTAGAGTTTTAGAACAGGTTGTACCACATAAATTTTTAACCACATTACTTACAATAATAAATGAACAGGAAGATAGTTTGATGGATTTTATAATTAAAATTTTGGGGAGAAATAATGGGTTAAAGATTAAATTATGCAATGATGGACAACAATATTAATGTCCTCTGCATTTTCCTTTGAGCCAGTGCCCCTCGTATTATGACAACCAAGTGACTCTCTCCTCCCGTAATCTTACATTAATGACATCCTCAAACTACACGCACGTATTTTCTTTACATTTTACTCTATGTACCTCACAATATGATGTTTGTTCAATTGTTATCTTCGAACACTTTGCTCCCATCTCTGGTACAATCTGATCTTTTTTCTTTCTGAGGATATTCTCATTACTAATACCAATTTAGCCTTTGAGAGAACATTCTGGTTTGTTGCAGTTCTGAGTGACTAAGATGCCCCTTAACATATGCACTCCAAGTGGTACACACATGATTCAAGAATGGCAAAATTGTCCTGCAGTAACGAATATACCCAGGAATTCAGCTGCTTAAGACAGCAAACATTTTCCACTCATACTGCATTTCTAATACTGGTTGGGAGAAGGACTTGACTCATAATCACTCAAGACTGAGACTGATAGAGACTTCATCTGAACACGAGCTTTCACAATCACCGAGGCAGAAAGAAAGAAATGTGGTAAAACGTGCTGTTTTTTTTTTTATTTCAGCATATTATGGGGTTACAGATGTTTATGTTACGTATGTTGCCCTTGCTTCCCCTCCCCCGCCCCAACTCTGAGCTTCAAATGTGTCCATCCCCCGGATGGTGCACATCGCACTCTTTGTGTATGCGTATACCCGTCCCCTCCTCCCCCCTCCCCCCTGTCCGACACCCCCTCCGCCCTGCCCAACATCCAATAGATGTTATTCTTATATGTGCACTTATGTGTTGATCAGTCAATACCAATTTGATGATGAGTACATGTGGTGCTTGTTTTTCCATTCTTGGGATACTTCACTTAATAGAATGTGTTCCAGCTCTGTCCAGGAGTATACAAGAGGTGCTATATCACCATTGTTTCTTAAAGCTGAGTACTCCATGGTATACATATACCACATTTTATTAATCCACTCATGTATTGATAGACACTTGGGTTGTTTCCACATCTTTGCAATTGTGAATTGTGCTGCTATAACCATTCAGGTACAGGTGTCTTTTTTATAGAGTGTCTTTTGTTCTTTTGGGTAGATGCCAAGTAATGGGATTGCTGGATCAAATGGTAATTCTACTTGTATCTCTTTAAGGTATCTCCATATTGCTTTCTACAGAGGTTGCACTAGTTTGCAGTCCCACCAGCAGTGTATGAGTATTCCTATCTCTCCACATCAATGCCAATATTTATTGTTTTGGGACTTTTTGATAAAGGCCAGTCTCGTTGGAGATAAATGATATCTCATTGTGGTTTTGATTTGCATTTCCCTGATGATTAGAGATGTTGAGCATTTTTTCATATGTTTTTTGGCCAGTTTTTAAAACTTCCTCATAGAAATGCCACATTCGTTTCTACTCTTACTTCATTGCCAAGATTAAAATACATGGCTGTACTTAACTTTGAAGGGGGATTGGCAGAGAAATACAAATCTATCTTTTGCCTGGAGGGGAGAGCTAGAACATTTATGATAGAGGGTCATGTTCTATGTACTCGAACCTTAAATTCCATACTCACATTCTGTGGTGGGTAGAATTCTGAGATTGACTCCGAGATCCTGGTCCCCTGGAGTATAATTAGTATAATCTCCTTTTCTTGAGTGTGGGCAGAATCTATAAATATGATGAGATATCACTCCTGTGATTAGGCTGGCAAAGGTGAAAGGATTTTGCAGATGTAATTAAAATCCCAAACAAGGTGATTTTGAATCAATTAAAAGCGAAATGGTCTTGAGTGGGCCTGACAATCAAGTGAAACTTTTTGAAATAGGGACTGGTCTTTATTGAAGAAATAGCCTCTCCCTTTCTAGCCATGAAGAAATGAGCTGCTATGTTGCGAGATGGCCTGTGGGGAGGTTTAAGAGAGGGCCTTGGGGCAAGAAGCTGCCACTAGGAGCTGATAGAAAGAAGTCTTTAGCTGACAGCCAGCCTGCATGGTAACCTGGGAAGAGCTTAGAATCCAGCTAAGTTGTGCCTAGACTCTGGAACCACAGCACTTATGAAATAGTAAATGTATGTTGATTCGAGTCACTACATTTGTGGTAATTTATTATACAATAATAGAAAAAGAATACATATTTCCATGTTCTATTTTATATTCCATCCATTTCATTTTATACTTTTTGTAATTTAATAAATTATATATCTATGAGTATATTTAAACAGATATATCTTGATTGCCTAGTCCTTCATTTTCCAACTGTTAACATATACCTATTATGAGCCAGAAATAGTGATACTGATGACATATTTGCTAAACAAATCAAGAATGTAAAGTTTTTGTAGTGGAGAGGGTAAAATGAATGCATGATTAGTAAAAGACTATGTTAGTAGAAGCATTTTATAAATGCAGAGTCTTTCATAGACAGCAATTCATTCATTTTTTTCCTGTGATTACATACTGAGAATCTATTATGTTCCAGGATGTGAGGGGGCAGATCAGGCTTTATGGAATATGTGACATATAAGCTGGTCTTTAAAATGGATTTTTATCTACCATGTATTAAATAAAAAGTTGAAAAGTACATGACCTGATTTGGACACAAATAATATAAGCCCCTTAAGAGATGAAGATCGTGATATATTCTCTATGTTCTGAGGATGCAAAATGCCAGAGTCTCAGGGGTCATGGTGGTAGAGGCCATTTTAAGTCTTGATGCATCAGTGATTTCGATGTTATTCTACCTGGATTTGAGGGCAGCAAAGCAGGTTAGTTGAAGCACCGTCTTTTAAATTTCTTCTCAGGATTTGGTCATTATTTATTCTTCAGAGGACTTTAAATTTGAGAAAGATATCCCTGGGGATGGTCCAGGTCCACAGGCAGAAACGTGTCTGAAATTTTCCAGTGAATTTTATTCTTAAGCTTCTGAGGCTTAGAGCAAGGCAGATAAAGCACAGCTCAACAGAAAATATCAGAGGACAGTATAAATATTACCTTAATTTTCTTAAAGTTGTCTCTGGCTTTATCATAACTTTTAGGAATATAATAGAGAAGTTGGTGATAGGAATGAAGATAAAAAGTAACCACCCTTTTTTCTTTTTCAACTTCGGTCAATCAAGAGAAAGCATGTTGTCAACAGCCTTCACCTCTGATATCCAGTCAAGCAGCCTCCGCTAGAGATTGATTCACAATTGAACCGTGTTTTCACATGATTAACCTACTCATTCACACCTGAGCCACATTATACCTATGAAATGAGGAAACTTTCACTCTGCAGTCCATAGACCAGCACTCCTGTGAACAAAGATCTCATGATAACATTGCTCCCAACCTACAGTTATTTACTAAAAGGAAATTAACTTTAGAGGGAAAAAAGGTCAGTTGCTAATTCTACTCTTTAACATTGAATTTTGCAACCTTATTTTTATGCTTAAATGCATATTAACTTCAAAGTATATTTTTAATTTTTAATAACTAAAAAATGTATCTGAAATTTAACAAACTATTTAAAACTCACAAGTGAGAAAGTAATTTGAAATAAACTGAATATAGAATTTCTTTTTCTTATTGTTATTTTTGTCATTTTTGTAGGGAAAATGTAAAATGTGACATTCTGAATGTTTCATTCTAATGTAAAATATTAATCTCGTAGAAAAATAGTTGTGATATTGCAGAACTTTTTGGTTAAATATTTCTCACCTGTTACTCAAAGTTTCAAAAACTAGAATTTAGTTTCTCATTTAGAGTTGTCAAATTGCTTTTGAACTAAGTAAAATTGACTAAATTGAAGATATTGTATTTAAATTAAAATTGCACCCATATTATAAAAGTCAGCTGAGGCATAATCATTTCACTTAGTTTTTATTATAGTTTAGAAAGCAATAGACACCATATAATTTCTATTAAGGAATAGGATAAATTGAAAGTCATTTGTGGATAAAACAGCATTATTCTTTTTTTAATTTTTAAAAGAAATCCTAATCTTTTGATCACAGCTTTAAAAAATGCAGTCATGAAGTATGCCAACAAGAACTTTAGTCCCTCCTCAAAGAATAGATACAATAATCTCAAAAAGATGTACTATTTAATATCCAGTGACTGTACATTTCATGATGTCTTCCTCCAACAATGTCTACTTTTATACTAGATATTGCACCCTAGAAGAATTTGTGCCAGCACTTCTGAAAAAATGACCAATTTTATCCTTTGGGGCAAATGAATATATTTTCTACTCTAGGAGTGAATCTCAGTATTTCAGAACTTTTTAATTCTCATTATTACTTTTAAAATGTGACAAGATCAAAGCAGAGTGTCAGAGTTGAATAGGAATGCTGTATAATGTCCAGATTTTTCCCAAATGTAATGTTTCCTAAGTGGTTAGTATTTTCCATTTTATGTAAGTTATGCCATATAAACAGTGAGAAGATTTTGATGTTAAAAGACCAAAATGAAAAGTTTAGTGACAGAAAATTGGTATTAATATTCTTTACTGGGTATGATTTAACATAATTTACACTGGACCATTGTTATATTTTGGAAAACATTTTGATCAGCAATTAATATGAATCAGTTATAATAGAAGCATGCTCAAGTTATATTTCTTATCATGTTTGCTTCCACTTTGTTCCAGGTTCTTTACATATATCATTTATTTCTCTATATTTCTCTAATAATGATTCTTCAAGTTGGGGATAACACCCACCCCTTTACAGATGAAGAAAGTGAGGCTTAGCATGATTCAGCACATTTGTGCTCATTCATTATTTCATGTATGCGTACTTAAATCATTTATTTATTTAAGAATTTTTGGTGCTTTGACTACCTAACTATGGGCAGGGCACAGTATCAAGTGCTAAAGAATCCTGAGAGAATTCTAAATTTGGTAGCATTTCAAGGATTGTGAAAAGAGAAGTGCTGTCTCAGGCCTGTGTTCCAAAGCACCCCATAGGTTATGAAAAACAGGCTAAGTCAAAGTTTCAATTTAGAATAAATATGCTTAAATTACAGTAGTCTTGGGAACCTAAGAAAAATCTCAGTAGCCTATGTGGCACTTTAATGAACCAATTTGAAGTTCTTAGGCTACTGACCAGCAGAGTAAATTGATTTGTTCTTTGCTCTTTGGATTTTTTGACCTTATTGTCACAGGTTGTGGTGTTGGGGACCTGAGTTGAACCCAATGTAGAGTTGCTTCAAAAAGGTTAACTGTAGAGGATCACTTGCCCTCTTTTGACATATTGTCACACTCAATCATCACTGTGGTCATTGGGATACAGTAATAGATATGAAAGATTCACTGAAAGGCAGTGAATCTTTGGACAGAACAGGGTGCCTTTTGATTCCATGTCTCTGGCACAATGTAATGGAGTTCACCAATGTGGAATTATAGGCCTACTGGGAAATTCACTAAGGATCTATATTAAAATCAATTAAATCTTGCATTAGAAAAGGCAATTTGTGTGAATATAATAGCTAAATTAACTCATGTCCCAGGCTGAGGAATTCTGACAAATAACTGCAATGCCATGATAATGCACTTGACAGATAGACAATACTGTAAAATGATGCAAGCCATATCTTTAAGTATCAAAATAACTAATGTTTTAATATAGTACAGACTTTAATGCATCATAAAAGAAATGATGTGATAATATATTTTACTAAAGAATTTAGCAGCGGGAGTAAAACTCAATTAAGGCCAGACTCATTAACATTTAATTTCATTTGAGCCTTTATTGCTTGTAAATGTATAGTTTCTTAACTTTCTCCTTCACTCTTACTCATAATTCTAGAGAGCCTTACATCTTTCATGGATGATGGTACTTCGCTCTGAAACTCCAACAGATGATTTTTTCATTTATGAAGAGACATGCCTTTCTTTTTGAGCTGATATCCCCAGATTTGGGAGAACATGAGTTGTTAGGGAGTCAGATCCTATATTTGTGAAGATGATTCCAAGTGATCTGAGATAATTTAAGGAAAATACCATTTTGACATGTACCACTAGTTTCATGGCATAAATACACCTGCAATTTTGGAATAGGCAAAATACCAGGAAATCTAAGGCAATCTAGGATTTTAGGACATGTGTAAGTAGTCTGACTTCCTTTGGTATTACTTATTTGAAAGTTGGAAATAGTACTATTTATTTGAGAAATAAAGTACTATACCAATATTTGTGTTGATGTTCTCAGGAGAAGTTATATATTACACTATTACTCTATAGTACTTCACTGGAATTTAATTTTCCAGTATTCTA
>NW_012149641.1:394658-399637 GCF_000956105.1 Propithecus coquereli
AATATATAACTACAGGCAAATGAAAATCTCAAAAGTAACATGAAGAAATGTTCACTGCAGACAGTTGAATTTATGATAATATTTGAAATATAAAAATGACATCTGGTGTTTATTCATTTACAATTTTCAAGTACATTCATAGACATTTTGAAATTTAATATTAAAATAACATCATGAGGTATATAGGTAAAAATAAATAGATAAAAGCTTTGGCATATAATTATTTATTCAAGTGTACAATGTTAACAGGTTCAGGGCTGGTATTAGAGGCCTTTCCAATAACTGATTCAAACTTTAGTATTTTTGGCAAATTTTAAAAATGCTGTTAAAATAAATTATTTGATTTTAAAAATTGGGATTCACAATTTTAATGTTATTTTCATGTATAATATTGATCACTCTCAGGAGACATATTGAGCATTCATTCACTGAAAATCAAATTTTGGTATCTCAGCCAAATCTAACGTACACTTGGGCTAATTTTTTTGTTGTTGATTGTATTGCAGATAATCTTGTCTCTTATTGATATCCTGATTAATTGCTTGCTCAGCTGATAGTTTCTTCTGTTGGCCTGCACTCTCTGCTTTGTCAACACTCAGGTGTAACTGTTTACTCTTTTTCTGGTTACAGTTTAGTGTTCAAGAGGAAACAAGAGATTAACCTTTTGTTTTATATCAGTTAGAAAGAAAAGTTCATTTTCTGGGAGGAAGTGAGCATAGAGTTACATATTAGAACTGGGTAGTTTCTAATTTCAAATCATAATGTTTCAAATGTTTTGAAATCTAAGAATAAGTATAAACATATGTAAGTAGTACAAAGTATTTTCATATTTTAAAATAAATAAATTTGCCTTATTTGCATTTTTGTCACAGATAACAATAACTAATTTGAATATAAGAGTACTCTATCACAAATCAAAATAAAAATTCAAATTATGTACAACTAACAATGGACATAATTAACAAAATAGCAGCAGTATCAATCAGTTTTGATTGGGTATGTTAATCATTAATTATATTATTTCATCATTATTTATTGAATAGTTAGTGCCTGTTAGCTACAAAGTCAGGCACCAAGTGTGGGAGATGAATAAGACTTAGCATTCATCCTTAGATGGCTCACACTCATGTGGTAAGTCTCAGGCTAGGGGTTGAGAATGACTTGTCTCAGAATCCACTGGGTGTATTCATTAAAAATGCAGATTCCTAGACATTAGCTCAAATTTATAATGGGAATTTCTGGTTATGAGACACTAAAACATTTCTGATTTGAGATTCATTGTTCTAGTGGATCCAGAGTTGAAAATAATTAGATTTAATCAGGTAACTGATGTTACCTGTCCTCCAAAATTCAGCATTTGTATTTTTTGACCCATCCATGCCATTTTATTTTTTCAAATTGAGCAAGTTGAAATAAAGTGAAAATTTCAAGAAATGTGACTGCAATTTATTACAATACCTTAGCTTCTTTAGTGTAAAAATCTCTTCCAGAGAATAAAAAGCCCATTTATATAAGTATTATAATAATAGCAAGTATGCATTTAAGATATAGTATGCACCAGAATCTGCACATATATTGCCTCATTTAATTCTCAACAATGCTACGAAGTAGAAATTATTACTTCAATTTATAGATGATGACACTAAGCCTTGGAAATTCAGTCAATGTTTGAATCTTGGTGTTTATTAACTCCAAAGCTTTTCTCTTCACTACTGAGCTGTATTATACATTATACCTGGTCCCATGCACTGATTAGATAGAAGAGATACCTAAATATACCTTGAGCACTAGATAGCCATCTAATATAAGCTTGCTGCTCTTAGCTACAGTGTATCAGTTGCAAGATGAAGGAAGAATTTATTCCCACCAAAATGACCCTAGAAAATCTAATAAAGAATGAACTTGAACAAATAACTTGAAATGTTATTTCATCTAATTAATTATTGTGTGTGGGAATGGATTATTATTTGAAATACTTCACTGACCATTTTCTATTCATTCCTAAATAGTTTTATTTTAAAAAATGAAAACAATTTTGATCATTTAGTAAATTATTATTCCCTAAGAAAAATGGAAGTTCAAATGAATACAAATAATAATGAGGAATGCAATATGAATTATAATTCTAAACTCTAAGGATTATACATAAAATTGTGTTAATTATAGAGGCTCTCCCAATGTTCAGTGAAGTTGATTAGAATCACTTGTAGACATGAGAATGCTCACACAATCAAACGAAAGTAAGTGTGGTATTTTAATTATTCACACCTGCAAACATTTGACGAAAACCACCCTGGGGATTTTTTTTTCAAGTGTTAGAAATAAATATACAACTTCTGTTCAGCCTGAAATTTAAAAGAAGTCTTCCAAACTTCATTCTTTTATGAGGTGTGAAAACAGGTATTTCCTAATGATTTTATCTAAAATATTTTCCAAATAGACCACTTTTCCCTGTTTGTTCTTCATCCCTTCCATTTGCCACTTCGTTATTAGTATTGTCTTTCTAAAACTATGTGTTTTGTTTGTTTGTTTGTTTGTTTTTTAAAAGCCAGTAGTATTATCCTATTTCTATAGAAATTTTCGTGTTTTTTTAACCAATCCTTTTGGCATAGTTTATGCAGTCATTCACAGTAATGTGATCATTTTAAATGAGTCTACATTCATTAAGGATCATTTTGTTTTAAGGAAAAGAAACCCATTTAAATAAGCTAGAAAATTCTTGAGTGATACAGAATTGTCACAATATCCAAGAATAAAGGAACAGATTGGTCTCACAGGAGGACAGAACTAGCCCTCTGCCTTCATGAACCCCAGAATCTGAGGCTGGTTGGTTTTTTATCTCCTCTGCTCTAGCCTCTTCTTCCTTCTCTCTTTCTGCAGTCCAGATTTTCTCCTTTCATTTATAGAAAACATCCTTTCTAGTTGTGGATATGTGCTTTCCCATACTTAGATCTTACTGCTGAGACTCATTCTGTCCTAAATCCTAATTCTCAAGAGAAAAAATACAACAGAATCCATTTAAACTCCAGTGTTCACACTGTTCTAATCAACCATGACTGGCTGGAAGGAAGTGGTACGGTCGCTTCAAACTAACGTGGGAGTCAGAATCAGAATGATAGAAAGAACTACAGGTACTAATCAATTCTCACAGAAGTTTGTGCAAGCCAGACATGACCCTCTCTTCCACAGCCAGACCCAAAGTATATCATCTATAGGAGCATTTTCAAAACACCATGATCTCTCTGCTCCTCTTCATTTGACAGACAGGTGTATCTTCTCATGCACTGCCAGCCACGTCCCTGAGACATGATGGTGGGTTAAAGTAAAAGGATTTGGCTGTATTGAGCACCTGGTCACCAGGGCTGCCAATAACTCCAGAAAACTATATATTATTGCCATCAATAACTCCTTTATTGACCTCAACTACATGGTCCACATATTCCAGTATAATTTCAGCCATGGCAAATGCAATGGCACAAAGCTGAGAATGGGAAACTTGTCATCAATGGAAAGCCCATTTTCATCTTCCAGATGTGATATCCTGCCAACATCAAATAGGATGATGCTGTACTGAATATGTTGTGGAGTCCACTGGTATCTTCATTACCTTGGAGAAGGCTGGAGCTCACTTAAAGAGTGGAGTCCAAATGTTATCATCTCTGCCCCTTCTGCTGATTTCCCCATGTTTGTGATGGGCATGAACCATGAGAACTGGGACAACTCCCTCATGATTATTAGCAATGCCTCCTATATCATCAATTGCTTAGCCTCTGAGCCAAGATCACCCATGACAAATTTAGCATATTGGAGAGACTTATAACCACATTCCATGTCAGCACTGCCACCTAGAAGACCATGGATAGCCCCTCTGGGAAACTGTGGCTTGACGGCCATGGGGCTGCCCTGAACATCATCCCGGGATCTACTAGCACTGCCAAGGCTGTGTGTAAGATTATCCTTGAGCTGAATGGGAAACTCGCTGGCATGGCCTTCCATGTTCCCACGTCCAACATATTGGTCATAGATTGGACCTGCCATCTGGGGAAAGCTGGCAAATATGATGACATCAGGAAAGTGGTGAAGCACGCATTGGAGGGATCCACAAAGGGCACCCTTGACTACATTAATGATCAGGCTGTCTCCTGTGACTTTAAAAGTGATACTGTACTGCCTTTGATGCTGGGGCTGGCACTGCCTTCAAGGACTTCTTTGTCAAGCTCATTTCCTGGTTTGACAAGGAATTCAGTTACAGCAACAGAGTGGTGGACCTTTTGTTCCCCTTGGCCTCCAAGGTGGCCTCTGTACCACCAGCCCTAGAAGAACATGTGATACCTTCTGCTATTGGGTATTTTTCATCCCAATTCATATCCCAACACACGAAAACATCCCCCCTCCTTGACACAGTTTCCATCCCAGACCCTTTAAAGAAGGAAAGGGGCTTTGGGAGTCCTACTTTGTCATATGCCATAAATAAAGTACCCTGTACCCCACCAAAAAAAAAAAGGAAAGGAAAGGAAAAGGAAATTGGAATCAACCACTCCCCACCCCCCAAAAAATAAGAACCTCACCATCATCCCATGACTCTCCCCATACATAGCTAGGCACATAGGCACCTATGTGAATTATCTCTGCCCAGGGACATGTGCTTGAGTCTCAGGGCCCAGAGCTTTTATGTAGGGTTGGTGACATAGCATGGTAGCTGAAATTCAGGATCCCAACAATTTGGATGTTTGCACAAAATGATTCTGATAAGTCTTGACAATGTACTGAAGTGAGTCCCATTGCTCTAAGTATATACAACATCATCCACCAGTAACAGAGAATATTTTGTGGGTCACATTCCCAGAGTTGGCCAAGAGTCAATAATAACTGAAGATTCCCTGGGAGCTATTCAAGGATTGATCAATCAGACCTGCTATTATAATTATTTCCTCACAGTCACATTGTCTATAAGGCCTTCCTAAGTACTCCTAGTACTC
>NW_012149641.1:400657-401828 GCF_000956105.1 Propithecus coquereli
TTTTTTTTCCTTGATGAACCATCAAACCTTGCAAGATCTGTGGGTTGCTGCTACTAAGTGATACATGGATCTTGGCTATTCCAGAACTTCTCAACTTCTGTCTCCTTGCTCACTTTAGAATAAAGTCCTTCTTTCTCTCACCTTACCACCTCCAAAGCATTTTTTTTTCTCCTACCCAGACACATGGCATCATCTCTTCTGAGTCTTCTTCGTATCCTCTCTCTGATTCATCCTGCAAAACATCCTCAGGCATGTAATTTCAAAGGGCCTAGTTAGAATATTCCTGTTTTGAAGAGGGATAAAGGGAAAATACAGAGGGAAACACAAATTGATATCTCAAGAATGACTCTGTCACTTTGTGATGCTCACTTTATGTTTTTCTCTAATTCTGGTAGTTTTAACATATAGTAGCTGAGTTATAGCCATACTATAGTATTATGTTTTAATTCACACTATTACTTCCTACTTCTAATTATATTACTTTAAAAATAAAATAAGCAGACTCAAGGAGGTTCTTTAAGTTCATTCATGCATTAATGAGGAAGATTATACCATGAAGAGATAGAAGGATAGAGTAGCTAGAAGTAAGAGTTGCACAGTCAGACTGATGTGTAACTGAATATAGATTCTGCCACTTCTTAGCCACTTACTAACGTCTGACCTTTGCATAAAGTGACTTTTCTTACCTTAAAAATGGGATAAGGCAAATCAATAAAGATAGACCTCAGATTAGTGGTTGCAAAGGGGTTGTGGGTGGGAGAAGAAACTGAACACAAAGGGAAAGAAGAGGACTTATGGGAGTGATGGAAATATTCTATGCCTTGATTGTAGAAATGTTACAAAACTCATGAAACTGTACACCTAAAAAGACATGAATGTTACTGTGTGAAAATTATACCATAATAAATCTTAATTAAAAGAAACAGGATGATGATACCTTTTTAAGGAAGTGTTTAATACTCAGTGAGCACTCAATAAATATTAGCTTTTATCTTAATTGTTACTTGGGATTCTCTAAGAAATAGTACTTACCTTGGTGATATACATGTAACATTTTTGTTATGGCATGCAAAAGTACATAATTATGGGGAATTGCGAAGGAAAAGTACTGAAAATATTTCCTATAGTCTCCCAAACGTATGGATCTGGAGAAATAATTAGAATGGCATGA
>NW_012149641.1:403268-404845 GCF_000956105.1 Propithecus coquereli
GTATGATAATTATGTCCCACTCAAAGCAGAGATAGGCTTTGCGCAAGTGGGTAGCTAATTTAGATCACAGAAGTGTAAAACAGTTCAAAGAGTCTTTGTATTTAGATACGGTTTCGGGAAATAGCAAGTCAAAATTATGGTGTGTATACAAAAAGTATGTGTGTGTGTGTGCGGGGTGGAGGGGGATTATTCATTATTATTAACATTAACATTCCAGTCTTCTTTTTTCTTCTCCTAGTCCTCTTTCTCTACTACTATTTGCGACTTGCTTACAATATTCCATCGATGGCATGAGACAATTTTAATATGTTATCTCATTTGTAGTACATGAGGAAATGATGTCAGAGTTATCTCATTTACAGATGAGGAAACTGAAACTCAGAACTCTGAAACCTGCCTGTGCTCATTAAGAGAGAATGTCAGAATTCATACAACATCTGCCTGCTTGCATAGTCTGATATTACTGCAGGTGTGTCAGTGAAAAATGTGATAGAAATGTTTTCTGACCACTATTCTTCCATGACATGACATTGAAGACAACTGTGAAATCCTACTGCCAACTGCATTCATTCACAGGAACCAATATAGCATAGTAACGTGGTGGTCAAACCGGCAGCTATTATAATTATTTTTACAGATTCTGTGCTTAATAATTTTTAGATGCAATTTCTCTTATCAAAATACACCACTAGAGAAGTAGATTTGTGTGTCTTATTCTATCTCTGTCTAACGTTACCTGTTTCTATCTCTGACTTTAACTTCTTTCTCTATTATATCAAATTCAAATAATGTTAAAGGGATATAGACTCTGAGAGACTTATTATTTTCCTTTCTCCAGTGCCCTCAAGGCTGCTGCAGAACAACTCCTGCCACTTCATCATTACCAGTCGAGGCCACATATGATTGGAAGCCGCTGCACTTCCAAACGCCACGGCAGGCACACATACGCACACACACACTCACACACACACACACACACACACACACACACGCGCGCACGCGAATACATTTGTCATTTTTCTTTTTCAACTGGATATGATAATATAAAGAAACTTTACTTCTAAAAATGGCTTCAGACTTCACTTTTCTCAGAAGAAATGAAAGAGGAAGTGTCTGCTAAAATGATTTCCTTGTTCCTTGAATTTTCTCAGTCATTCCCACCTTGACCTAAATTCTATAATCCTTTACCACTTGAGTCATCTCTGTTGATATACTGTCTGGTAGATAATTCTCTCAAATGTGTCAGAAATATCTAGTGTCCAGTGATTTGTTTCTTTTTTCTTGTCAAGAGAAAGAAAGACTTCTTTTACCTGATACCAGATTTTGTAGCTCACATTGTGTAGTCTGAAGCTTTAATCAAATTTAGATTCTATGCTAGATTTTCTATTGTTTAGCTTAATGACTTTATATATTTTAAAATATATAGTCTTTTTTAACAAGATTTCATAGTATCAGTAGACTTTCCATTATAAAATACTAAAAGGTGAGGTAATTTAATTTCCCCTTCCATCCTTACCTGATTTACTTTCCTAAGTTTACACTGATATTATTTTGAAATTTTCTTATTTTAATTCTGT
>NW_012149641.1:406930-407298 GCF_000956105.1 Propithecus coquereli
GGTGCCTAATATCAATCAGAGAAAAAGTCTTCTGACTACAATCCCCATTTATGAGCACTTCTCCCCGGTGCTCTGTCAATGGAAAGGAAACTGTGATTTATTCACTGACAATTATTGGCTATTCCATCATTCTTTTCTCTGTTTAAAACATTTATTTGGTGTTTCTACAAATACAAATTTAAAATTGCAAATAGGAATTGAATATACTGGTTTTGATATGGCTGTTTATTCTGTATAGATGCATTCTACTGGCAAAAAAAAATGTTTTCATAGGAATTGAACATAAAAATAGAGATCTTTGTTAAGGAATTCTGATGCAGACAGATAACTCGTGATTCACAGTATACCTGATGCTAACTAGTTTTGTT
>NW_012149641.1:409074-409961 GCF_000956105.1 Propithecus coquereli
TCAATTCATGCTGATCAATTAACCACTGGCACAAATCTCATGATTTTTATGTGAGTAAACATATTGCTAATATTTTTTTCTTTCTAGTCATCTTGCAAAGATGTGTACATTACATTTTTCTTATATTAAGTTTTATACCTCCAAGGAAAACTCACTAATCCAATCCCTGCTCATTCAGCTTTCTTGTGTGACAAGGCATTCAGGCCACTTCCTAGTCTGGCCCAAACTACTTTTTAACTCTTTCTTCCACTGCTCCCTGGTATGAAACCTCTGCATTCTTGAGAGAATAATCTCTAGCTCTCCCTCAGACATACCTAATTTACTCTAAACTTTGCTTCTTTGTTGCTGTTGAAGCCATTATCCTCTTGCTTCTCACGCAAGTCGCACTCATTCTTTGAGCTTCACATCAAACCCTACCACTCTCAGGAAGCTTTCTCAACCACTGTGGGTTCTTACTTTCCTCAGAATCGAGGAATTATGTTATGACTCAACTATTCCTTTGTTTGGAGTTGTGATGATGCCTGTTTCTCTTGTGTCTCCAAATAGTGAAACAAATACTACATTTTTGCAGAACACCCAGTACAGTATCTGTATAGAGACACTCAAAATGTTTCAGTGGGTAAAATAAGTAAATCTGCTCTGCTGGATAATTAGCTCACAGTCATCACATCTTTACTCATTGGAAAAGACTAAGTGGCTATCATGTAGAAATTACACTGATACTATAAAAATTTGATCCTGTTTATTGAAATGGAGCTATATATCCCCATTGTACCAGGTCCAAATTAATCCATCATGTGTGAAAATACTATATTATACCCACACCAAGCCACATGCTGCTATGTTAATGTAAGATTCAAAAACAAAAAACCACAAAAAATTTCCTT
>NW_012149641.1:410011-410758 GCF_000956105.1 Propithecus coquereli
TGCCTCCTAGCTTAAAAGTAGAAATCCAGTGCTTCTTTATAAAGTGATTATAAAAGAAAAAAGGAATAATATCCTAATATTATATACTAAGCTGCTTATCCAGAATTTAACTGAAGTGTGTAATTGTAGTGTTATGAAATATATATTCAATGCTTATAGAATTCTAGGGGTTTTGATAACTTTCTATAAAATTAATATCTTTATTTTGGGATTAGTTCAGTTTAGTACAAATAGTAGACATTTTATAACCTCTTTCAATAGGAATTCAAATCATTTTTTAAGATAGCTTCAGGCTTCTGGCTAACAACCAATTATATAGTTGGCTTATGAATATAAGAGCAAGCAAGTCAGATGACACCAGAAAAGGAAGAGGAGACCAGATCAGAAGAGGAAAAGGAAATGAGACCAGACCTGACCAGAGGAGGAAGAGGAGACCAGACCGGATGAGGAAGAATTCCAACAATTCCTAAACTGCCCCTACCTGGACATTGGATATTTGATTATTCTTCATTTCTAGAAAACTGGAGATCTTTGGGTATTGCTTTAATGAGAGCATATATACTTAAACTGAGGAGTGTTTAATTGTAACTATCTTTGGATTTCAGCTCTGCTAACTCACTAGCTTTACGACCTTGGACAAATTATCTAACTCTGAGCTTCAGTTTCTTCTTCTGAAATACTGAGAGAATTATTGTACCTACTTCTATCTAATGTTGGGAGGATTAAATCCTATAAATCAAGTAGTGT
>NW_012149641.1:422236-422579 GCF_000956105.1 Propithecus coquereli
TATCATTTATCTATTTACTACCTATGTATTGTGATATGTGATATATGTATGTGTATATATAAGTGTGGCAATGGAGGAACAGTCTGAAACAGGAAGAAAAACATATAGTTTTGCACTATTTCAAGAAAAGAAAAGCTTGATTTATTATTCATTCTTGCTGAGTGTCACTGGTTGGTATTAGTTAACAACATTGTGAGATAATTTAGTTGCTTTCCAAATGATTTACACTCATTGTTCTTCCTATTTATTATCTTAGTTCCTTAGTTCTACCTTTTGATGGTGGTCTTATTTAACAAGTAAGCAACAAAAAGCAAGGTAAAGAAAAATATTTTTTAATAAATTA
>NW_012149641.1:423929-424994 GCF_000956105.1 Propithecus coquereli
GATTACATTATAAAAAATTTTAAGTGTGTCTTATTTTGAGAACTGACCTGACAATTTTTTAACAAGGATTTGAAGAGATCAATCATCTATTTTTATATTCTTGAGTTCAGCTGTACACAGAGGACCTCATTGCTTGAACTTTCCTTCTCTCTATACATAGACATTTTTATAAAATATTCATAAGAAATTGTTGACTATAGAACTATGGCAATTCTCTTGAGTGATCCTGGGAGTTTTTCAGTCAATGAGCTTCATGCGGCTCTGGCAGCGTGAGCTATGCTTCATAAATCAGACTAAAACCATTTTACGCTGCTTTTAAAATTACTGCTATCAACAAAACCCATGAGCCTGAATTACTTAATCTATGCAGATGTTGTTAACTGCATTAATTATTTAATTCTGACAATAAAACAGCAGTTCCATTTGTGTTAATACAGAGCATTCATACTGCTAATTTTTGAAAGGATATTTAACTACAGGACCACTAGATGGGAGTAGACAACTTTTTAAGCTACGTACAGCACAATGTGAAAATGGTAGTTGCTAAACTTAGATGTAAGGTAATTCTAGGTTACTGTATTACATTTCTAACCAAAGCTCACAAAATACCTTTTGTTAACTAGAGTAGGTTACATTTAGATTGAATTGCTTTCCTCAAGAACTAAATTGATTTGTGGGAACTTTCTTCTTCATTGCTAGCATAGTCATCTCTAAGATTTCATGATGAATCAACTATATAGAAACTTTCTTCTGTTTATTGACATGAAACCAATCTATTTACCAGTTAAATAACCACTAGTTCAATGAACTAAGTTGGTCTTTTGAAGTCTGAATGTATTTTTTAAAAATGATCATATTAATTAAAAATTAACAAAAGGAATTTCATAGGTTATTGTTATCTTTAGACAGCTTTAGTTAATTGCTTACTTCATGTACATTTGTTGAATATTAAGCTTCCCCAATCAGACTTGTGCATAAAGCCAGACACGTGCATAAAGCAAAATCATTTTTTTTTATAAAACAAGGACATAGTGAGCCATGGCAGGTCAATGAAATTATAATTGG
>NW_012149641.1:437320-437748 GCF_000956105.1 Propithecus coquereli
TTCTTAAAAATAATCAATCTTATAATTTAATCACTGTGTGATATTGCATATGTTTAACATGGGGTCAATATGATACAGGCTTCTAAAATCAATTTTTTCTATTTTTTAATGAAATTCACTAAATTCTTCACCTGAAAAATAATGCAATGACATCTCAATTCACAGAATCCCTATAAAGATCAGTTGACATAATGGATATAAATGTTCTCTTAAAAATATAAAGAATCATGAAAGTATAAGTTTTTTCCCCCAATCTTGGCACTTGCATTATAATGAATAGTTTTTGAAGCAGCCAAAGGAAAGAAGAAAACAAGATAATAATAAGGTAGTCATTTTCAAATATTCCAAATGAATCCCTATGTGGTAAGGTAAATCATGGTAAATAAAGTTAGAATATATTTAACTTTAGAGGTCTTACTAACAATTAG
>NW_012149641.1:441865-443103 GCF_000956105.1 Propithecus coquereli
AACTAACCTACTAGGTTTCCTCTCTATGCATTTTCAAACAGTAAGTTTATGTAAAATTTGATTTTTCAAAGTGAAATAATTAAAATACAAGGCAGCTAGAATTATTGAAAACAACAACCTCAATTAACATAAAACTCAAATATACATAGCCATGAAAAAATGTTACATAAGGAAAAGATATACATATTGGTCTCGCTAGCCATTTTAGTTTACCTGGTCAAAATACAATCTCAAGCTCTATTCTGTTAAACAAACAATAAGTAGTGAAAGAGATTGTCCCTTGTCTTCCAAATAAAATATACTACTAATTTTTTGTAGCTCCATAATTAAAATAAGTAAACACATACTATGTACTGTATTACATTTTATAGTCACATTAAGCATATCTTACTTACAGAAAAATCTAATTCAAATTAGACAGAGTTTAGTGTGAATGAGAACATGAAATACATTACAAAAGTCAAAGAGAACTAAGATGGAATAAAGCTGTGGCTTTGCATTTCCAGAGAGGAGAACAAGCCTTTCTAAATAGCTTATTTGACTTGGGAATTTTCCAAGCTTGCTTAACAGGAACTACGTTTTAATTCCAGAATTATCAGCCAGAGGGAATGGTTTTATAGTCGACACATAAGGTTTGAAATACTTGGACTTCCTGCAACTACAGGTTCAAATCCCAGTTGTGCTCCATTCTTTGGTGGTGGTTGAGTTAAGTACCATGCACGTGTATATACATGTGTGAGGGGATTTTTTACAGATGAGGCGTCCAAAACGAGAGCAATGGTTGCACTGTGTGAAGATCCCAATGCAATTTTCCTCAGAACAGAGTGTGTGGCTCATGAATGACTGCAGCTTCTGGGAATCTTGCCAAAAACCTAGGGCAACCGAGAGTGTGGCTTTGCTCTAAAGGAGATTAAACTCCCTATTTAAAAGCTCCCTATACTCCACCATTGTGAGGGTTACACTCATTACCTTTACCATGTTAGATGGTGAGTTAATACACATGCCTAAATGCAATATCTTAATTCTTCTCTCCCTCTCTGTTTGACAGAGTTGGTAGATTTGCCACCACACACTGCATTCAAGGTTATTGATTTTCAGCAGTGCACACAAAAGGCTATTGCAAAGGAAATAGTGTGTGCACTGGATGGAGAGTCATGTAAAAGGCAGAAAAGTGACTCGTAGAAGTTAGTTCAGTAAGAATAAAAAATACTTTTTAAAAGCTAACATAATAAAATTAA
>NW_012149641.1:444643-446094 GCF_000956105.1 Propithecus coquereli
CTGTGAAGAACAGGAAAAGAGAGTTGCCTCATCATATACCATAAAGTATTATGGACCCATGATAAATAAGACAATGCTATTATTAGTCTATGAACTAAGAAAACATCGAGTAGAATAAAAAGCCCAGAAACAATCCACATATTTGTGGATTTTCGATTTATCAGAAAATAGGATTTGTGGTTTTGTGGGAATTGATGAATTTTTAAATACAATGTGTTGATATGATTAGTTTTCTGTATGGAGGTAAGTGAAGTTGGACCCCTAACTTGTCCTATATGCAAAAATTACTCCAGGTGGACTAAAAACTTTAATATTAAAAGAAAAACAATAAAGCTTTTAGAAGCCAGTAGAGAAGAATATCTGTGTAACCTCAGTAGACATTAATTTCTTAAGACTCACATAGCAAAACAGAGATCAATTTGACAATGCTAATACTTAAAAGTTTAGTTGCTCAAAATATCATGTAGAAAATAAACAAGTTAGAAACAGAAACATTATTTGCAACACATAGATTTGACAAAAAATAATTATGAATAAAAGTAAAATGACTCTTCAAAAGAGAAATAGTCAAAAGTCCTGAATAAGCACATGAAAAGTGATTCATTGACATGCAGATATTCTAAAACTATTAATAAAGAGGAAAATAAAATTTAAGACCAGTAAGATACAGGTTTTCTCTCAACAGTTTGGAAGAAAATTTTTTTAAATAAAACTTTGACAATAAGAAGATAAAACTATGGATAAACTGGAATGTTGTTATAATGTTGGTGAATTTAAATTAATAAAACCACTTTAGAAAAAAATTTCCAAGCTCTAGTAAACTTGAAGATAAACATATTAGTGTCCACAAAATACTTTCTTTGGTATTCAATCTAGAGAAAGATGTGTACCTGTAGACATGTATCAGAATGACCTTGGCAGTAATATTTATCTTAACCAAAAAAAGGAAACAAATCAATTGTCTATAAGTAGTAGCATGTGAAAATATATTATGATATAGAAAGGAATTCTATACATTAGTAAAATGGAACAAATGACAGGTATAAACAATAACATGGTTGAGTTTCAGGAACAGCATGTAAGGTACAAAAAACAAATTGCAGAGAAGCGTATAGAGTTGACTCAATTTATATGAAGTTAAAAAACAGGAAAAACTCATGTATTGTTAAGGGTAAAAATAGTTTTGGTGCAATAATAAATCAAAGCAAGGAAACAATAAACATGAAATTCGGGAAAGAAGTTACCTCCCTGAAGATAACAAGATGGGATGGAAGAAAGTCATGCAAAGGGGCTCCAATTAAAAGAAATATTTTATTTAAGGAGAATGTTTGGTAGTGGAGCTTCATCATATTATACACTATTAATATATGTTTAATATATAATATATGTGATTGTACATATTTTTTTATCTATGAGTATTTAATAAATGTCTTTTATGCCCCAGGAAAAAA
>NW_012149641.1:446144-446884 GCF_000956105.1 Propithecus coquereli
ACTATTAATATATGTTTAATATATAATATATGTGATTGTACATATTTTTTTATCTATGAGTATTTAATAAATGTCTTTTATGCCCCAGGAAAAAAAGAAAAGCCTTATCAAATAGTCATAAGATTTTATTTTTTACTGAAAACATTTTAATCAAGCTGTCATAACTCTAGTCAGATCAGATCATTTGTACTGGGGTAACATTTTGGGCACATTTGAGGCTTCTTTTCTGACATGTGAATTGAAACTGTGACATTGGACTATGCTGATACATGATAAGAGGAAGCCGTCCTGACATATCCACGGTATTCAGAGTTGGGATGTTCTTGAAGACAGCCTTTATTACGTTACACAGTGTACCCTTAGGACCAATGAAAAAAATTTTTCTTAGCACTTAGTTAAAAAAAAAGAGACAGAAAAAGAATTAACCGTTGAATAAATGTCTCATGAATTAATGTTGTGACCTGGGAACCTTTTCTGACAATTGTATAATTTAGTTCTCAATCTTTTCCTTATTTCTTCTGGCTCTAAGACCTCACAGAGCATATGTTGTGAGCCATCTTTGGCCAACAAATAAAATTGTGTATATTTACTCCCCATTCCACATCATTTTCCAGCATTTATTTTGTCTTTATTTCTAGAACTTCATATATTTTACTTTTGTTCTGTATTGAACATACATGTGTATAGGCTGTTGCACATTTTTTTTGAATGAATTAAGGTACGAATAACTGTTTCAAAAA
>NW_012149641.1:447774-451465 GCF_000956105.1 Propithecus coquereli
TGATTCCCACTGTTAATAATTTACTCTGTTTATAATTAGCATGTTCTCCCTTATTCCAAAAGCTGTTTCAAGCATTTTTTATGTATACTAAGTGATATCAAGTGATGATTGGTATGTTCTACCTATCTTTTTCAGCCTTAGGGATTTTCTTAATTGATTCCAGTCACATTATTTTAATCTTTGCCCATGTTTTTAATATCTGTGTTCCAGATATTTCAAAAAATAAATCAATTTAATTAAATCATATGGAAATATTAATAATACAATAGATTCAAGACTGACCCTTATCAGATGGCCTTAAATACTTTAGAAATATGCACGGTTCTTTCAGCCTGAAACTTTTTAGCCTTGATGATCTCAAGCTTAACCTACCTATCTGTGTTTTCACACACTCTCTGGAATCATGTCAATGAGACAGTTGAATGTTTTATATATAGCTTATTTACTCATTCTTTTAGGCCCAGTAATGAAGTTTAGCTTCATTGTGAAGTTTAGCTTCATGTTTCTCTATGGTTGCATTGTTGGGTTCCATTCTTTTTTTATTCATTCATTATTTATTTGTTTAAAATGTATTATATCCTAGTCGCTCTTCTAAATTGCATGAATGTATTAGCTGAAAAGAATTCCAACTTCGCTGAGTTTACATTTTAAACTCTAAGTGTTTACATGTACTAACCCATTTAATTCTCAAATCAGGGGTTTTACATGCACTTACCCATGTAATTCTCAAATCAACTCTGGGAGTCAGATACTATGTTCCACATTTATTTATCCGATAACTGTTGCTTGACTTTTATATATCACATGTATCCACTGCCCTTATTTCATTTACAGCACAGTAGGAGAGATACATATTGAATAAAAGTCACAAGGATAAACATAGAATGTGGGATTTAACTGAGGGAAAGTTCACTTGAAGAAGTTATGATTGAGATGAAAACTGAATAAACAATAAGAGTTAAGAAGACAAGAATAGATTATTCTAAGTATTCCAAGAGCGTTAGTGTGTGTTAAGGATCTATTCCTCAGATATTGACTCCAGAACAAAGTACATCATTTCATGGTCAGTATTACATTGTTTTAAAAATGAAGCAGAATAAAAGTGTGAGATAGTATCAAATGTTGTTTAATATGAAGTCTCAGTTAATAAATGATGCAGCGTATGAATAACTTGGAAGCATATTTATTGTTACAAGAAAATATTTGGTTTGGGCACATATGAACAACCCAAGCATTTGTTTCAGTTGAAAACATTTGTTTCAGAAGAATATTTGGCTTTCATATTTGTATGTGAATTTCCAAATTGGTTTCCAATTGTAGCGAAGTAAGCATTTGGTTGGTGGCAGTTAGGATAGCCAAATGCTTCTGCACATGTTTGTAGAGTCCTGGGGACTCTCCTGAAGTTTAGGACCTCTTAATATATTTTTACTTGTTGTCTGATTAATTGTCAGGTAGCTGTGAATTAGAATTACTGAAACTTTCATTTGAACAAAAATTAAAATTTACAAAAACTTACCAAAAGTCAAAGAAACCTCAACTGTCTTAATAAAGATATTTATGCTTTCCTCAGATTCTTAAACTTTTAAGAAACAGTATAAACAGGGCAAAAAATAACTGTGTTAAATTATTTCTATATTTATTTACCATTCACAAAGGTGTTTTTGTAAAGATTCCATAAACCTAGACCTTAAAGACCTTTATGGAAAACAGTATAGAGATTCATCAAAGAAATAAATGTGGACTTACCATTGTACCCAGCAATCTCACTACTGGGGGTACCTATCCAAAGGAAAATAAGTGAATTTATCAAAAAGACACCATCCTTGTATATTTACTGCAGCACAATCCACAATTGCAAAGATTTGGAGTCCACTTACGTGCCCATCAACTGATAAGTGGATAAAGAAAACATGGTGTACCTATACCATGAAATACTATTCTGCTGTAAAAACAAATGAAATAATTTAAAATAAAATGTTGATTTCTTTATTAATTTTGTTCTAATAATTTTCCTTGCTGCAAAAGACTTTAATAAATAATAATATTTTAATAAGTCTTTTGCAGGAACTTGGATGGAACTGGAGGCCATTATCTTAAGTGAAGTATCTCACGAGTGGAAAAACAAACAGCACATGTACTTACTAATAATTGGGAGCTAAACGGTGGGCACACATGTGCACAAAGAGATGTAAAGGTCAGTGGAAACCAAGAATAGGGGAGGCTTGAGGGTGAGAATAAAATCCTGTCCATTGGGTATGAAGAACACTATTTGAGTGATGGGCACACTAAAAGCCCTGAAATAAGCATCATACAAGATATCCATGTAACAAAAACATTTGTACTCCCTTAATATTCTGAAATAAAATAAAAAAGAATTGAGTATGGCAAAACTGTGTTTAAACATTTGTTGAGGTTAATAGTATAAAAGAACTGTCATGTCTAAAGCCTCCTCATTTCTCCTGATGTTTATTAAGACAAGGGACTCAAGTTTTCAGCTAATTGAAGAGAAATCTAGAGTAAAATATCGAGAAATTGTGAAATATTTCAGGTTGTCCCGCAAATCTGTTCTCCCATTTTTGCCTCTGTATGTGAATGCCCAGCGAGACAGTACATTCCCCAGCCCCCGGCCTCCTTTGTGGCTAGATGTGGCCATATGGTTAAGTTATCACAAAAATGACATGAAAGGAAGTGATAAAACTTCCACCTGATCAATTTTATAAATTTTCTTGTCCTATTCTGGACTTTCTGTTGCTCTTTTCCCCAACCTGTAAGCTGGAACGTGGTTATAACACTAACCTAATATCAATCATGAAGCCACAAACAATGCCACAGGCCTTAGGGTGACAGTATAGTGGATTATTCCATGAGAGAGAAATTACCTCTTTTAGTGAAGCTATTGTATTTTGGGGTCTCTTTATTATGATAATCTAACACTTACATTAACTATGATAATGAATGTCACACCAACTAGGATACCTAGTTGGTAATTTCAGAATGATGGGAACTGTCTCCTATGTAGATAACAAAGATCGCTTCTTAATTTAAAATATAATATCTGAAAGTATAAAAATGTTGGTTATGTCAGTCCCTGTTGTTTAAGTAACTATAATAAATGTCAGTATATGTCTGTGAATGTGTGTATGGATTAATACTCCAGATTTCCTAGTTAGTGGAAAACTTTTAGTTTTTAATATAACTAAAATGAAAATAACATTGGCAAATATTATATCATGAAATACATTCCATTTTTGGCAGAATATGAAAATAAAATAAAATAGCATATAAAGTTTAATCAAGGAAACTTATTGAAACAAAATAAATAAAGAAATGAACATTTTATTTTAAATAGAAGTTGGAATTTGACAGATCATATCCTCAACAATAAATTGCTATCTATTCCAAGGAGCATAAAGTGAAAATAAAAATGTATGAAAAATGAAATCTTTTGTGTAGGAAACACCACAAATTCTAGAGAAGTTTACAAACAAGTAAACCAAGGCAACCCAATTACAAAGAACTAATATATACTGAAAGTGAAATAATAAAAAATTTTAAAATACTTGGTAAAAAACATATATTTTAAACCAGTTCCCTATCATAAACTATAGCAGAATGTATTATAGTTCTGATACATTTTAATTTTATCATAGATATATGCAAAAGAGGTAATATTAGTTATATAAATCAATAT
>NW_012149641.1:451580-491595 GCF_000956105.1 Propithecus coquereli
TATAAACAACTTTGTAAATTCTGTTACTGGGACAAAAGAGCTTATATTCATTTTTCTTTCTTTTATTCCTCTAGAAATGAATGAATATCCTGGAAATAATTCTTCAACCACAAAAGGGCTCTGAAAGGTAGAAAGAAGCTGGGAGAATGGGTGGAACCCCAGGACAAGAAGAACAATAACCAGGACGTTCTCCGGCTTTCCTTTGTCATCTACCATATACCACATATCACACACTAGTGTTAGAGAAAACTCCCACCCATAAATGCTTATGGTCATAGAAAAACAGCAAAACAAAACAGCAACGAGAAAAAAAAAATACACACACATAAAACCCTAACAAAAGATGAGAAAATCCTGGTTTCTCTGGCCAAGAAACCAGAAAAAAGGTAAGGCAATAGGGACTTAAGCTGCAGTGGCCACATTTGTTCACCATTCCTGACTTCACACACACAACACTGGGGCTTACCTCTCAGCAACAGTTCGCAATAGCAGAATCCTGGTGGGCCAGCCTATACTCTGCCCTAGGGCTCCTAGTAGCAGCAATCCAATGTGTTTGGCAGCCCCACCCAAACCACACCACCACCAGAGATATATTGGGAAGTCCCATGGCACTGGGTGAAATATTTTTCATTCCATGGGTTTAGAATTTCCTATCTAAGAAACCTGGGGGCTTAGGAAAGCAACTTCTACCTCTGCCATCAGCATCATCAGGGAACCAGCCAGAGATTAAGAGGAACAAGAACAGAACAATCCAGAATTAGCATTGTGAGGGCTCAGAAATTATCATTGGAATTACAGCCCACAAAATTATACCAGTACATGTACACCAGACATAAACAGGGTGACTGTATGCTAAAATAGAAGATTTAAATAGGATCAAAAGTCTCCTAAATAAGATCTAAAATGTCTAGTATGTAGTCAAAAATTACTCATCATACCAAGAACAAGGAAAATCAAAACTCTAATGAAAAGAATGCAATCAACGGTTGCCAACATGGAGATAACTGAGATACTAAAATTATCTGTCAGAGTTTTCAAAGCAGTTATCATAAACATGCTTTAAAAATCAATTATTAATTATCTCGAAGTGAATGAAAAAATTAAAATTTCATGAAAGAAATAAAAGTTATAGAATAGAACCAAAAGGAAATTATAAAACTGATAAATGCAGTAACTCCAAAAACCCCTCGCATGATGGGCTCAGTAATAGTTTGGAGATGCCAGAAGATAGAATTAGTGAACTTGAGAAGAGATCAATAGAATATACTCAATCTAAACCATAAAATCTAGACTGAGAAAAGACAAGGGTAGATTCAGTGACATGTGAAACAAAAAATATCCAACATTTGTATTACCAGAGCCCAGAAGAAAAGGAGAAAGAAAGTGGGCATAAAAAATTCAAAGAAATAATCACTGGAACTCCCCAAATTTGGTGAAAAACATAAATTTATTGATTCAAGAAGCTGAGTGAATCCCCTGAAGAATAAATCCAAAGAGATTGACTCCATGATACATAAGTGAACTTCTGAATAAAAGACAAAGGAAAATGCCTTAAAGGGAACCAGAGAGTAATGATGTGTTAACTACAGTGGAAAACTAATTCAAATGAGAGTGGATTTCCCATTTGATCATGAAGTCCGGATGAAAGGGAAACAATACTTTTTTAAGAGCTGAAACATACACATAAACACGCATACACACACACATACACACAAGAACTGTCACTGACAAAATCCGTACCTAGGAAAACTGTCCTTCAGGAAGGAAGGGGAAAGAAAGATATTCTCAGACAAAGGAACATTAAGAAAATTTGATACAAGCAATTTACCCTTAAAGAATGACTAAGGAAGCTATTCAATTAGAAAAAACATAACCAAAGTTTTGAAATTTCATAAATTAATAAAACAGAATAGGTAAAAGAGGGACAAAATAATAGATGTTCTTTTCTCCTCATGAATTTTAAAAATAATAGTAGGGGGCTGAAGCAAAAACTATGTGTTGCTTAAATGTGTGTAGAGAAAATTATTGAGACCATTAAATTTTAAAAAGGGAGAGAAACAGATTTAAACAGAGGTAACCTTTCAGTGCAAAACATTAATAGCTGTTAGTTGTGATAAGTTGTGTATGTATTTTGTACTTCATAGAACAACCATTAAGAGAACTATACAAAATGATATATTCAAAAATGCTATAAAAAGATGTAATTCTCCAAAATGTTCATGTTATCCATGGGAAGGGAAAATAGAAAAAATGAGAAATGAGAAATAGAGGAAATAGAAAATAAATAAAATCACAGATTTATACAGTACCACAACAATAATTACCTTAAAGGCACATGATGAAAATATATTGATTAAAAGACAGAGATTGGCCGAATAGGTTTAAACTAAAATCCATGATTTAACTGTATGTTGTCTCCAACAAATCCACACAATGCTATAGGTAGGTTAAAACAAAAAGAATGGAAAAAGGTAAATGATATTCACATTATTTTTTTAAATGACAGATTAAGATTGCCTATATTAATTTCAGATAAAACAGACTTAGGATAATGCCATGTGCCATTGCATTTGGTTTTCTAGTATTTCATTGAGAATTTTTCCATCTATGTTCATGAGGGATGTTGGTGTCTAGTTTATTTGTTGTTGTTATTGTGTCTTTTCCTGACTTTGGTATCAGAGTGATTGGCATCATAGAATGTAATAAGGATTCCCTTCATCTCAATGTTATGGAACAGCTTCTGTAGGGTAATTATTAGTTCTTTGTAGGTCTGGTAGAATTCAGCTGTGAATCCATCTAGTCTGGGACTTTTTAAATTGGGAGATTTTTTATTACTATTTCAATCTCATTGCTCATTGTTGGCCTATTGAGAATTTCTATTTCTTCCTGGGGAAGTTGCGTGTTTCCAGAAATTTAACTATTTCCTCTAAGTTTTCTAATTTGAATGTGTAGAGGTTTTCATAGTAGTCTCACATGATATTTTGTATTTCTGTGCTATCAGTAGTAATGTCTCCTTCCATTTCTGATTGAATTTATTTGAATCCTTCCTATTCTCTTACTAGTTAATCTACATATTCGTCCATTGTTTTTCTTTTTCTTTTCAAAGAACCAACTTCTTGTTTTGTTGATCCTTTGTATTTTTTTTAATTTCAATTCATTTAGATCTGCTCTGATCTTCATTATTTCTTATCTTCTGCCAGCATTGGATTTGGTTTGTTCTTCTTTTTCTAACTCATTGTGGTATGATATTAGGTTGTTAATTTTCTGTCTTTTTGGTGTAGGTTTTAGTGCTATAACTTGCCTCTTAGCACTACTATTTCTGTATCACAGAGATTTTGGTAGACTGTTTCACTTTTGTTGTTCAATTCAAAAAAATGTTTGATTTCTAATTTGATTATGTTGGTAACGCAAGGATTGTTCAGTAGCAGGTTGTTTAATTTCTATGTGTTTGTGTATTTTTGAGAGTTCCTTCTAGAATTTATTTCCAGTTTTATTTCAGTGTGTTCTGAGAGGTACATGATATATGCTCAAAATATTTTTATTTCTCTGAGACTTGTTTTTTGGCCTGATATATGATATATTTTGGGAAATATTTCCTGTGCTGATGAAAAAATGTATATTCTGCAGTTTGGGGGTGGAATGTACTGTAAATGTTTGTTAGGTCTATTTTTTTTTAGAGTACTGTGTCTTTGTTGATTTTCTGTCTAGATGATCTGTCTAGTTCTGTCAGTAGAGTGTTGAAATCCCTGGCTATTCTCATGTTCCTCTTTCTTTCCTCAAGTCTAGTAGTATTATTTTTTATGAATCTGGGAGCTCATGTGTAAGGTGCATATATACTTAAGATTGTTATATCTTTTGTTGAATCTACCCCTTTATTATTATATAATGATGATGCTTGTCTTTCTTTTTTTTTTACTGTTGTTGATTTAAGTCTATTTTATCTGATATAAGAATATCTACTCCTGCTTCCTTTCAGTTTCTACTTGCATGGAATATTTTTTTCCACCCCTTTACCTTGAGTCTATGAGAAGCTTTAGAAGTTAGATGTGTTTCTTAGAAACAGCATATATTTGGATTGTGCTTTTTTTATCCATTCCGTCAACCTGTATCTTTTAAGTGAGGCATTTAGACCATTTATATTCAATGTTAATATTGATATGTGAGACACTGTACAAGTCATCATGTTGATGGCATAGTTGTTTGTGTTCTTCCTTGGGTTAATGTTTTATAAGAAATGTAAATTTTTACTTTTGGTTGTTTTTACACTGGTGGGTATCAATTGTTCTGTTTGATATATAGAGCACTTTTTAGGAATTCTTTTAGGGAAGGTCTAGTGGTGACAAATTCTCTTAGTGTTTTTTTGTCTGGGAAAGCTTTTATTTTTCCTCCATTTATTAACGTTACTTTTGCAGGATATAGAATTCTTGGCTGACAACTATTCTGTTTAAAAAGACTGAAAATAGAACTGCATTCTCTTCTGGCCTGTAAGATTTCCTCTAAGAAGTAAGTCTGTTGTTAGTCTGATGGGTTTTCCTTTGTAAGTTACTTGATGCTTTCATCTTACAGCTTGTAGAATTTTCTTCTTCACTTTGACTTTGGCCAGTTTGATGACTATGTGCCTTGAAAATGTCCTATTTGAAATGAATCTTCCAGAAGTTCAATGACCTTCTTGTATCTGGATGTGTAAATCGCTAGCAAAACCAGGGAAGTTTTCCTCCATTATTCCCTCAAGTAGGTTTTCCATGCTTTAGCTGTATCTTCTTATCCCTCATGGATACCTATAATTCTTATGTTCAGTTATCTTACATAGTCCCATAACTTTTTAAGACTTTGTTCATTCTTCTTGGGTGCTTTGTCTTCATGGTCGATTGAATGCCTTAATTAAAAAGACTTGTCTTCAAGCTCTGAAATTATTTCTTCTCCTTCATCCAGTCTGTTGTTAAAACTTTCCACTGTATTTTGGACTTTCCTAAATAATTCTTTTATTTACAGAAGTTCTTTTATTTTTTTAAGTTTTCTACCTGTTTAGTAAATTTTTCTTTTACTTTCTTAAATAATTTTTCTTTTTCTGGAGATGCACCCACCACCCCAAAGAACCTGCTCATGGAACTAAGGCTGTCCAGAAGCTATTGTCTAGCAGATGGTAGTGGGGCTCAGGTTGCTTCCCCTTCCTGGCTTCTAGACAAACCAGCTAGGCCACTCAGTAGGCAACTGTGTTCAGGAATTCAAGCTAACCACTTGGAGTTTTTCTATATTTTGGCGGGGGGAGCAGGAAAAAAGATGCCACTCTCTGTAGAGCCGGTTGTCAGTTGGGTTGGCAGCTCTGGGGAAAATGCTGGCAGGTGTGGAGCATCTGTTCCAAAAAGCCCCTCAGTTCCACCATGGCCCACAACCATGGCAGAGAAACTCTACCTTGGGGTATAGGAGATTCCTCAGGTTCCCAACTACCTCTGGCTCCTGGACAAACTAGTTGGGCCAGTTATAGGGAAACTGTGCTCAGTCAGCACAGGACCAGACTGAAAGCCTCCCACAGGCAGTTTTTCTTCTAGCTTCACCTTCTCTGTCCCCGTCACCTCTGTTTTCTTTACTCTTTTTCCCTCTGATGATCTATTCAGAATATTGGTTTTTGGTGGATATATTGGTTGTTCTTGGGAGAAGAAGCATATGTCTGTTTCCTCAGCCATCTTGCTCCCAAAAAAGCTATTTCATGAAATTCAACATACATTCATGATAAGAAACTTTCAGCAAACATGGAATAGAAAGGAACTTCCAAAACTTGATATAGAATATCATAAAATACCTACAGTTAACACTATACTTTAATAGTTAAAGACTTACCTACTAATACCAGGAACAATATAAGCATGTCAGCTTGCACCAGTCATATTCAAAATAAAACTGAAAGTTCTAGCCATTGAAGTAAATGAAGACAAAAAGACATACAGATTGGAAAGGAAGAAATAAAACTGTCTCCACTTGCAGAAGACATGATTGTCTATGTAGAAAATTCCAAGGAATCTATAAAAAAAAAAAAAAAACCAAAAACCTTTGAGAACTAATAATTGAGTTCATCAATGTTGCAGGATACAAGATCAATCACTGTGCAAAAATCAATCACATTTATATACACTAAAAATGAACATGCAGAACCTAATTAAAAACATAATATTATTTAAAATTATTTCAAAGAAAGCAAAACATTTAGGTAAACATTTAAGGAAAAAAACTTGTATAGGATGTATATGCTAAGAATTATAAAAAGCTAATGAAAGAAATTAAAGAATGCCTAAGAAAGTAAGGAGACAGAGTATCTATGGATTAGAAGACTTAACATAGTAAAGATGTCAATTCTCCCCAATTTATTTATGGATTCGATGTAATTTTCATCAAATTTTTACAAGTTTGTTTTGTAGACATAGAGAAGCTTATTCTAATATTCATATATAAAAACAAAAGTAATGAAATAGCTGAAACAATCTTGAAAACAAATAAGGTGGGAGAAATCACTAATCATTTTTAAGGCTATAACAATAATAATAATAATAATGGAGGATGTGATATTAGAAAAGAAATAAACACATTGATCAATGACAGGACAAAACAGAAAACTCATAAATAGATTCACACAAATATACTCAACTGATTTTTTTGACAAAGACTCATGAAAACAATAAATGGAGGGAAAAAAGCCTTTAAAACAAATTGTGCTAGAGTAATTGGATATCCATAGGAAAAGTTAGGAACCTCAAACTAATCCGCATACTTTACATAAAATATATTCATGGACTTAAATATAAAATGTAAATTTAAAAATATTCTAGAAAACACATAGGGCAAAATATGTGGAAACTAGGGCTAAGCAATGAGTTCTTAGCTTTGATACCAAAGTGATGATCCCTAAAAGGAAAAATGAATAAATTCGACTTCATTAAAATTAAGAAGTTTTGCTTTTCAAAAGACCTTGTTAAGAAGACGAAAAAGGCAACACCGAGACTGGGAAAAATATTTCAAAACAGTATATCTGTCAAAGCACACATATCTAGAAGATTAATGAACTCTGAAAACTCAACAGTAAAAATTTTAAAAGACCCTTAAAACAAATCCAAATTGAAAATAGGCAAAAGTCATAAACTGAAAATTCACCAAGGAGAGTACAGAGATGGCAAATAAGCCAAAAAAGATCACGAAAAACACAGAAACAATAGACATCATTAGCCATCAAACAAATACCAATTAGAAACAAAATGAGTATCATGCATCAGAAAAACTAAAATGAGAAACGGTAACATCACCAAATGCTGGTGATGTAAAGGCATTGGCTTACTCATACATTGCTTATGGGGATATAAAGTACCACTCTGAAAAACAGTTTGAACATTGTGGCAGGGATATTTTTTTAATAGACAATTATATCATTCAGCAATTGCATTCTTTAGCTTATATCTCAGAGAAATTAGAACTTATGTTCACATAAAACCTGTGCACAAATATTCAGAATAGCTTTATTCATACTAGCCAGAAGCTAGAAACAACCCAGGTGTCCATCAAGCATATTGGTGGTTAAACAAAATGTAACACATCCATCTATGCAATACTACTCTGAACTATAAAGGGAAGGGCTATTGATACACAAAACAGCTTGGATGAATCACCAGGGAATTGCACTGAGTGAAAAAAGTTAATTCAAAAAGTCACATACTGTATGGTTTAATTTATAAAATGTTCTTGTAATGACAAAATTACAGAAATGAAGGACAGATTAATAATTGTGAGGTTAGGAACAGGAATGTACAGGGATAAAATGTGGTTATAAAAGGGCAACAAGAGGTATCCTTGTGAAGATGGAAATGTTCTGTTTATGGACTATATCAATGCCAAAATTCTGGTTGTGATATTGCACTCAATTTATATTATATTTTAAGATGTTATCACTGGAGGAAACTCGGTAAGTTGTACAAGATGTATTTCTATATCACTCCTTACAAGTGCATATGACTTTACAATAATCTCTCAAAACAAGATGTTTAATTAAAAAAAAACTGGGAGGGACATGAGTCAGTTATTATTGTTCCTATTATATCCTTGAGGAAAACAAATCCAGTGAGTTAGATTACAGTTTTGAGGTCATGCAGCTAATGTATTTCAGAATTGTGACTAAAATTCTTTCTTAAATGTAGGGCAGCATTCTTTTCTCTTAACCAGTCCCATGCCAACAATTATTTCCCTTGATACAAGGCCTAATATTAAGGCCCAATATTATGTCCTGCTTAGACAAGTGAAAGAAGGCAGGAGGGCCTCTAATGGCCTAACCACAACTTTCCCTCCCCATTTGGCCCCATAGATAAGGTCCTCTAGCCAACAGCTTTACTTATCAAATGGACTCTGTTCAGTTCTTGCTTATCCATGAGTTTCAGTTCTTTGTCAGCCTGTGGAACTATTCAAACAAGCTAATAACAATCTCCAATGAGAAAAAAGGGACACCTCATCTTCTTAATAGTACAAAGCCTGCCCCATACAGACCCCAGTTGTCTACTCTGTCCTATATTGCAACTCTGGTGTGGCCCTGTGTGTTCTTGTATGGCATGTGGTGTCCTCCACCCCCAGGTTATAAGGATATGTAGATAATAATCTGCTGTTTATCTAATTTGTTCATTGTCAGGTGTAGTGTGTTTGGCCACGCCTGTAACCCTAGGGTGGAAATCCCTTCCTCATCAATGGTATGCCTGGAAGGCAATTAAAATGTTTCCCCATGTATCAAGCAAGCCCCTCCCTCTTACCAATTATAAACTAAATAGAGCAAATTACTATGGCAAACACTCAGCACATATTCACGGATTTCCTAAAGAGTATTGTAATGCAACCATGTAAACAGATTGAAAAGGTTTTAAACATTAAGTTCATTATAGCCTTCACATGTCAGTCCTCTAGAAGTTGTACAGTTGTTGCTTGAATAACTTGCTAGTTAGGTGCACTGACCTCCCATACAATTGAAAATCCACATGTAACGTTTGACTCTTCAAAAAGCTAATTACCAGCCGGGCGCGGTGGCTCATGCCTGTAATCCTAGCACTCTGGGAGGCTGAGGCGGGCGGATCCTTTGAGCTCAGGAGTTCGAGACCAGCCTGAGCAAGAGCGAGACTCCGTCTCTACTAAAAAAAAAAATAGAAAGAAATTATCTGGACAACTAAAAATCTATATATATAAAAAAAAAAGATCAGCCGGGCAAGGTGGCTCGTGCCTGTAGTCCCAGCTACTCAGGAGGCTGAGGCAGTAGGATCACTTGAGCCTAGGAGTTTGAGGTTGCTGTGAGCTAGGCTGACATCATGGTAATCACTCTAGCCAGGGAAACAGAGCGAGATTCTGTCTCAAAAGAAAAAAAAAAAGCTAATAAAAAGCTAATTACCAATAGTCTACTGTTGACTGGAAGCTTTACCAATAACGTAAACTGTTGATCAACACACATTTTGGATATGTATTATGTACTCTATTCTTACAATTAAGTAAGCAAGAGAAAAGAAAATGTTATTAAGAAAATCTCAAGGAAGAGAAAATACTTTTATAGTACTGTACTGTATTTATTAATACTGTATTTACATCATCTCTATATAAGATGAATCCTATGTCTGAAATAGTGAGCAGTCACAGCAGTATATCTCAGCCTATGGTACATATCAAGAAGTTAAACTTTTTCTTATAACATTATGACTTTTCTCTGCTTCTTCAGAGGACTTCCAGCATCCCTAGTGGTATATCATCTTTTGGGTCCCTTTTTATTATTCAAGGCTTATAGTGTTGAATCAAATATGATAAAAATACACAAGAACCATGAGAGATCACTTTTTACTGCCATAAGCAATATCCTGGTGAAACAAACTGCTTATGCAGAGATGATTAGTGTCATTTGGCATTTTAAGCAGATATTCACAATACTGGAACTCACTGCAATAACAACAGGAGGTGACTATGAAATTATTACAGTAGTATAGTATGTACTATAGTTAATTTTATGCAGTTATGATTTAATGCTGAATCTTTACATTTGTTTGCATTTTTCTTGACTGCAAATGGAGCCATATATGTTCTGTACATGTGTGAAGAAATTTTGATTAATTTTAACTTTTTATACTAGGTTTGTGTGTATTTTATGGCAGTGAATCATAAAGTAGACTAATATATCTACATAATTATGCATTCATGACATATCTATTTTTTTATTTTTTTGATATTTCTAAACTATGCAGTTTGTGAGTTTTTTCAAATGATCACAAATCTCTGAAAAAATTTCCAATATTGAAAAAATCCATGTATAAGTGGACTCATGCATTTCAAACCTGTATTGTTCAAGGGTTAACTGTATACAATTGAAATTAAAATAGAAACATTATATTATCATCATTTTGTGAAACACAAAAGCATAAGTCTGGATTATTTCTGTTGGAGAATGGCAGCAATATTTAGAAAAGAAATCTAAAATAAAAAAGGCATATATATAATTTTGAGGTCCTAACCAGAACACAACCATTTTTACAAAGGGTATCATTATAAGGATAAGCAGTTTAGTGATAGCATTTGACTTATAATATACATTGATGTCTCAATAAATATATTTTTACAGTACATAGTTTGTCTTATATTATTTTGTTTATATTTTAAAACATGACCAAATATTAGTGTCTTAAGGAAAGTATGACTATATTTTTCATTTAAAAACTAGATGACTCAACTAAGAAAGTGGAAGTGGCACAGAAAAAAAAAATTATACAAATATTCTAAACTACCTCATAGTGACAGCTGTGTTAAAAATCATTTGGTGTCTAGGTTTTCCAAAGTTTAATTCAATGGATTGAAAAAAATTCTGATATCCTTAGCAAAATAGAGTGGGAATAATTTCACTATTTTATGCAAATATAGGATGTAATAAGCAAATGATAAATAGAACAATTTTCACTTATGCAACATGAAACACATACTGACTTGAAGGAAAATAAACCAAATATAATGTGAATATAATTATATAACTTACATATAAGGTTCAATGTGTTTTGAACAGCTAAAAGTACTCCAAAGTAATATTATGAATATTTTTCTCTGTGGAAATGTTTAATGGAAGCTACACAGATGTTTACTAAAGAAAATCTCTTGAATTTGGTGTTTATGATATTCTGAAATCTGAAATCGATAAATACCACTTTTTTCTGCCTACGTTCAGGCAGGAACTTGTGTTATTAACATTTGTCTTACCTGACTTCTTTCTCTTTTATTAAAACCAGAGTAGTATAGAGCTGCCAAGAGATATTTATGGATACTTATAGGCCTTTTAATTTAATAATAAATGTTTCATTACATAAAATGAATAAATAAATGAGTTTGGACAGTCATTGACTTTGATTACTTTCTACTGAAGGAAATATTAACTTTGTCTCTCACTGTAATTCTTCTCACACTTCTGTGTACAATTTTAGCACTGGGCAGCTCTCTACAGTCAGGTACTCAAGGCTAGTTGCCATGAACAGAAAGAGGGGAACAGCAACAGAAACTAATCTGCAGGCTTTTGCAATACTATAGAAGCTTAAATAATTTGTATTTTAGAAAAATGAAAAGGAAATTATCAACAGTCACAAAGTACTCTGGTGGTGTCTAATCTCAATAATATACAAATATTTAAATATATTTCTGAGATTCAAAAATTTCAGAGCAGATATGTTCATGCTTATATCTTAAATCTTGAAATGTCTGTTTTGAAATCTGTAGGATAGCTCTGACCTATTTTTTGCTTAGTTGAACAATTCACTTAAATGATAAGACATTTCTCAGGTTTAGAATTGAATAATTAGAATTTCTCAGATTATACAAAAATAAATTCTGTGAACTCCTGAGGTCTTCACCAAAAGTATCATGGATATTTACTTGCTATAATTCTGGGCCAGGAAATGAGTTTTATAGTTCAGTGGCTATGTAGTCATTTGCACAATGAGGTTGACGTGACTACACATAGAATCGCACCCTCAGGCATTCAAATCCTGTTATATTTATGCTGGAAAACATTAAAGAAAAAAAATAAAAGAAAGTGAGAAAAATTATACACGAGAGAGAAATGAGTTTTTACTTTGTTTAAATTTCTACTTTTAGGACTCTTTCTACTTCTAGGACTCTTCCTTACAATTAGACCCAGTCCTAACTATAATAATTCAATGTATAATGCCCTAGAAAATTCCTCTACTGAGGGATGGAGGCAGGAGTAGATTTAAAATCTGAATAACATAGACAGATTCAAATCTGATGGAAAGCTAACTGTACATACTATATTAATTTAGAATACTTTAAAATATCTCTTTATTCACAGTATCTAGCTCTTTATGGTTAATATTTTGGTATTCATACTTACCTGTTTTAACATAAAATAGTAACAGCATAAAAGAATACCACTTAATTCTTTTAAAAAAGTCTTTTCCTCTAAAGAATTGATATGTTATATAGCCCAAATATCATAGGGGAAATTATAATTACTCCTTATTAGTATAAATATTATATATAGTTGATAATAGGCTCAAAATCTTCTTAATTTCCCTGAATATGTGAAAGACTTTGTAACATGCACATTTAAAATAAAAATGCATTTTCTCAAAGTTATTTAACAAATTTAACTGTAAATTTGTTAAACTACTATTTGGGTAGTTCTCCTGTATAACATTACTTTGAGTTAGATAAATAGTGTTTATACTCTGTTTCCACTTAAAGATCACAACTAGGCCCTTGACAACATTATTTGCTTGTAAAAAGAATGAAATCTTAGATTGACAAAATGTAAATTCTAGCTGTATAATTTTGCCGTTGTAGATTGTATTTCTCTGGGTGGAATATATTCATTTAATCATTTCCATAGCTTTTATAATTGTGTGTACTAGTTATGAAAGAAAATGGTTCTGAGCCAATCAATGTGCTCATAAATGGTAGTGTTTTTTCATATGTTTTTCTCTCAAGTTATAAATATTCTATTTAAACAATACTTTGTAAGGTTTCCTTTTCAAATTTTTATTAAAAAAAAAACTTTACTAGTCAATTCATAAAATCAAGTTATTTTTTTATCCCCACTCAGTCCTATCTTGTCACTTTATTAGGTAATGGCCTAAAGTCAATTGTTAAGTTTCTTATAAATTATTATCATTTTTTTCTAATTGTTTATAAAATGAAGTTATGGCTTAAATAATCAATTGGATGAGTATGATTTGCTTTATGGCATACTGTCAATAGTGCCTTCTGAAAATGATAAATCATTTTTCAAAACTGTTAGTTTAAAAGTAATAAAATAAAAGATTGAATTGTAGTTCAATTACATTATCTTTGCATGCAAGCACATTATATATTAAAAAATACCTACTTCGCTTTTATATTTAAATTAATTTGATGCTTCCAAGTACATTGGTTCTAAGAGAATCAAATATTAGTGCACTTATTTTTGACATGATTTTAAATTGTTTTTTCATTGTAAGAAAGTAATATGGGCACTCAAAAAGAATTCAAGAGCTTAGAGTTCTGCAAACACTTCTTTAGTCTCCCACCTTCCCCATCTATTGGTGATATCCAAAAATAACCACTTCCAACTAGTTTAGTTCTTTGCTTTTCCTTCACTTCTCTAAATAATAAGCATGTGCTTCTATGGGTTCTTGTTCAGAAGAAGGCTTTTTATCTATTAACTTTCTACAATGAAAGACTAATCATCACCCAGAACACCTACATTTACACAATCCTATACACTTGTATCTTTTTTTTTTTTTTCAGAGTATTGTGAGGATACAAACACTATGGTTACATTTTATGTCTTTGTCTCACCCAAGTGTGGGTTAAAGGCATGCCCTTCCCCCCTACAGTGCTCCCTGTGTCCTTTAGTTGCGGATTTATCCCCCCATCCCCCTAATCCCTAGAGAGTATTTCTGCCATGTGATCACCCTAGTGTTGATCAGTTAGTGCCAATTTGATGGTGAGTACAAATGGAGCCCATTCTTCCGCTCTTGTGGTGCCTCACTTTGGATAATGGGCTGAAGTTTAATCCAGGAAAGTATAAGAGGTGCTAGATCACTGTCATTTCTTATGATTGAGTAATAGTCCATTGTAAACATATACTGAATTTTAATAATCCACTCATGGATTGGTGGGCACTTGGGTTGTTTCCACATCGTTGCAATAGTGAATTGTGCTGCCATAAACATTCGGGTGCAGATGTCTTTATCGTAGAATGTTTTGTGCTCTTTTGGGTAAATGCCTAATAGTGCTATTGCTGGATCGAATAGTATTTCTATTTTTAGCACTCTGAGGTATCTCCAAATTCTTTTCCAAAGAGGTTGCACTAATTTGCAGTCCCACCAGCAATGTAAGAGTGTTCCTGTCTCTCCTCATCTTCACTAGCATTTGATGTTTTGGGATCTTTTGATAGAGGCCAATCTCACTGGGGTTAGGTGATATCTCATTGTGGTTTTGATTTGCATTTCTCTAATGATTAGAGATGTTGAGCATTTTTTTATATGTTTGCTGGCCATTATTCTGTCTTCTTTTGAAAAGTTTCTGTTCATTTCCTTTGCCCATTTGTTGTATCTTAATTTATTTTTTTATTAGATCAATACTCAGATCAATATGTATACAGTGTCTTCAAAAAAACAATGAAGTTTCTGATTATTTTTACAAACTTGCACAATATTTATGCCTGCTTCATTTTGTTATTTTTATTTTATTTATTTATTTATTTATTTTTTGAGACAGGATCTCACTCTGTTGCCTGGGCTAGAATGCAGTGGTGCTGTCATAGCTCACTGCGACATTGAGCTCTTGGGCTCCAGCAATTCTCCTGCTTCAGTCTCCAGAATAGCTGGGATTACAGGTGCACACCACTATGCTCAGTTAATTTTTCTCTAGTTTTTTGTAGAGACAGGGGTCTCACTATGTTGCTCAGGCTGGTCCGGAATTCCTGGCCTCAAGAAAGCCTCCCAAAGTGCTAGGATTATAAGCATGATCCACCATGCCTGGCCTGCTTTAGAATTAATAATTATCTTGTAATTATTTGTGCTTAGTTTTCTATGTATTTATCACTAATTTAACATTAAACTCTTAGCTGACTTTGTAAGTTTCTGCTTGATATTTTCACAAGTGTCAAGTATTCTATCCATTTCATCTTCTTGATGAAGTTTCTCCCAGATATGCTCCAATCTGTACCTTTTTTACCTGGTGTCCAGTTGTCATCCTGGAATTTCTTCTCAGTATTTACTGATCCATTAATATTTTAGTGTCACAGAGCAAGAATATAAATAGAGACACTCTAGTCTGTATCTCACTACTTTTTTCTTCCCAGCCTGGCCCCTATGGACCAGTCCCCAAAAAGTGAAAAAAGCCATTCACGGTCTGGGTGTGAGTGAAACACCAACTAGGACAGGTATTTCTTTCATTGTCCTAAGTAGAGAATATTGACTGCAGTGTTTGCTTTCTCAGAACTGAGTATGGGAGATTACTGTGTGTTTCATAGTCAATATTTTAGAACTTATTTTTCTGAAGTCTGCCTTCAACCATGTTATATGTACCAAGACTAGAGATTTATATTTTCCTCTTCAGGTTTCTGCTAGGATGAGAAGAGTGGGAAAAAGACTCTAAGCGTCTTCTTTTTAAACAGATGTTTATTCAGTTCTTTTTTTTTAGATTTATCTTAAATTTTACTATCCAAGGTACCAGTTACCAGTCATTCCATAGCACCAGCCTTTGAGTGGAGCTATGGCCTTAATTCTTGTTCCCTATTCCCCAACACATAAGTTGAAACCTAATCACTAATATGATATTATTAGGAAGCGAAGCCTTTGGAGGGTGATTAGGTCATAAGAATGGAATCCTAAGGAACACGATCAGTGCCTTATAAAAGAAACCCCAGAGAGATAGCTAACCCCTTCCAACATCTGAGGACGCAGCAAGAAGGTGCCATCTATGTGCCAGGAAATTGTCTCTCACCAGAAACTGAATTTGTTGGTACCTTGATCTTGGACTTCCCAGCATCTAGAACTGTGAAAAATAAATTCATGCTGTTTGTAATGTATCCAGTCTCTGGTATTTCATAATAGCAACTCCAACAGACTAAGGCAAGGGCTTTATGGTATGAATTTCTCTGAGTCTTATACTTCCATTATTGTCTTGGGAATCTGCTTTTTCAGTTCTGATAAGTAAGTTATCACTTATCATCTGCCTTCTAGCTTTTGAAATTTGGATGGTTTGCTTTCCTCTCAACTTCTTTTTGCCCTCGTAGGTTAAAAACAAAAACAAAATAAAACAAAAAAACTCTCTGTCATTTCAGTGGTGTTTCAGGTGTAGAAAAAGTGAGCATATATATTAATCACTCATTCTTTACTCAGATGGGAATATATACTTCACAAAAGCACTAAGCAAAATGGAAATAGTTAATTTTTGCCTCATATGTATAAGTAATCGAAAAGAAACAAACTTCAAAAATCACTCTATTCTATTGGACACAGTGCTGCCAGAATAATTTTCATTAATGAAAAAATGATAGTATTATTTACCTAGTTAAAACCTTTGAAAGATTTCCTACTGTTCTTAGAAGTCTATAATGCATAATGTGGCTTATAAAACTCTGAATAATTTATTCATTTGAAGTAATATGATATACTGGCTATTAGTGCAATATATGAAGCCAGAATCCATGGGTGTGAGAATGGCCACTTTGAAGCCAGATCACTACTGCTAGTAGTAATGTTACCCTACACCACTTTCTCTCAGCTGCAAACATGGTAATTTTCTCTCAGTTCCTTAAATAGCTTCTTAAAGATATATTTCAGTCCTTCAGCTTTCTCACATGCAATATCTCCCCCTCTACATGTCATCCTCTCACTGATGTTTACTCAGTGTTCACTTTTCAGCTTAAATATCGCATTTTTAGGTAAATCTTCCTTGGACCCCAGATTAATCAGTCCCTCCTACTGTATCTTCCAATGACCGCATGACTCCTCCTTAACAGCATTGGAAATACTGGTTATTCTGCACTTAATTATCTACAATTATTTGTGTATCATCTCTCCTCCGCATAGATCATATTACTACAAAGCCAAGAATGGTTTGCTTTCATAACCACCATCTTTCTAAATCCTAGCTTAGTGTTATTGAAGGTTACTTTTAAGTGTCAGTTTGACTGGATTAAAGGGTACCTAGATAGCCAGTAGATCATTAGTTCTGAGTATGTCTGTGAGGTGATTTCTGGAAGAGATTGTCATTTGAATCAGTGGTGCGAGTAAGGAATATCCACCCTCACCAATGTGGGTAGGCAACATCTAATCAGCTGAGGGCCTGGATAGAACAAGAAGGCAGAGGAAAGGCAAATTCCTGCTCTCTCTCTCTTTCTCTTTCTCTTTCTCATTAAACTAGGACATTGATCTTCTACTGACTGTGAACATGAGAACTCCAGGTTTTCTGGTATTCTAACTCTGGAACTTATACCAGTGGCCCCCGGGTTGTCAAGTCTTTGGTCTGGGACTGAAATTTATAGGATCAGGTTCCCTCAGCCTAACACCCCACCCGACCCTCAGGCCACAGAGCGGTATCAGTCTGTGGTTTGTTAGGAACCAGGCCACACAGCAGGAGGTGAGTGGCATGCTAGCAAGTAAAGATTTCTCTGTATTTACAGCCACTCTCCATTGCTTGCATCAGTGTCTGAGGTCCACCTCCTGTATGATCAGCCATGGCATTAGATTCTCATGGGAGCCCAAACCATACTATAAACTGCACATATGAGGGATCTAGGTTGCACTCTTTGTATGAGAATCTAATGCCTGATGATCTGAGGTGGAGCTGAGGCAGTGATGCTAGCATTGGGGAGCAGCTGCAAATACAGATTATCATTAGCAGAGAGGTTTGACTGCACAGAGACCATGTAAATCAACAGCTTGTAGACTCCTATCAAAACCCTATCAGTGAGTAGCAAGTGATGATTAAGCTGCATCTGGTGGCAGGCTTGAAGTCAGACTGTGACACTTATTTTAGTCTGCACATATCCCACCCATTATTTTATTTACCCCTTCTAACAGCACTTCTTTCCAGCACTGCGTATTTATCTAAGCCACAGTTTTGGTAAGCCCACAAGCTAAAGCCTAGAAAAAATGAGTGAAAAACAAATGTCACTGGAGATCTTCTTTGAAAAGAGGGAAAGACTCAAGGATGAGACAGTAGAAGAGTCTCAGATTTCCAATAAAATGAAAGTTACATTTAAAAGAAAATACCAAGAATCCTACTTGAATACGGGTTCATTGCAACAGGTGATTCTCATTCTCTAAGCCCGCTTCATATAATATGTAGCGAACAGCTATCCAACATAGCCATGAAACTTTCAAGACTGCTTTGCCACATGGAGACCAAGCATTCTGCATTAAAAGACAAGCCTTTGGAGTTTTTCAAAAGGAAAAAAAAAAATGTGAACAGAAGCAATTATTGAAGGCCACTACCTCATCAAATGTGTCTGCACTCATAGCATCATTCTTAGTGGCTAACCACATTGCTACAGCTAAGAAACCCTCTACTATTGGTGAAGAGCTGATCCTGCCTGCTGCTAAGGACATTTACCATGAACTTTTAGAAGAAACTGCAGTGCAAAAGTTGACCTATGTTCTCCTTTCGGCTAGCACCATAACTAGATGAATTGATGAAATAGCAGAGAATACTGAGGAACAATTGTTAAAGGATATTAATGAGTCACCGTGGTACACAATCCAGGTTGATGAGTCCACTGATGTTGAAAACAAGGCAACAGTGATTGTTTCTGTGCGATATATTTTTCAGAAGGATATGCATGAGGATATGTGTGCTTTTGTCGCCAACCAACACCACAGCTGCAGAATTATTGAAGTCTTTGAATGATTACATGTGAGGAAAACTGAATTGGTCATTGGTCATTTTGTGACAGTACATGCATGGACAGAGCAGCTGCCATGACTGGACAGCTTTCTGGTTTCACCACTCAAGTCAAGAAGTCACTTCTGAATGTGAGCCTATGCACTACGTCATCCACAGAGAAACACTGGCTAGCCATAAAAACGTCACCTGAACTAAACATTTTTTCAGGATGTGATTAAAATTATCAGCCACATTAAAGCACATGCCCTTAACTCACTGTCTGTTCATGAAGCTCTGTGAGGAGATTGGCACAGAGCACACACGTCTTCTCTTATACAGAAGTGAGATGGCTTTCTAAAGGTAGATCGCTGGCCAAAGTTTCTGAGTTATGAGAGCTGCTCCAGAGATTTCTTTTAGAAAAACAGTCACCACTGGCAGCACATTTCAGTGACACAGAATGGGTCTCAAAACTTGCTTACTTGTGTGACATATTCAACCTGCTCAATGAACTCAATCTGTCACTTCAGGGGAGAACGACAACTGTGTTCAAGTCTGCAGATAAAGTGGCTGCATTCAAGGCCAAACTGGAGTTACAGGGGCAACGAGTGAACATTGGGATTTTTGACATGTTTCAAACATTAAAAGAGATTTTGAAAGAAACTGAGCCAGGGACTTCTTTCTCCCAGCTAGTGTATGATCACCTATCTCAGCTTTCAAAAGAGTTTGAGCATTACTTCCTAACCACAAACGACCCTTGAAGTGGGAAGGAATGTGAATAAGCCAGGTGAATCCACTTTGTCTATGTTAGAAGATCAACTGCTTGAGTTCACAAATGATGGTGGCCTTAAAAGTATGTTTGAGACAACTTCAAATCTCCACACATTCTATATTAAAGTCAAGGCAGAATATCCTGAGATTGCCATGAAAGCACTGAAAAGCCTGATTCCTACATCCTATCTTTGTGAAACAGGGTTTTTTTGCAGTGACAGCAACCAAAATGAGATTACAGTGTAGACTGGACATAAGCAACACACTTAGGGTTTCATTGTCTACCATCACCCCCAGATGGGACTGTCTAGTTGAAGGAAAACAAGCTCAGGACTCCCACTGATTCTGTGTTATGGTGAGTTATATAATTATTTCACCATATATAACAATGTAATAATAATAGAAATGAAGTGCACAATAAATGTAATGCACTTGAATCAGCCCAAAACCATCCCCACCCCACCCCACTTCCGGTCTGTGGAAAAATTGTTTTCCATGAAATTAGTCCCTGGTGCCAAAAAGGTTGGGGAATACTGCTGATTCTTTAGCTTAAGCATGAAATAGCAGGGGACTTCTTAGAGTCCACAGTCATGTGAACCAATTCCCCCCCAAAATCATCTGATCTATATATCCACCTGTCTGTCTATCCATCCTGTTCGTTCTATTTCTCAGGAGAATGCTGACTAATACAGTGTTTGCATTAGTTTCCTATGGCTGCTGTTAACAAATGACCACAAATTGGATTGATTAAAACAAAGAAATTTATTCTCTCAGATTTGGAGGTCAAAAGTTTGAAATCCAGCACCATGCTCTCTCTCGGGTCTCTTAGGAAGAATCTGTTCTTTGTTTCTTCCAGCTTCTGTTGGCTACCCAAACATTCTTGGGTGCATGGATGCATTGCTCCAATCTCTGCTTTTGTGGTCACATCGCCTTCTCCTTTCCTGTTTGTCTAATCTCCCTCTACCTCAACTTCACTTTTATAAGGACATCTGTCACTGAATTCAGGGAAAACCTGGATAATCCAGGATGATTTCCTCATGTCAAGATCCATAACTTAATTTTATATGCAAAGGACCTTTTTCCAAACAAGATAACAGTCACAGATATTGAGGATTAGGGTGAGGACACCTCCTTTTGGGGAACACCATTCAAACCAATGCAGTGCTTAATCTTAAATATATAGTAGTGACCAACATGTTTGCAAGAGAAATTAAAGTTTCAATACATTTTAGTTGCATTTTTTTTATTTTAAAAATATTTGAGGTAAATCAGTAGTCATCTTCAGGTTTCTGCTACATGGACCTCTTCATAGGAAAGCTTGCCACATGACTTCAGGCTTTCTTCAAAACAAGAAGAGTGCAAGAGAGTACCTAGGACAGCAGGAGCAGGAGCAGGGAGTCCATTTAGGAGACTACTGCAGTAATCAGTAATGCAGGCCAGAGATGATGTCACCTTGTGCCAGGGGAGCACAGTGGATGTGGTGAGATGCTCTGGAGCTCTAGAAAACAATTTGAAGAGTGTGTCAACACAATTTCTTGATGCATAGATGCGGGTATAAAATAAGGGAATATTGTGAAAGTATTAATGCAACCTATTTCTCTCAAAACAGTTAAACTCTTTGTAGGCAAGAAGAATGTCTCTTTCCCCACCACTATACTCCAGCACCTATAATGCTGGATAATCTTTAAATAAATGTGTAAATCAATGGATGTTGTGATTAATCTTATAACAAAATAACTAAGCAGTTGTGGAAGCACAGCAAATGAAAGCCAATCTATATATTTTATAAAGATGCAATAAAGAAAAAAAATCAATCAGGTAAACTATAGTATTTGTGCAGAAACAGGTGACACGAACACATATAGCATGTGTGTGAAGGCTAAAGTTAATAGCAATGATAAAATTAAATTTCTTGAGGTGGAATGTTCTTCAGAATCATTATGACTAACATGCCTAACTTAAATAATTGAAACTCATTAATAGTGTTTTGTAAATCTGATCAGGATCGTACAACTAATTCAATATTTTAAAATTCAGTTAGCAAATTTACAAATCTGTGAAGCAATACTATAAAGTTTATTTTTTTATATGTAGATTTGGTAAATAACCACATTAATCTGAGTAATTACAATTTCTTATTAAATGAAATGCCAGTTTCTTGCCAGTTTCCTTTTATAGGTACCGTAATATTTTTTCATGTCAACTTGGGGAGGTTATAATATCCAGTTATTTAATCAAGCATCGAAGTATTTCGGTAAAGGTATTTCATAGATGTGATTAATATCTATAACAAGTTGACTTTAAGTAATGCGAATTGCCCTCAATAATGTGAGTGAGATTCATCTAATCAGTTGAAGACCTGATAAGTAAAAACTAAGGTTTCCAAGAGAAGAAGAAATTTGACTTCAAGACTGCAGAATTAATTCCTGCTCGAGTTTCCTGTCTGTCGGTCTTCCCTGCAGATTCTGGACTTGCCAGTCCCCACAATCATGGAAGCCAATTACTTAAAATAAATCTATATGTGTGTAGATATAGCTATAGCTATAGATAGATTTTATCCATCCATCTATACCTATATATGATACATACATATGTATAGAGAGATATAAAATTTATCTATGTATCTGTGTATGTATATAAGTATCTATCTATACCTGCCCTATAGATAGTCACAAACAATGTTTTTTAAACATTGTTTTTTATCAGTAGTGATTAGGAAAAATAAAAAAGAAAACCTCTGGGGGTATTTGCCAGCAGCTTACAATGACATAGTAATCACAGAGCAGTTAAATTCAAATTTCTGATAAAAGTGAGAAATTTCAAAGAAAATCGTTCACAAATTCTTGATGAAATGGTGCCAAGCTCAAGCTCTAGAATTAGACAGGCTGCGTCCAAATTCTGGTCCTGCCAATTTTAGGGGCTCTTGGACAAGCTACTGACTTCTCAGAATCCCACTTTCCCATCTGTATAATGATATTATTAATGATTCCTACCGCGTGGAGTGTTGCAAAGATTTAATGAGGTCCTGGATATAAAATGTTAGCACAATGTCTTTAATATAAAGAACACTTGATAAATTTAGTGGTAATTATTGTTTCTCAGTTTTATAAGGGGAATAATACTAATTGTGGGCACAAAGAGAAATAAAAAGATAAGAATCTGATTAAAAATATCTTACTAATACCTAAAGGGGAAAAATAAGAATCAGATATTTAAATAAAATGACTATTTATAATTGATAGAGTGAAGACACATTCACCATAAAGAAAAAAACTATCTTTTTAACTTAAAAAACTCTTCAAATAAGGAAAACTTCTAAACCCAAATTGGCAAGTCAGGTGAAAATTAGAAAAGCAAAAATGAATTTAAGAAATACTCTATAAAGAACCTACAGGCAATAAAATACACTGGGCAGTTAGATAAAATATTTAATATTAGAAACAACTTTGCTTTCAGCTCACCTTGTATTATAAATATGAGGTGAGTAGCAACTTTGCCAATAAAATAGCCTCCACATGGATTTCTATCTAGCAGGGGTCACTCACAATTTGGACACAGTTTGTTTCTTCTTTTTGGCAGCCGCTGGGGACATGGGTTAGCAGTCAAATGCTCCAGGGTGTATGTGGGGACTATTAAGTCTGTTCTATGAAGAGGAATAAAAATGCGTTTGCTTGAGAGAATGAGAGAGAGGGAGCTGTGGATGTATAAATTCCCTATGATTGGTGCAGCTCCCTGACAATTAAACCCTAGGGAGAAGAGGAGGTAGAGCTTTGCTTTTGACCTTGCTACCACTTCCTTCCTAGCAAACATCATTGGAGGCTGTCGTTGCCACAGTCGTTGAGTAGAGATATAATGGAGTAATACCTAGAGTTGGATATGCTAATGACTCTCCCAGATTACAGTTATCTTCAAGGAATTACTGGATTCAGTATTTGAGAATTGAAAGTAAGTTTCACAAAGGATTTTCCATGATGTAGTTTGAATGCACAATAAATATCTCCTCTTGTTTTTCTTTTAAGCGCCTTCAATTTTTCTATTCTACACGTTAACTTTCTGGAATGATTATCTTAAATATCCTATCAAATATAGGATTAATCTTAATAGTGAAATATAACAAATTATTTTATCATTATAGAGTCCTTTTCCATGCTATTGTTTGGTAATAGAAACAGTCATAGAATGATCAGATGAATTAATTGTAGGTCATACATTAGTCGGAGATTTCTCTTTTATTTTCAAAAGTTACTCTTGCTAACCACCCACAGCCTTTCACCTGTGACAGGATTTACTAAAGAAAAAAACAACAGGAACAGCAATTAACTGTTTGATATTTAAAAATAAAAAGGGTATATTCAGGTGTAGCTGCACAAATCCATTTAAAAACACACACACACACACGTTTTGCCTGCCCCTTTTCAAAGTGTAAAAAAGATCCAAGCAGATGTAGAGAATAACCTTGAATAACTATTTAAAACACTAGAGATAATTTTAACATCCTCAGGCTCCAGTACCCTTGTCAAGCTGCTGCCACTTCCCACTCTGCACAGACTCTCTCCTCACCCCACTTGGTTCCAATGCCCCTTGACAAGACACTGCCACCACCTCCCTTTGCAGATACCTGCCTTGCAAATCTGTACCTAACAACTTTTGGTGTGAATTATTCAGAAGAAAAAACTGGTAAAATCTAGTCTCTGTAGGGACTATCTCGCACAATGGTTATCACTTGAATTCTAGCACAGTCCCAAATCATCACTCCAGACAGACAGAGGGATTTATAGAAAAGCTTCAAGCAAAACAAAACACATTTTGAGTGGGCTATTTTATTAAACTAATCCTGGGTAAAAACTGCAGTCTTTGAAACTCCTTCAATAGATTGTAATACAAGCAGCAGAAAACTGTGTTTTTTTAACCACACCATAAACACATCTTATGCAAGGCTGAAACATCCTAGTTTTGTGCCTTGCCCTGCCCTGTCTTGCCCTGCCCCACCAGCAACCACACCCCTGCCCCTACCCCTGCCCCTGGCGTTGCCCTTGGCCTTGCCTTGCCTTACCCACAGGTCGTCAGTGAAGATGTTAAAATTAATGGGTTTTGGTGGCAATACACAAATACAGTCATATATACCTTAATGATAGGGATACTTTCTGAGAAATGCATCATTAAGCAATTTCATCATTGTGTCAACATCACAAAGTATACTTGCACAAACCTAGATGCTATAGCCTACTACACACCCAGACTATATGGTATAGCATATTATTCCTAAGCTATAAATCTGTACAGCATGTTACTGGATGCTATAGGCAATTGTAACACAATGGGAAGTATTTGTGTATCTAAACATTTCTAATCAGAGAAAAGGTACAAAAAATATGGTATCATAATCTCATGGGACCACTATCACATATATTTGATCAAAACATCATTATGCATCACATGATTGTATTTGCATTTTATAAAACGATATGGGAATCTGTCCCAACATCTTGGAGCCAGTCTACATTCATCAGAATTTTTCTGATTATTTCTCTCCTAAAGAGTTTGTATTATCCAACTATCAATGTGACTATGCTGTATAAAAAACAATTCCAAAATTACAATGGCTTATAAAAATTATCACTCATGTTTTTTTGTACACAAGTCCAAGAATAGTGCAGAATGTGGACAACTAAGTATACGGCAGCAGACAGGTGTGTTACAGAACAGCTCCAGGTGTTTCTTATTCTGGGACAAGTAGCTACATGGGGCAAGCTTTTCTCATGGTGAATGGCAGGAACACAGCAGACAAGGTAAACATTGCAAGCACATTGAGACCTCTTCTAACATCCCATTTCCAATAGGGTAGGGATGTATATTCCACTAAAATGTACCATTGTAAAAATGGAGAGTGGTGAAAGAATTGTGAAAAAACAATGCACTCGATTTCACAGTTTAGACTTAGAAATCTAAGTCGCACCCAGCTATTACAATGCCCTCAAACTGTTAAATTACTTAATAAAGAAATGATTTTTCCTAGGTTTTACATACAACATAGTCTTCTGGTACAAAAACTTTTCATTCTAGAAGAAATAGTTTAATGAAACTTTACTATTACATCTGTGATTTTTAATAAAAGCATTGATGTACTTTAATGAAGAATTCTAATTTTTACATCCAGAGATGTGATAATTCTGTTGAGCCCCTAGCTAATAATGTCTAGTATTGTATTTTCAACTATGTTTGTATAAAAACGCACTTGACAAACATTACAGACTAAAGAAAGAAAGATCCCTCAGGTTTCAATGATTTCCTTGATATGTTGCCAAAACTCAAAATGTTTTATTTTGAGAGTTGTGGGAATAGTATTGTATTGTTCATTGACAATGTTATAATTGCTCACAACCCTGAAGAAAGTGGCTCTCCAGCTGTAGAATTCTAGGTGAGCCAACTATATATTAAGAAAAGTCCAAAAATATCCTTCTAGGATAAATTGTTTTATAGGTTCATTGTGAACAGATTTATTACAAACTAACATTCTTTTCTTCTCATATAGGGCAGAAGATTTTAAGGCAGGAAAACAAAAGACAAATCTTAAACTTCTGGAGAGTGCAGGATAGACAAGGAATTCAATTTGAGAAGAGCAGCAATTTGCATGGGACCAAATCTAAAAACACTGATTAATAAGTGGCAAAAAGAAATGTTTGGGAGAGATGCTATGTGGATGTTTTTTCTTATTATTATCTAAAATTTGTAATTGTTTAGACTTTACATTCTATAAAGGCCCTGTATTTTTTTATGCTTTCGTCTGTATCACTAGTTCCTAGCATTGAATATCTATTCTGAAAATACTTATTCAATATAATATTACTACGAGTCTAAGCCAGTGCATAGAAAATAACTTTAATTTTTGAAAAGAAAATAACTTTAATTTTTAAAAAAATTTAGAAATTGAAAAGGAAGTAATAATTGTCCTTATTCATAGATGGCATAACCGTCTACATAGAAAATCCAATGGATTCTCAAAAAATCCCTTAGAACTATTAAGTGAGTTTGCCAATGTTAAAGGATAAAGGTCAATATATAAGTAGCAATAATATTTCTATATACTATCAATAGATATTTGGTACTAAAATTTTCTAAAAATAAAATTTATATAATACCTTAACAAATGAAACACTTAGGTATAAATCTAACAAAACAATTGCAGAATGCGTATGTGGAAAACTATAAATACTATAAAACAAAAATTCAATGAAGATTTAAATAACTGAAGACACATATAATGTGTAGGTGGTGGAAACACAATTAAGATTCCATTTTCCTTAACTGATATTTAGATTTAATGAAATTTCAATCAATACACTGTGGGGTGACTACAATCGGCAATAATTTATTATATATTTCAAAATAGCAAGAAGATGTGACATCCCAACAGAGAGAAATGATAAATGTTTGAGGTGGGAGATATCCTAAATACATTGATTTGATCATTACACATTGTATGCATGTATCACAATATCACATGTACCCAATAAATATGTACAATTATTATATATTAATAAAAAATTTATAAAAATCACATTTAGATCTTGAGAAAAAAGCCGAGGACTAATTTCTGTAGGTATTGATTGACAGGATGATGCTAAAAAGTATGTGGAAAGTCAAATGAACTAGACTGTAAAAAATTTTGATAATGAAGTTACTTATCCAACCTAAATTTAAGACCTAATATTAATATATGGTTATAGTAATCAAGACACTGTGGCTTTGGCATAAGAATACACCTCTAGATTAGAAAAAAGGGTCTGTGAAAAGATTTTAAAAAATTATGACAAATTGCTGTGATAAAGGAGCAACAGCAATTCAATGGACGGTTTTTTTAAACAAACGGTATAAAAATAATTGAATATCCATAAAAAAAGGAAAACTTAAACAGTACCTTTTACTACACACAGATTAATTTTACTGAACATAAATTATACCTGCAATAAAACTGACTACAGGAGATAAGAATAATCAACAATAAGAATACTTTAAAATAACTACCAGACTGGAATTGGAATGTTCCTAACATAAAGAAATGCTAAATGCCTGAGGTGGTGGATACCCAATTACTCTGATTTGATTAATTCACATTGTATGCCTGTATTAAAACACCACATGTGCCCTATAAAGATATACAATTATTACATATCCATAATAATTAAAAATAAAAAATATAAAAACAAATATATAACATGATGTCCTTAATTTTCTTCTCTTTACTTTTAACAAATTTATAATTTATTATTTTTACTTTTATTTTTATTTTTGAGATGGGGTCTCGCTATGTTGCCGAGGCTGTTCTCGAAATACTGGCCTCAAAGTGATCATCCTGCCTCAGCCTCCTGAGTTGCTGGGATTAGAGATGTTAGCCACTAAGCCCAGCTATTTTTAATTATTATGGGTACATAAGAGTTGTACAACTTATGGGATACGTGTGATGTTTTTATACCAGCCTATAATGTGTGGTAGCCAAACCAGAGTAATCAAACATTTATCATTTCTTTGTGTTAGGAACATTCCAATTCCACTCTTCCAGTTAATTTAAAATATACAATAAATTATAATTAACTGTATTCATCCTAGTATGCTACCTGACATCAGACCTTATTTCTTCTACCCGTATTTTCGTACCCATTAACCATCCTCTCTTCATACCCCTCCTCAGCTATCCTTCCCAGCCTCTGGTAACCATCATTCTACTCTTTATCACCAAGAGTTCAATTTTGTTTAGCTCCTACATAGTGAGAACATGCAATATTTGTCTTTCTATGCCCGGTGCATTTCACTTAACATAATGTCCTCCAGTTCCATACACGTCGTCGCAAGTGACAGGATTTCATTCTTTTTTATGGATGAATAGTTATTCCATTGTGTATATACCACATTTTCTTTGTACATTCATCCACTGATGAACACTTAGATTGATTCTGTATCTTTGCTATTGTGAATAGTGCTGCTATAAAAGTAGGAGTGCAGATACCTCTTTGATATACTGATTTTCTTTCTTTTAGATGTATCCCCAGCAGTGGGATTGTTGGATCATATGGTAGTTCTATTTGTAGTGTTTGAGGAACCTCCATACTGTTCTCCATAGTGGCTGTACTAATTTACATTCCAACCAAAACTGTGTGAGGGTTTCCCTCTCTCCACATCCTCACCAGCATTACTTATTACCCCATCTTTTGGATAAAAGCCATTTTAACTAGAGTGAGATGATATCTCACTGTAGTTTTAATTTTCATTTCTCTGATGATTATGTTGAGCATTTTTTCCATATACCTGTTGACAATTTGTACATCATCTTTTGAGAAATGTCTAGTCGGATCTTTTGCTAATATTTTAATCATACTATTTGTTGTTTCACCTATTGTGTTGTTTTGAACCCCTTATATATTCTGGTTATTAATCTCTTGTCAGATAGGTAGTTTCCAAATATTTTCTCCAGTTCTCTTGGGTCATTGTCTTAATAATAACACATTCTATACACAAAAATGTGTATAAATACATGGGGTGGTTAAGAAATATACTCAATAAAAATATAATTCTAAGCATATTTTGATTGGGAATGGTGGTCAAAGGGCTTTGAGTTTTCTGTAAATATTTAATAACACTTTTACTTAGTGTATACTATGTGCCACAATTATTTATGACTTCACAAACATATTAACTCATTTAATTCTCAAAGAAACCATAAAAGGTGTCTATTAAAATTATCTCCATATTTAAAGGATATTAAGGCACAGAAATGAAAAGTAGCTCTGACTAGGTTACACTTATTGTGTATGGTAGGTCTGTGATTTAAACCTGAACTGTCTTGCTCCAGATTACATGCCCTTAACTGTGAAGCCATGTTGCATCTCTGCCATGCTTCACTTCTATTCTGAGTTTGTACAAAACTGTAATTGTAAATAGTCTATGAAATTAAAATAAAACTGATAAGTGAGAAGAGAAAAAGACAAGTCACAATGTCTCAGAATCTCTGCATAAACTTGAGCTAACAAAGATCAAAAAATTGCTCCACTTGTTTTTTATTTTCTTAACTTTTTTTATCCCCACAATGGTAATGGAAGCCATCAAATTCTTTACCCCATTAGCACAGAGACTTATCCCTTGATTAGGTTCCTAATATGAAATTATGCTGCATATAGGCAGAAACATGAACACATTTATTTTCGTGTTCTGAATTAATAATCTCCCTAGAGTTCAGTAGCTCTGAAGTGTTACCATTTTACCAACAGAGAATTTTATTTGAAATCTCTGTTTGGATCCCTCCTCCGATCTTTTAGCCTAATAAGAAATTTTATAGTAAATTTTACAACAGCAAATACTAAAATTTACAATTACTTTGCGTTTGTGAGTGTGTATAGGTATGCTTTACTTTGTGTAAGTTGCTTGGTCTTGTTACTTACATATTCTTTAAGAAATGTAAACGATTTCCATCATTATAGATATTCACTATAGCATATATGGATAAAAAATCAAATCTTACCTATAACCTGAATTATCACTAGAAGAAGAAGCTGTCACTTTTATCATTTGAAAATGAGGGCTGATTGGCACATGTCAAAATGCAAACAAATTCAACAGAGAATAAGTTGTCATTAGGAAAGCAGGCGATTTTGGTGATAGCTTTGTATGTGTGTCTATGTGTTTGTGTGTATGTGTGTGTACAGAGGGAGAGAGAAGGAACCTGGCTAAGCAATTGTATTATAGCACATATTCTACTCACAAGGTAAAATGACATTTAAAAAGTAAATCCTCACCCAGATTATATGTTTCTTTTTGTTTCTTCAATTTTTTGTTGTTGTTGGGAGGTGGTTGAAAGAACTCACATCTTTCTGCTCATTTCCTTATAGTTTTTGGTCATAGAATAAAGGTTTAGACCCACCATGCCCCAAGTTTCTCATGTCACCTACAGTACCAACTACAGTAAATCTGGACTATTAATATTTTTGATATTGTAGGGCATTTTTCTTATAATATTCCACTAAAAATTTAATATTCTCCTGACTTCTGATGCTTCTTATCTTCTTGCTTTTTCATAACTGTTATATTCCCATTAGATTAAGTTATACAATTTTAACAATACAAAAGACATGTAAGACCATATAGACTTTTCACATGTTGCAGGAAAAAAAAATGACAACAATGCTTTTGAGGTGAATGTCTCCTGTGGGAACCTACTTGTAACAGAATTAGGACCAGAGTGTTGGTCCAATTCAGTGTTAGGCCACTGTTACAGGCTTCCTACTCCCAAATTCGGTTGCTGCTAGTCAAGTAGTACTCAAATGATTACACACCTATGCTGTATTAAAATTTGAATAAAAAAAGTATGCTTTTTAAAGATTTTTTCTGGAAGCAACAATATAAGAAAAAATATACTTTAAACATATTTTAAAGAAACAGGTAACTATTGGGACCAATTGGAGATTTTTAAAAATATCTTTAAGATAAATTCAGATATGATATTTTATTTTATGTTAGTATGATAATTTAAAATGTTTAACAAGACAATTATCTTCCATCTCCTTTTGTCTAACTAACATGAGGTTCAAAAATCACAAACAGAAGAAATATTTCACTTACTGATGTTAAGACTGGAAAACATGGGTAAATAGTCTGACAGCATCAATGTCAATTTATGTAACTCCATTTATTAAAGTTAATGATCAGCCTAGTTATGAATCACTACTTTAATATTTATATACTTGCACTTATGTATAACATATGCTTTTGTGATAGTTATTCTAAGCAAGCAATTGGGCATATAATCATACAATATTTCTGGAAAAGTACTTTACAGTAGATAAATAAAATTAATACTTCTCCATAAGTAGAAATTGATAAATTTTTAGTAGCTTTTCAATAATTTGGTTTCATATATCAGTTTTGTTTCATTACAATACCCATTTTTATCTTTTTTCTTATTTATATAACTCATAAATACATATTACAACATTCTGTTATGTGCAACAAATAATTTAGTTGTTGCACCTAATCTGTGTGCCCTGGTTTTCCAAATGGGTGCTTGTGGTCTCTAGGTGTGAAATAAATTGTCCATCTGTTGTCCTAATCCATCTGCTATTTTGACTTCGGGCACTAAGATTGTTAAAAACTCTCATAAAATAACATAATAATTTATTATTTTGTCTTGATACTTTAAGATTCTCAATTAGTCCATTCCTAAGCCTAGTTCTTATATATTTTAGTCTACAATGCTTTTCTAATGATAATATAATATTCAAGTCAGTTTACAATCACATTAATGTTATCTCCAGAAGCATAATCACATTTTTAACACTGTTACTTCTCTTCACTGCATGACATGCCACAGAATTATTTGCCCCCTAGATACACTCACACTTTTCTGAATAACTTTTATAATACCAATCATTTCTTTTTTACAAACTTTTTTCTGAATTATTGTATCATCATGGACTTATGCTTCTATGTAGAATTACTAACACAAGGATTAAGTCATTAAAAGATGAATCTGTCATTTCTAAAGGTGGAAAAAATATGACATTTGAATTTTAAAAAAGGCAGCAGGTCAAATACAGGACAAGGGAAAGGCCTGAGAAAAATATTCTTCAGCTTTCCTTAAGATATTCATCTGATAATAAATCGAATAATTTCTCATTAAATCTAAGCCATTCTACATACATTTTTGCATGATAGTAGTGTGACTACTAGTTTTGCACTTGGGAGTTTTGTCTCCCAAATAAAAATGCTATCTTCGATTATCAGTTAAATATTTCCTGAAATTATTTACATATTTACAAAGTTTATATAAAACTACCATCATTTATCTGGTAGTTTGTCTCTTTGTGAATCACACTGCCTAATCTTCTCTCCCCATTATAATCCTACTTTACATTTTGTCCTCATTTCTTCTACCTTAGGTTTCCCTGGTCCCCTACAGTGAAATTTGCCATTTTCATCAGCTGTAATTTAGCACACTATCTGTGCTCACCAGGATCTGTGGTTTTAGAACACTTTTAAGAAGTCTCAGCACATCATGCATTTTAGTATTAAGATGCCTTCCTTATAAATTAGATATATTAGGCAATGCTAGACACTATATTTTATCTGAAATTATACACTTTACAAATTTTATCAGCAGAGACAAATTTATCATGAATCAAATAAAGCTTAAATATTAGGGCCTCAAATTAGCATGATATCTTTCCAAAGCCGTTTGTATTTAACACAAACATAAATGTTGTATTAGTAATATGCCTTTCTTTAACAACAACAACAAAAAACCCTCCCAAATTTTATAAGTTTCAGGTTTCACAAAATCTAGATCTGTCCCTGCCCCATCTGCCCCATCAAAGTACAGTTAATGATTACGTCTCCGTCTCCATGTTGTTTCAGAAATGTACTCCCTATTCCTACCTTCTAATGTGGTCCAATCTAATAATGCACATGAACACACTGAACACAGTTGTGAAATCTCTAGCCTTATTCTTGGGGATCTTTTTGGGACTTGACTATAAGAGATTTTATTTTGTGTTTGCTAATTGCAATCCTTGATTATAGTTTAATCTTCAAAACAGTATACAGGAACGATGTATTAAATAAGCATTATAATATCCAATAAAGAAAAATAACTTCTCGTTGCTGCAATACAAATAAATAAGAATACAGAATTTAGTATTAGATGTGATCAATTAGGGCTAAAATACTACAAAAACAATTTTATAAATTTTAAGGTTATGTCTCAAGAAATGAAAGAATGAAAACTGAAAGAACAGTTATGAATCAAATTCTACAAGTTATTTTAGACTGTTCTGTTAGTATTTGAAAGGTGAAAATTTTTAAGTTTTCATTTCAATTTGAAAGGCAACAACTTTGTTTGTACTATTAATTGAGGTCAGAGTGTACTACAATCATTCATTTGAGAAAATCAAAGCTTTCATCAATTTTTTATGTATAAATATGTAAAAATGAAATGATTAAAATAAAGGACTAATAAAGCGGCATCAAGAAAAGACCAGAGAACTCAGCCTAAAAGAAATGCAGTAAAATAAGGTCTGATTGTAGGTTGTCAATCTGAACTGCTAGGTCTCATTAAGATTTCCCTGAAGGGATAGAGCCTGCTACTTGCAGGTTTTCTCTCTCTATGGGAGCCTGAAAGACAAGCGACAGAAAATCAGATCAACCAATCAAAATGTCAAAGGTGCCTGATCCTGCTACTCTCTTGCTGGGCACATAGTAGGCACTCAATACGTTTTGAATGATGGATCGGCCCAGATGCATTAAGTTAAGCATTCAAAGCACAAGGCTAGAATTAAGAACGAATAGAGACTTCCATTATAAAGATCTTCTAAAGATGCTAACATTTTTTAAAAAATATATTTATATTTCAAATGCAGTCCCTTATTTTGTGATTCTGAAGGACATGTTCCCTCAACCTCTGCAAATGTTGATCACCTCTACAGGAATTTGTTCAATTCTTTAAATATATTCCAGCACTGGCACATGTTTTCCTGTTATTTCAAATCATTTTCAAGATTTATTTATGAAATTCAGTTTCCTTCTTCATGAATTCCAAAGCATCTCTACTGTGCATGTGTACGTGTAAGTGAATGTGTGTGGTTATGAGAGAATGTGAGAGCGAGAGATTGAGAATGAGAGATTTTCTGACTGCTTTTAGAAATGTATATTCTCATACATTTCAATTTATATTCATATGATGGATTCAATAATTGTTTTTTAAAAAGTAGCAGGCACTTTGCTAAATCTCACGAGGTTAATATTATTAATATTGCCATATACAGATGAAGAAAATGAGGTTCAGAGAGGTTAAAAATGCAAATATTTAAAAATTCTATAAATCTTGTCTATTATTCTTTTGTTGGTATTTCCGTAAGACTGGGTAAAACACCAACCAATAGAAAATGGAAATAAATTTAGAACTATTTAATTCCTGTAATTTCTTCTGTTAGAATCATGTGTTTTATTTCTTGATCCTATTTAAAACAAAACAGAGGATTTCTATTTTTTGCAATATAGCAGACTAGATTCTATGAAGTATTGTCTACAGTAAATAATTACATGCTGAATAAATAGCTAAGAAAAATCTTTCACATTTCTGTACATATGAAAATAGAAGTAAAATCAGAAAGCCTGGCAAGTGAGCATGTGAAAGGCTGGCTTTCACTAGGGAGGGTGTGCTGAGCAAAACAACATCAGGAAGGAGGAACAAGAGATAAAATAGACTCCCCCCCCAAAAAAAACTAATGAGTTTTACAAAAGATGGCAAAAATCTGAGACAGATAGGGTTAATACCATCAATATAATTCTATTAATATCAAATTTTTGGAGAAAGATTGATCAATATAATATTTTATACAACCAATGAGAATGCAAATTGCTACAATCACATTGGAAAAAGTTTGTAATAAACTATTAAACCGAAAACTCACATATTCTTATCATTCAGTCACTTCTCTGAATGTGAGAACATTCACATACTCCTTGTATTTAACTATTTTATTTATACTATATCAAAATTTTTGAATATACAAACCAAGAAATACAAAAATAAATGTTTTAAGCTATATTTTTCATAGCAGCAAAAACATGAAAATGCAAAATCCATCAATCAGAGAATTAATTAATAAATTGTGATATGCATATACAAAGGAATGCTTTCAGCAACAAAAAATGACATTTAGCTAAATGTAACAATGTGATTAAACCCCAGAAACATTATTTCAAGAGAGCGGTCAAGTCACAAAGGAACACATCCATTATGATTTAAGTCATATTAAAAAAACAGTTTGGGTTCAAACATTTAAACCAAATATTTTATTTTCAGCAAAGAAACGGTAAATGTGCAACTTAGGTTAGTGGTAACTTCTGGGCGAAGAGAGAATGGGGTGTTTTGGAGGGCAGCACAGTTGGCTACTGAGGTACTTGCAGACATTCTATGTATTTTCGTAAAGGGTGTAGGTAGTTATTTAATTATTTTTCCTGGAAATGTGAATATTTATTTTTAACATTTGTATTTATAGCATATGTCAGAGTAAAATTTTTAAAGATCAGTAAAATGAAAGATGTGAAGTGCAAGGAATATACAGTAAGAAAAGTAGAATGAAGAGTATGCAACGGTCTTGATTAGGAGTCTCACAAAATGTTTTGCTTATTGTTGGTATGTTAATGAAAAAATAAATAAATGAATAGATAGTAAAATGGCACATATAAGACATTAAGACAAAGAAAGAAAGGACTGTGGATAAGGAAAGTGAATTAGAAAATATTAAATATGGAAGTGGTTTTTATTTAAATAGAGTAGATTTAATGTGTGTCTTTATATCCACTCTTCTCTGAAATTACATTAAAATGACATTAAGCATAAGTCCACAAAGACAAAGAAAGAAGGAGATGGAGAGGAGAAAACAAAAAATGTTGTATGCTAAAGCCTAGGCCTCTCTCTCTGTCTTTCTCTCTCTCTCTCCTCATAGACTAGATAGATAGACTAGATAGATAGATAGATAGATAGATAATAGAGATAAATGATAGACAGATATACATGTATAAGATATAGATATAGATCTATCTGTCTATTGGGAGAACTACATTAACAATTAAATATAAAAATTTGAAGATAAGAACCAAGAAACATCACAGAAAGAAAAAAATAATCACAAAAATAACTAAGAAAAGAAAATTTGAGAATCAATCCAGGTAGTCAAATAGTCATTCTTCTGAAAAATGGGAGTTACAAAAATAAGAATATATTTTCTTATAAGGAAATTTTTCAAGGAATTTTATTAGACTAGGAAGAATTGACTGTCCACAATGAAAGGGCTTACCGATTGCTTGGAACAAGGAAATTTAAAATGTCTCCAACAGGATATGTTAGTATAAAATTATAGAACTGTAATAATAAAAAAAACCTCACCCTTACCCTTCAGAAAGAATACTAAAATATTACACATAAAAGTTCAAGAATGACAATGGCATTATATTTGTAAGACTATCAGGAAGGGTGAGGACAGTTGAAAAATGTCTTGAAAATTCTGTGAAAAAATAATTATCCAACTAAAATTCTATATGCAGATAAATTAGCATTCAGGTAGGAAGCAGACTGAAGATACTTTGGGACACACAAGTCTCAAAGCTATTGCCTATACAGTCCTTTTCCTGAAGATGGAGGATAATGTGCCCATGAAAGGGAGGGAAATTAGAAAGAAAACTTATTTAACAAAGAGGAAAGATGAAAAGAATCCTCGGGATAATGAAAAAGGGTGATTTTAGGATTACATTCAGGTGTGGAGAAAAATAAGTCCTGACAGGAGCTAACATTCTGGATGGCTCCTGGAAGAGGAATGCAGAAGATTTGCCCTTCCAAAGAGTCAGAAAACAAGTTATTGATAAATACAAAGAAAATTAGGCAAGCAAGCCAAAAAGAAGAAATAAAAGTATAGTATATGATATGTCTCAGCTTGAACAATGTTCACAGTCAACATTAATAATTTAAAAATGCTACCTATTAATCTATATTAATAGATTGTCAAATATGACAAAGATACTGGTGTGTGAGGGGAAAGATAGAAAGAAAGATAGATTTTCCAATTTCGTCTTAGAGAGCCTATAGATCTTTAAAACCTAATAATAGTGTTACTAATATATGGAGCAAATGAGTAGGATGTAAAATCTGGAAATAGAAGAATAAGCTTATCATTCATAAGGAAAAGAATATAAACTATTTCTTCTGTAAATCAGGATTCAAGATTGGGTAACCAGTGAAGTATAAGGAAGTTGTTTTTCATTATAAAACTCATATGATTATTTACTCTTTTAAAAATATTATGTATAAAATTGAGATGAAAACCTGATATTTAAAAATAAAATGAGGGAATGTTAAAAGTGATAATTAAAAAAAGTAGTGGAAGGAGGCTGAGCACTTCTGTGGCTGTGACTGGGAAATAGATCTTCCTCTCACTTGGGCCCTAATGCTGCTCCTGATTTTTCATTTTCCTTCTCTCTGACTCCCTCAGTATCCCTGTTTCATAGATACATACTTTAGGTATTATAACTTTCTGTTTGTCTTTTTAATTATTTTGCCTTTTTTTTTCTCTTAATATCAAATGCCTTTCTTAAAAAAAAAAAAAAGTCAAAACTTGGCACACATTTCAACACCTGTACTTTCCTCACAATATTTTCATACTTAAGTACGTGCTTTTTTCATTTACATTGGGTCAGTGGTCCTCAATGGATTCAGAGTAAGAGTAATAGAAGGAAAGATCATTAAAATTACTTGGGGAAGATGGCTGACCAGAGATACTAGCTACCAGATCATCTCAGAAAGAAGGAAAAAATTTAGATGAAACAGAAAACAAACAAACATAGAGCCGGTATAATGCTGAGGGAAACGTGCCAGAAACTACCAGAGAGTCCACGGGAAGCAGTTTCAGAGCAGAATGGAAAGGAGCCACGTATCAGCAGAGATCAACCCCTAAGAAGCTTAGAGTCCAGTGAGGAGGATATGTGGAGTGGTTTGTTTCTTCCCTGCTCCATGCATCTCTGACAGAAGGTGGGTTCCAGAGCTACTGGAGAAATCTTTTGCCCACACAAGCCCAGAGGCTGCAGCCGCCAGTGAGCTGGGAGCTTCTTGTGGAGAAGGCACCAGACTCCCAGCTCCCCTGGGACCAGAGTTGGGACAGCAGGCATCATATTGCTTCTCTACCTACCGTGCACCTTTGTCCTCCCCAGGAGGCTTCAACTCCTCAAGTTTTATCTGGCTCATTCCCACACATTTTCCAACTCTGACCCAGACTGCAGGAGCCATAGGGGTCCAGTGGATCCCAGGTGATCTGCATGACTCCACTGCCTGGACATTCTGGGCGGGGAGACTCCCAGACGGAGGGACGGGCATGACCAGAGTGCTAGCTCTCCTCCATCCAGACCATTTTTCTCCTTTTCCCCTGCCCCATCTGCAGCTGCAGAGAGAGACACTTGAGCCACCACACGGAGGTTTCCACAGAGAGTGGGGCTCAGACTTTTCCTTTGTGGTCCTGCAGCAGATTGAGGGATGCTCAGACAGTGAGCTCCCTGCCCGTCAGCTCCCCCTGGTCCTGCTTGCCCAGCAACTCCACCAGATCAGGGCATGACCCAAGGCAGAAGGACATCAAACATGCTTTGGCACCCCACAGGCAACTTGGAACAGTGAGCTTCTCCCTGGCACGGCCTGGGATTGATCTTTGAGCACCCAGGGACAGACCTGCAGGCTGAATAATAAACCCAGATCTTGATCACATTTCTCTGGGGCAGGGAGAGGAGATTTGTAAATTAGTCTCAGAAGGCAAAGAACTGGCATGAGCAGATCAGGGAGGAGATTGCAATGTGGGTCCTAGCTGCAATGTACCTGCAAGGCTCATTGCCCAACACAGGAGGGCAGTGCTCTCAGTTCAGGCCTGGATCCTGGGCTAGAAACTTCCTGGCATTGGCATGCATCACAATTGTGGGGGAACCCAGATGGCTTGAGCTCCCGACCATTGGCAGGCACTGGGGGGTAATCACAAAGCAGGGGAGGGTGGGCAGAGAAGTGAGGCCTGCTCCAGAATGCCAGGATGTGAATCTCAGACTGCCCTACCTTCATAAGTAGACTTGCTGGTTGGGTGGGGCCACTTCAGCCCCTCCCTTCTAGCTTTGCCCAGAAGCTGGGAGCAGACCTTTAACCCCTGCTGAAACAGATACCTTACCAGCTTTTGTGGAGTCTGAGGGCAAGCTCACCCAACCCAGTCCCACCCAGCGAAGAGATTTAGAGTACACCTGAATTTCCAGGACCCCACCCACCACCTGGGACATTTGAGTGCCAGCCGGTCTCCCCAACCAGCTTTTTCTGTGGAAGAGATTTAGAGTACACCTGAATTTCCAGGACCCCACCCACCACCTGGGACATTTGAGTGCTTCTTCTGAGGGACGAAAGCTGGCCACAGGACACAAAAATAACATTACAGCTTGTTCCTTCTGGCAAGCACCACCTACTGGCAGGGAGGTCAATTTGCATGCACTTTACAGAATTTTCTGACTCAAACATACATGGTGTGGTTGATTCTCACCCAAAAGTACCACTTACTACCTCAAAGATTAAACTGGGCATGACATTATCTAAGTAAAAGAAAATCTAAAAATAAGAAACAACAACTGTTCCAGATGAGAAGAAATCAGTGAATGAACTGTGGAGGTATGAAAATCACAGTAAAAGGTCGTCCCTAAAAGGGAACACCAGCTCTATAGCAATGGATACCAAGCAAAATAAAAATATTGAAATGACCTATAAATAATTCCAAATATGGATTGTCAGTAAGCTTAATAAAATACAGGAGAAAATGGAAAA
>NW_012149641.1:494034-497956 GCF_000956105.1 Propithecus coquereli
AAACATATCAAATATGCTAAAATTCTTGGATTCATAAGTAAAATAAAATATATATCTGTCATCTTCATTACATAACTGGGAACCAATTATTATTCTCAATAATGAATAAACATGGGAAAAAGTCAAGGGTTTATTCTGCATTTCCTATGTAAATTGCACTTCATGATGCCTAAAATAGTATAAAGGGTTGCAAATAATAAATGAGAAATATATGATAGATTTTGTAACCCCTGAAGAAATAATGCAAGTAGTCAATCATCATCAGTGGCTGCTAAAGGTGGAAGACTGACAATGAATTTTATAGGACGAATTGGACTGTTAACACCTGGTCACATTGATCAAAATTGATTTCACCAAAGGAGATACCATGTGTCTCCTCACAGGGCACTATAAGAAATATAGAGCAACTCTCTGTCATTTTTGCCAAAAGTCTGTGCATACTATTAAAGATGTTTAAGCACATGTGAAAATGAATAAATAGAATTTTCAAAATTATTAGATGAATATCTCCCCTTTAAACTGTGAACTATCTAAAAGTGAAATGACATTATATTTTTTACTTGAAGAGGAACAATAGAACACTTTATACTGCTAGAATAATATTTTTAAAAATCAATTTTATTGAAAGGCTAATATTTTCTTTAAATGACTGCCATGACAGTGGCAAAAATATTCAAACCTCATGTATCCAGCTCCAACATTTTGAAAATTATCTCCTAATCATCAAATAACTCTATGGAAAAAATTCCTTGACAATGAGGTTTATTACTTAATCATAAAATTATATTTTATGAACCTTTTGCAAACACGATGTATATTATTAGTGTCTGACTTGCTATGTTATAATCTTATTAATTTATGTTTATGATTTTAAACATGAAATACATTTTTAAAGAAATAAAATATGATCAATATATGAAGGATCCAAGGCTTAATATAGCAATAGCTATAAATAAAAACTATTATTTCAAAATCAGAGAAGTAAGGGTTTTAGGTTAGTAATAATATATTTATTTGCACAGAGACACACCATCTATGTCTCCTTTTCTCCTTTACACATACATATGTAGATGTGCATATGTGTTACCACTAGATTGATATCTCTCTCTTTTTCTCTCTCTCTATTTATCTATATTTTTTGGATAAGAGATCAAACAATTTTTGTTTTGAAATTTATTGAATTTTATAAACTTAACATTTTTAACATTTTGTTTTTTGAATATGAACACATTAACAAATTTTACTTCCAAGTTGTGATATGTCATATTAGGAGACTCACACCCACACACGTACATAATACTTTGGTCAATACAGTTCTTTATATAGTAATTGACAATTCAGACCATGGAACACTCTACTTTGGAATTGGCTGCATTTCCCACCTCTAGTAGAAAATAGTTGAATAATATAATTAACTTTTGCCAATTGTGGTAGTTCTTTTCTCGACTGCAAAGAGTTATGAAGTATAAACTACATGCATGAAAAGAATTAATGACATCATTATCAGTCAATGCAAAGATATCCTCAGGCATCACTGGCATGGTAAATTATTAACTAAAGAAAAATATATCACCTGACATAGCAAAGCTAATGGTACAGATCTTTAAAAAGGAGAAGCAGTCTTAGGTGATGGTATTTATGCAGTCTGCACCTGGAGTGTTCAGCTTCTCCTTTAGAATGCATTGATTAGCTACAAAGGCCTTGATTGAAGGAAGGGAGCCTTTAACCTTGATAATGAATAGGTCTCAAGTTGCTGCACTAATGTTCGAAGTCCTCAGTTTATCTTTGTTTCTAGCAATGTGACTCTAAATCAAGATTAAACAGCAACTCAACATGAAGTAAAATAAAAAGGAGGTCATTTAATCACCCTGTTAGCTTCAAATGATTGTTGATTCTTGGAGGTGATGTCGAATTCTGCCAGAAAATCTATTTCAGTAATGATTACTGCCTCAGTTTTATCTGTGATCCTGGAGGTTATTAAAAGTGGAGATCTCAAGGGATGCATACTTTAGGCCATTAATATCATATTTTATATTTTTTATCAGAACACAATTTCTAGATCTGCCCTTTAACCTGAAAGAGAATTGGTGTAGTCATTTAGAAATATGTTCTTCACCACAAGTCTAATTATATACAGCCCTTTGGGAAACAGTAACCCATGGAAATGCCTGATAGCTAAATACCAAACACTGTAGGGCATATTGAACTTTTTATAGTTTCTTATTACCACATACACACAGCACTCAAGCATCCTATCTAGAAATCTGATATGACAATATTGTCTTTTCTTTACTCAAATTATTTTAAAGTTATACCTGAAATGTTGTGAGAATCCCAGATTTGCAAATATAGTGACTAGGAATTTCCAAACATAGTAAAATAAACAAATGTAGGCAATATATCTATACCTGTAACACACATAACTAGAGCTAAGATAACTGTTTATGTAATATTTGTTAAGGGTGACATGCCATGAAATCAGAGATTTGCTTCTTTAAGCTTGCCTCCATATTTGTAGTTGTTTAGTGAAGTCAGACAGAATAAGAGTGGGGGACATCTACAAAGCATAATCTAAAAAGTGATGTCTCACAGATGGAATTTATTATTTAAACTTCTACTGAATTGTAACCCAGAATAACCTAAAGAGTGACTGGAACCTCATACAATGGGAATGGAGAAAAGAAGAGCTATTTGAGAGTAGAATTGTCATGTATTTGTTAGAAACTGTACATTGAACATAAGATAAATGGAGAAATCCAAGCCAACCACCATATCTATTAACTAGGCAAGTGGATAATGTCTCAATAAAATAAAATATAGAGGAAGAGATAATTGGCAGGGAAAATTATAAGCTCCACTTTGAAAACAATGAATGTGAGTTTTATGTTTTTATTTATGAGGCCATTGAAAATATGACTCATGCTTATAAAATGAATGTAGGGTAGAATTAGAAATTTGTATCTAAATTTCTATGTCATTATGACACTGAAAGGGATACTGAGGGAAAAAGTAATAAAATAAGAATGGAAAAAGAAAGTATGGAAATTATTTTAGCTACTTTTGAATGGTGTCTTTAAACAAGATATCGACTTCTGTTTAAATCAGAGTTTAAGTCAATCTCGTTAAATGTAATAAATATGGGACCATTCAATCATAATTATAAAATAACGGTATACACATTATAAAATAAAATAAAACAAATTTTAATAGAATATTACGATATAGAAGTCTTTTTACCCTAATTTGCTAAACAGAAAGCATTCAGATGAAACAATCTTTTTGAAAACAGACACTGTCAAATGTTGCTAAGTATCTATCCACTTCATTTGCATATCCCTCTTTAATGAAGGCTACACTAGAGTCAGGGTGGACAGATAATTATATAAATAAATAAGTAAATACATAAAATATTATGTAGATAGTGTCCACACAATGGAAAAAGTAGGATGTTTGGGACACGTGAATACCTGGATGCTACAATTTTAAATACAGTAAACAGGGACAATGTCACTTAGAATGTAACCTTTGAGATGAGAACATTGTTCTTTATTTTTAGTAACGTGAAATTACAGTCCAGCTAGATCAGATTTATTCAAGTGATAAATTAGTGAAATATGATATGAAATGAAATGATATGATATGATTCCATCTATATAACTGTTTTCAAATGACAAAATTACAGACATATATTTTTAAAAATCAATTTTATTGAAAGGCTAATATTTTCTTTAAATGACTGCCATGACAGTGGCAAAAATATTCAAACCTCATGTATCCAGCTCCAACATTTTGAAAATTATCTCCTAATCATCAAATAACTCTATGGAAAAAATTCCTTGACAATGAGGTTTATTACTTAATCATAAAATTATATTTTATGAACCTTTTGCAAACACGATGTATATTATTAGTGTCTGACTTG
>NW_012149641.1:498175-498576 GCF_000956105.1 Propithecus coquereli
TAAAATAAACAAATGTAGGCAATATATCTATACCTGTAACACACATAACTAGAGCTAAGATAACTGTTTATGTAATATTTGTTAAGGGTGACATGACATGAAATCAGAGATTTGCTTCTTTAAGCTTGCCTCCATATTTGTAGTTGTTTAGTGAAGTCAGGCAGAATAAGAGTGGGGGACATCTACAAAGCATAATCTAAAAAGTGATGTCTCACAGATGGAATTTATTATTTAAACTTCTACTGAATTGTAACCCAGAATAACCTAAAGAGTGACTGGAACCTCATACAATGGGAATGGAGAAAAGAAGAGCTATTTGAGAGTAGAATTGTCATGTATTTGTTAGAAACTGTACATTGAACATAAGATAAATGGAGAAATCCAAGCCAACCACCATATCT
>NW_012149641.1:503306-504467 GCF_000956105.1 Propithecus coquereli
TATGTCTGTATCAAAACATCACATGCACCCTATAAAGATATACAACTATTTTGTACCCATAATAATTAAATTTCTTTTAAACTCTGATTGAGAGCTCTGTATCCGTAGGTTTGTCTTTTCTAAGGTAGTGTTTATTTATTTGTGTATGATTTATTTATGTCTGGGTAACATTGTTACCCTAAAAACTCCAAATATGGTAGCCTTTTTCTGGGTTCACTTAATCTACCTGATGTTAGCAGAGCAGAGATATCTGGCTGGAAGTTTCTTGTTTTGAAGATAGTAAGACATCATGACTTCTTTATACACATCCCCAGATCACCTACTAATCTCTTTCTCTCACTTATTCTAGAATTTTTTATAAACTGGAATAACATAGTGTATGCTTTTATTTTTTTTAATCTGATATCTTTCACTCAGCATAATTATACAGAGATTCATTCATGTTACAGCAATATGAATAGTTTATTCCTTTCTATTGCTGTTTCTATAGTTCATCCTATTTATCCATTATACAGATACGCTATAATTGTTTAGCTCCTCACCTGTTGATGGACATTTGGATTTTTTCTAGTCTGGTTATTACAAATAAACTGCTATAATTATCATGCATAAGTCTCTGTATGTGCATATGCTATCATTTCTCCTGGATAAATATCTAGAAGCAGAATGGCTGGATCATATGGTAGGTATATGTTTTCCGAAGTGGTTGTACCAATTTACATTTTCACTAGCAGTGTATGAGAGTTCCAGCTCCTCCACATCCTTGTCAACATCTTAGATAGTCAGTCTTTTTTTCTTAATTTTGCTATTTCAAAGGATTTTTAGTTATATTTCATTGTGGTTTAATTTGCATTTTCCTAATGAGTAATAATGTTTAGCATCTTTTCTTGTGAATATTTACCATCTGTATATTTCTGTTGGTAAAGTGGCTATTCAAATGTTTTGCTCATTTTAAACATTGAATTATTTATTTTCCTATTAATGAGTTCTGAGAATTTTTCATATATTCTGGACTCAAGTTATTTATCAATTATATGATTTGAAAATGCTTTTTCCAGTACTAGTAGATGGCTTCTATTTCCAATCTTTTGAAAGTATTTTTTGATGAGCAATAGTTGTTCATTTTGATGAATCACAATTTATCAATTTGCCCTTTCATGG
>NW_012149641.1:506028-508878 GCF_000956105.1 Propithecus coquereli
TATAAAATACTTATTTTATTTTTGAAGTTTTATCACAGTGAAACAAGATTTTATGTGACTAAAAGATGTGTTAGATTTAATTTAAAATGATCATTGTACACTATTTCATAATTTACAGAGAATCATGAAACACCATACTCCGTGCATAAGGTAGATTTCACGGTTGCAATTAATCAGAGTACTGTTTGTTTATTCATGTCAAATCCCATTGTACTTTACATTTCTAGCATATTTTTTAAAAAGTGCCATTGACTCCATAGAGAGGGAGAAAAAGAATCTCAACTAACAAATTGAGTGCATGAGATCCATTAATGTTAACCAATACCATGGTATGTGATTAAGTGGGACAATTGTCAAGGACCCAACTCAAAGCTAGATGATCATTTTACATTGTCAGTAAATTCACTGTCAGTCTTACCTCCTGCTAATCCCTGTCTAGCTCAGTCTTAAGCTGTTGATTCATTGCAGTAATGAAACAATTCATATTTTTCAGATATTCCACTAACACACCTAAATATTTAATCTCCCTTGTTTTGGTAGAAACCTGTTTCTTAAACATTTACAATTACTGCGTTCAATGGATTTCTGGGGAAAAAAAGCCTACTTGTCACAATGTATTATTTCTTCATGTTCTCTTTCACTTACATACCAACTATTTTACAATTCTAACTACCTTGTTCAGAAGGAAGACACAAGTGTTAATTATTTCAGTTTTTATTTGTGAAGGTTCTACAATGTTAAGATTATTGAAATCTTTTATCTGCTAAACTCACCAAATCCACTAAATGCCACTGGAGGTTTAAAAAGGGGGAAGGGAAAACATTTTGACCATCAAGTGCCTCCAATGTTTCCATTTCATTTAGTGGGGTCTTATAATGAAGAGAGAAGTCTGAGCAGGAAAGAGAGAGCAGAAATGGAGAAGACATATAAAGGAATATGACAGGCTAATCCCCTCCCAATCTGCAAAAAGAAATTATGTTTAACAACACCATAATGTATGCAATATTATTTTTCTGCATTACAATGACTTAGAGGAGAAGGCAGTGAGAACTATAATGATGTGCATGTGTCTAATTCAGCAAAGTTTACCCTGTTTATCTATGGAACTCACCATTGCACCTGTACCTACTTGTTTGACACACAGGTGTTACAGTCTATATTTAAGACTGTCTGCCAGCTGAAGACCCTTTGTTGTAGAGCGTAAGCCATTGTGATTATAGGCACATAAAATCCAAAGAAAGCTGTTCCCTAATCCTTCCCACTTCCATCTGTTTGGTTGCTACTTCTCAGGTATAATTTAGACAGGCAGATGTGCAATCTGGGAACTCATCCAAATTCACTTTATGTACTTCTTTTTTAAGAAAAGAGAAGCATTCAATATTGTCTTCAGAAAACAATTCTGTCTCTGCTAGTGTTTTCTCCACTTCGGGGTTATATTTTATTTTCTGATCACAATGTAGAAGAAGTGTAGGTCCTGAGGTTTTGACATTGGTCTTCTGTTTCCTCAGCCTCTTTAGTCACATCAGAGGGTATGGCTATGTGGCCGCTCTCATTATTGCTTCCTCCAGAAAAACTTTTTCAGTTGTGATTGTGGGTCTTTGCCTGACAACAAAGGGCCAGAAGAAACCTATGTAAAGTTCTCTATAATATGTCCCTTCAATTATCCCAACTGTAAAGGCAGTCAAATCCTTTGCATAATTGATATAATAGAAAAATCTAGGGCTCTTCTAGTAACCAGACACAACTAGATATCCAGAATAATTGAAAAACAAAATGGACAATCATTAAAATTCTCATTATGGGGGACAGATAAAGGAGAGAGTGGAGAAACATGAACTCTTATTTCTGGCCTGTACTATTCATCAGGATAGGCGAGGTCATGCTATGGTAATTAAATTAACCCTGAGATCCCGAGTACTCAAAAAGACAAATGCTTAGCCCAGAATGATGCATGTGCTCTTACAATGAATTGGTTAGAACTGGTCATATGATATTTAATAAGTTGGAAACAAAAAGTGTAACTTTCATGGAAGGAGAGCAAGCTAAACATGCACAGCTATTAATAGTCTTCACCACATTGGCTACAAGATTGACCATTACTCCAAAAGTTGGTTGATTTCTTTCACTTCTACATTATTTCCCTTTAGACTGAGTTCCTGTGAAGAAAAACAAAAGTCCATGTTGCCCTTATTTCTTTACACATACTTCATTCAAATTTAGATATATTTCTCTTAGTTGCTAGAACATTTTGTGAGCCCAATAGCTATTTTACCTCCACCTAAAAAACATTTAGGTGTTGAGACAAAGTGAGTATATACTAAGTCCCTTCAATTACAAAATATTGAGTTTTATTTTCAAAGGACTTTACCATCACTGACTTAGTGATGCCTGACTTACTAAAATGATGGCGGGGTCGTGTTTGGAGGGGTCAATTTGATGCATGAAAATGTGGTGGCAGATGGTGACATAGTGTGTGGGAGACAGAATGGTGAGGGGGGGAATACACGAATAGAAATAAAAAGATTAACTATAGGTGACAGCTGCTGGTGAGGGAGTTGACAGATTTTTTTTCTGGTGTCCAAGACTTTTACCACACTTATTTCAGAAATAGAAAATGTAAAACCAGTGTTGGCACTTCCGATCTGTTTTGGCATTGCCCAGAGGCCTTGCATTATTGTCACCAGTATAATAAGCCAAGAATTGATCTTTTGAAGTAATTGACAATTCTGTAGAACTACTGTGAACCAAGTGCTCTTGTCCCCTGTGCTTTCATCTCTTTAAATAATTATTTAAAAAAAACTCAATCTGTCAACAAGAAACAATATCAAAAGTTTTAAGTTGCATTTAATT
>NW_012149641.1:508928-509878 GCF_000956105.1 Propithecus coquereli
TCACTGCTTATACTTCCGCTCCTTTCTCCATGGCCTGGAAACTCTCTCAAGGCAATCAGCTTGGGCAATCACAGAGCTCAACTTATTTGTTTTCTATGTCTCAGGGATTAATGTCCTTCATTATCTGAAATTCAATGTCCTGTAAACTCCTACGGATTTGGGCTGTTTTAGATATTATTTTTCTCTTTTTCTATCTTGGCCAAAGGTTTGGAGTACTCTTTTAAAGATCATGGTTATATGTATATTCAAAATGATATCAGTCAATACATACACATGCAAGAGAGAAAGAGAGAGAGAGAGAGTGTGTGTATGTGTGCATGTGTGCGTGTGTGTGTGTGTGTGTGTGTTATGGTAACTGGACATAGCAATTTTCCTAAATTTTCCTAGCAGTAAGGAGTAAGGGGTTTACTGAGTTGGAAAGTCACAGACTAACACAGAGAGTTAGTCATCCCGGTATGTACGTGTATGTGTGTATATACATATGTACATATGTGTGTGAGTGTGTTTGCTTTTGTTCAGGTCTTTCAGCTACATTTAGTGAGTCTCATGAAGATGGATGCTGCACTTATACATGATTGTTGTACACTGAAATTTCTAAGAAACTTGTCAGTATGATTTGTTGTGCCTTTCTTTTATTTAATTCAATCAAAGTTAACAAATAAGTAATGAGTGAGAGTGATAATATTGGTACTTTCATGCCTTCTCTTCACAGCCTTGACATTTAAATGAGCTGTGGTAAATTGCCATAAAAGCTTTTCGACCTGTCTGATTCAGACCAACTCTCTCTAAATGATTGTAAAACAAGCTTTGCAGTGTCAGAAATTTAGTCAAATCAGTTATTTATGACCATGATGATCAAAGGGACCGAGTTTTTATACTAAATTTAATAATTTACTAGAGAATTTAATTTCACTTTCTGTTAGAAAGTATAATATTTCTTTAGAAAGTAC
>NW_012149641.1:521893-524736 GCF_000956105.1 Propithecus coquereli
CTCTACTTTTAGTTCCTTGAGGTATCTCCATACTACTTTTTGCAGAGGTTGAACTAGTTTGCAGTCCCACCAAAAGTGTATAAGTGTTCTTTTCTCTCCACATCCTCACCAGCATCTTCTACTTTGGGACTTTTGATAAAAGCCATTCTCAGTGAAGTTAGGTAATATCTTATTGTGGTTTTGATTTGCCTTTCTATGATGATTAGAGAAGTTGAGCATTTTTTTTTCATATGTTTATTGGCCATTAATCTATCTTCCTTTGAAAAGCTTCTGTTCATGTGTTTTGGCCACTTTTTAATGGGTTGTTTGATTTTTTTTCTTGTTGATTTTCCTAAGTTCTGTATAGATTGTAGTTATTAACCCTTTATCAGATGTATAGCATGCAAACATTTTGTCCCTTTCTGTACATTGTCTATTTGCTTCACTGATTGTTTCCTTGGCTGTGCAGAAGCTTTGTAATTTGATCAGGTACCATTTATTTATTTTTGTCGTTGCTGTGATTGCTTTAGGGGTCTTCTTCATAAATTCTTTGCCTAGGCCTATATCAATAAGAGTTTTTCCAACCCCTTCTAGAATTCTTAGAGTTTCATGGCATAAATTTAAGTCTGTTATCGATCGTGAATTAATTTTTGTGAGGGGTGAGAAGTGAGGATCCTGTTTCAGTCTTCTACATGTGGCTATCCAGTTTTCCCAGCACCATTTATTGAATAGGTATTATTTCCCTGTTGCATGTGTTTGTCTCCTTCTTTAAACATCAGATAGCATGAGGAGGAAAAATGGTGGAGTAAAGGTAACCTCTTGGCTCCCTGCTCCCAGAGAAAGAGGTAAAGAACTCAGTCTGCTACGCGTGAGTGGATGCCCCCACCTCAAGAACAGCGTGGTGAAACTGCAGAGAGACAGTGTGGGAAACACAACACAGGAAAAAAAAAGGATGAATGGGAGGTAGGATGGCAAAATCTGCAGAGTGGGCGATAAACAATAGAGTATGGGACGGCTGTGCCCACCCAGCCAGTGAGTGCAACATGATCCGACCCACAGGAGAACATCCTGCTTCCCCACTGACTCCCACATCCACTCAGACAGGGACCTACCTGAATTCAGTGCAAATTCCTGGCAGGAGATGTTGGGCTCTGTGGAGAGGACAATAGCAGGAAGCATCTTGAACTCCTTGGAGCTCTGTGCTAGGACTGCATTGGGCAGGAGAGGAACTGTTCTGAGCTACTGCTGGAGGGAGTTAGGAGACAGACACCTCACCTCTGGCGTCAGCGGGACCAGAACAATGGAGATGAACACTGAAAAGGGGTCTCTACCCTGGAAACCACTGTGGGTGATTAGGCCGACTCAGGGCAGGTCAGAAAGAGCAAGACCTCCTGCTGGACAGGCATGAGATTGCAGGAGGGTGACACAAAAGAGACAACAGGACATTCTGATGACTCAGCTCCCCAATCCGGCATCCACCAACTCCTGAACAGTCGCCCCCAGTGCTAGCACTCTGTGGGTGGGCGGCTTCCATTTTGGGGGTCCAGAACCCAAACGCTGTGGTGCACTATGGTTTCAGGCAGCACCCTTCCTCCATCTCGGGGACTCTCACAACAAGCTCTGTCCTTCCCCGACCTATTGTCAACCAGCAGGGCCCGTTTTGATGGGTGAATTTTGAGTACTTCTCCAGTCTTGGGAGGCTAACAGCTGTGGGATTCACAGGTGCTGGGATGCTGGGGTGCTGGGGCACTGGGCAGAATCGGGCATCACCCCTCCCCCTAACACTGCGATTTTCACTCTGAAAGTGGTAGGCTCCACCTCTTGAGGTAGGGAAAGGCAGAAAAGCCACTTTCCCTGTGCAACTGGGGTGAATCTGCAGAGCGTTGGCAGAATCTGCAGGGTGTTGGCACAGATCAATAGTTGACAGTCCAGTGATTCTGCCTGTCAGACCGGTTTAGGTCATCCAGTAGGATCATTCCTCTGGGGCCTGATCTCCACATTTGGGTGGGCCGCTGCCAACAGTGGGGTTCGAGGTCAAGGAAGAAAAATCTTGGCCAGAGGCCACAGCAGGTGAACCAAGTAACCCCTCCAATCAGGAGCAGGCTTCCAAGTGTGGTGGAAGCACCCTGAACAACATATCAGCAGCTCCCCCTAGCAACAGATCAAGCAACCATAGAAGCATGCACATCCAGGCTGGTAGGCAGCAGCTGCAATCTGGTTTGCTCCTACCACCACTTTAAGGGTCCAAGATACTTTGGGAGTGGCAAGATACTTCCTAAAGATTGGGGCACTAGTATGCCTCACACGGGACCAGAAACCAACACAGAGGCATCAGATTACGTTGATAACTGGCTCCTGCACATAATCTATAACCAATAACAGAGAGGATAACCCCACAGCTCAACACAGTGCCCTCCATCTCAAACTATTAGAGGGCAGTGAAGTTATACACATAGGTGTGATTCACCACATGAGAGGTTAAGCTAGGGGATCAAACTCACTGATCTCCACTGGCAAGAGGTGAAGACAGCAGATAAGAGGTGACCCAACTTGCCAAAGTACCTCTAAGACAATGTAAGAACAGCGCCACTACTCCCAACATTGTTAAGGAATTTCCCAGGGGGCTTGAAGTTAAGGGCACAAACCAGTTCTAGCACTCCCAGTTCTCAATGAATTACCCTGATGAGAAAAAATCAGAGAAAGAACACAGGGAATATGAAAGAGCAGAGAGAAAAGTCACCCCCAAAAGAAATCGTGAGACCTTCAATATCAGATACTAATCCAATGAAATTATTAAATTGATGGAGGAAGAATTCCAAATATGGATTGTAAGGAAAATCAATGGAATTGAAGAGAAAATAGAA
>NW_012149641.1:524786-534832 GCF_000956105.1 Propithecus coquereli
AGTAATGTGTTGTTTAATTTCCACATATTTTTGAATTTTTCAAAATTTCCCCTGTGATTGATTTCTAGTTTCATGCCATTGTGATAAGAAAAGATACTTGATATGATTGTAATCTTAAATTTGTTAAGGCCTGGTTTTTGGGCTAACATAATATGCTTTAACCTAAAGAATACTCCATGTGTGCTTGAGAAAAGTTTATATTTTGCTGCTGCTGGATGGAATGCTCTATGTATGTCTATTAGGTCAATTTGATACAAAGTGTAGGTCAAGTCCAATATTCCCTTATTAATTTTCTGTCTGGATCAGATTTTTTTTGCTGGAAGTGGAGTAGTGAAGTCTCTAGCTATTACTGTATTACTATCTACTTATTCACTCAGAAGTATTGATATTTACTTTCTATATTTTGTTGCTTTGATGTACTATAATTCTTTTATCCTCATGATGAGTTAATTCATTCTTCATTATATAATGGCCCTCTTTATCTCTTTTCTGGTTTGACTTTAAGTCTATTTTGTCTGAGATAAGTATAGCTAACCCTGTTCTCATTTTGGTTTCCATTTGTATGGAATATTATTTTTTTTAAATGTCAGAATATTATGAGGGTGCAAACGTTTTGGTTACATGAGTTACTTTAGTACAGTTTGGGTCAAAGTTATAAGTGTGTCTATCACCCAGCTAGTGTGCATTGTACCCATTAGGTATGATTTCACCCATGTCCTCTTCACCCTTCCCACCTGATTGATCTCCACTGAATTTTACTACCTTTTGTATGTGAGTGTTGATCATTTAGTTTCTATATAATGGTGAGTACATGTAGTACTTGTTTTTCCATTCTTGTGATACTTTACTTTGGAGGATGGTCTCCAATTCCATCCAGTTTTTAGAAAAGTTATTAGTTCACCATTTTTCTTATGGTTGAGTATTACTCCATGGTAAACATATACTACATTTTATTAATCCACTCATGTATTCATGGGCACTTGGGTTGTTTTCACATCTTTGAAATTGTAAATTGTGCTACTATAATCATTCCTGTTAAAATGCAAGTGCATTTTTTTATAAAATATCTTTTTTTCTTTGAGTAAATACTCAGTGGTGGGATTGCTGGATCAAATGGTAACTCTACTTTTAGTTCCTTGAGGTATCTCCATACTACTTTTTGCAGAGGTTGAACTAGTTTGCAGTCCCACCAAAAGTGTATAAGTGTTCTTTTCTCTCCACATCCTCACCAGCATCTTCTACTTTGGGACTTTTGATAAAAGCCATTCTCAGTGAAGTTAGGTAATATCTCATTGTGGTTTTGATTTGCCTTTCTATGATGATTAGAGAAGTTGAGCATTTTTTTTTTTCATATGTTTATTGGCCATTAATCTATCTTCCTTTGAAAAGCTTCTGTTCATGTGTTTTGGCCACTTTTTAATGGGTTGTTTGATTTTTTTTTCTTGTTGATTTTCCTAAGTTCTGTATAGATTGTAGTTATTAACCCTTTATCAGATGTATAGCATGCAAACATTTTGTCCCTTTCTGTACATTGTCTATTTGCTTCACTGATTGTTTCCTTGGCTGTGCAGAAGCTTTGTAATTTGATCAGGTACCATTTATTTATTTTTGTCGTTGCTGTGATTGCTTTAGGGGTCTTCTTCATAAATTCTTTGCCTAGGCCTATATCAATAAGAGTTTTTCCAACCCCTTCTAGAATTCTTAGAGTTTCATGGCATAGATTTAAGTCTGTTATCGATCGTGAATTAATTTTTGTGAGGGGTGAGAAGTGAGGATCCTGTTTCAGTCTTCTACATGTGGCTATCCAGTTTTCCCAGCACCATTTATTGAATAGGTATTATTTCCCTGTTGCATGTGTTTGTCTCCTTCTTTAAACATCAGATAGCATGAGGAGGAAAAATGGTGGAGTAAAGGTAACCTCTTGGCTCCCTGCTCCCAGAGAAAGAGGTAAAGAACTCAGTCTGCTACGCGTGAGTGGATGCCCCCACCTCAAGAACAGCGTGGTGAAACTGCAGAGAGACAGTGTGGGAAACACAACACAGGAAAAAAAAAGGATGAATGGGAGGTAGGATGGCAAAATCTGCAGAGTGGGCGATAAACAATAGAGTATGGGACGGCTGTGCCCACCCAGCCAGTGAGTGCAACATGATCCGACCCACAGGAGAACATCCTGCTTCCCCACTGACTCCCACATCCACTCAGACAGGGACCTACCTGAATTCAGTGCAAATTCCTGGCAGGAGATGTTGGGCTCTGTGGAGAGGACAATAGCAGGAAGCATCTTGAACTCCTTGGAGCTCTGTGCTAGGACTGCATTGGGCAGGAGAGGAACTGTTCTGAGCTACTGCTGGAGGGAGTTAGGAGACAGACACCTCACCTCTGGCGTCAGCGGGACCAGAACAATGGAGATGAACACTGAAAAGGGGTCTCTACCCTGGAAACCACTGCGGGTGATTAGGCCGACTCAGGGCAGGTCAGAAAGAGCAAGACCTCCTGCTGGACAGGCATGAGATTGCAGGAGGGTGACACAAAAGAGACAACAGGACATTCTGATGACTCAGCTCCCCAATCCGGCATCCACCAACTCCTGAACAGTCGCCCCCAGTGCTAGCACTCTGTGTGTGGGCGGCTTCCATTTTGGGGGTCCAGAACCCAAACGCTGTGGTGCACTATGGTTTCAGGCAGCACCCTTCCTCCATCTTGGGGACTCTCACAACAAGCTCTGTCCTTCCCCGACCTATTGTCAACCAGCAGGGCCCGTTTTGATGGGTGAATTTTGAGTACTTCTCCAGTCTTGGGAGGCTAACAGCTGTGGGATTCACAGGTGCTGGGATGCTGGGGTGCTGGGGCACTGGGCAGAATCGGGCATCACCCCTCCCCCTAACACTGCGATTTTCACTCTGAAAGTGGTAGGCTCCACCTCTGGAGGTAGGGAAAGGCAGAAAAGCCACTTTCCCTGTGCAACTGGGGTGAATCTGCAGAGCGTTGGCAGAATCTGCAGGGTGTTGGCACAGATCAATAGTTGACAGTCCAGTGATTCTGCCTGTCAGACCGGTTTAGGTCATCCAGTAGGATCATTCCTCTGGGGCCTGATCTCCACATTTGGGTGGGCCGCTGCCAACAGTGGGGTTCGAGGTCAAGGAAGAAAAATCTTGGCCAGAGGCCACAGCAGGTGAACCAAGTAACCCCTCCAATCAGGAGCAGGCTTCCAAGTGTGGTGGAAGCACCCTGAACAACATATCAGCAGCTCCCCCTAGCAACAGATCAAGCAACCATAGAAGCATGCACATCCAGGCTGGTAGGCAGCAGCTGCAATCTGGTTTGCTCCTACCACCACTTTAAGGGTCCAAGATACTTTGGGAGTGGCAAGATACTTCCTAAAGATTGGGGCACTAGTATGCCTCACACGGGACCAGAAACCAACACAGAGGCATCAGATTACGTTGATAACTGGCTCCTGCACATAATCTATAACCAATAACAGAGAGGATAACCCCACAGCTCAACACAGTGCCCTCCATCTCAAACTATTAGAGGGCAGTGAAGTTATACACATAGGTGTGATTCACCACATGAGAGGTTAAGCTGGGGGATCAAACTCACTGATCTCCACTGGCAAGAGGTGAAGACAGCAGATAAGAGGTGACCCAACTTGCCAAAGTACCTCTAAGACAATGTAAGAACAGCGCCACTACTCCCAACATTGTTAAGGAATTTCCCAGGGGGCTTGAAGTTAAGGGCACAAACCAGTTCTAGCACTCCCAGTTCTCAATGAATTACCCTGATAAGAAAAAATAGAGAAAGAACACAGGGAATATGAAAGAGCAGAGAGAAAAGTCACCCCCAAAAGAAATCGTGAGACCTTCAATATCAGATACTAATCCAATGAAATTATTAAATTGATGGAGGAAGAATTCCAAATATGGATTGTAAGGAAAATCAATGGAATTGAAGAGAAAATAGAATTCCAACACAAAGAAACCACAAGAACAATACAGGAAATGAATGAAAAATTCTCTAAAGAAATGGAAATATTACAAAAAAAAAAAAAAAAAAACAAAAAACAAACAGAAATCCTAGAAATGAAGGAGGCATTCAAGGAATTTCAAAACACAATGGAAAGCCTTAAAAATAGAATGGATCACGCAAAGGAGAGAATCTCAGAACGTGAGAATTATACCTATGTTCTAAACAAATCAGATGAAGAAAAAGAATACAGAAGCAAGAGACAAGAGTAGAACATCCAAGAAATATGAGATTATGTAAAGAAAGCAAATATAAGAATTATAGGCATCCCAGAGGGAGAAGTAAATATACAAGGGCTGGAAAATCTATTTCTTGAAATACTGTAGGAAAATATGACTGGCTTGGCCAGAAACCTAAATATCCAGATACAAGAAGCACACAGAACTCCTGGGAGACTCAACACGAAGAGGCAAACACCATGTCACATAATTATCAAACTGGCCAAAGTAAACATGAAAGATGAAATTCTTCACACAGTAAGATGAAAGCAACAGATGACCTACAAAGGAAAACTTATCAGACTAACTGCAGACTTCTCAAATGAAACCCTACAAGCCAGAAGGGACTGGGCACCCATACTTAATCTTCTTAAACAGAATAATGGCCAACCTAAAATTCTTTACCTGGCCAAACTGAGATTTATCTATGAGGGAGAAATACATACTGTCCAGGACAAGCAATCACTGATGGAATTTGCGAAGACCAGACCTTGTCTGCAGGAAGTACTCAGACCTGCATTACACACTGAACAGTGCAATAGACACCCACCAAATCAAAAACACGCAAGAGTTAAAGCCCAGAATCCAGATTCCACAATGGCTTGAGAGGTAAAACAAAACAATAAGAAATTACCCAACAACATGAACAGAAATCTACCCCAAATATCAATCCTCTCAATAAATGTGAATGGCTTGAATTGTCCTTTGAAGAGACATAAACGGGCTGAGTGGATAAAACATTATAAGCCAAGTATCTGCTGTCTCCAGGAAATGTATCTAACTCACAAAAACATTTTCAGACTCAAGGTCAAGGGTTGGAAAACAAACTTTCAGGCAAATGAAAACCAAAAGAGAGTGGAGGTAGCGACTCTGATTTCAGACAGCATAAATTTTAAAATAGAAAAAGTAAAGAAAGACAAAGATGGTCACTATATAATGGTGAAAGGAAAAATCCAACAAGAAGACTTAACAGTTCTTAGTATCTATGCACCCAACACAGGAACACCCAGATATATAAAGCAAACCCAGTATGATCTAAATAGCATGATAAACAATAATGCTGTAATAGTGGGGGATTTCAACAGCCCACTGTCTGAAATGGACAGATCTTCCAAAAAAAAAAAAATAAGAAAAGAAATAATGGATTTAAATAGAGCTGTAGAACAAATGGGTCTAACAGACATCTTCAGAACATTCCACCCAAATAAAGCCAAATATACATTCTTCTCATCAGCTCATGGAACTTTCTCCAAAATCAACCACATCCTAGGCCACAAATCAGACCTCAACAAATTTAAAAAAAATAGAAATTGTACCATGCACCTTCTCAGATCATAGTGGTATAAAACTAGAGATCAATTCCAACAGAAATGCTCACTGCTTCACAAAGTCATGGAAATTAAACCATCTATTACTAAATCAATGCTGGGTGAAGGAAGAGATTCAGATGGAGATCAAAAAATTCTTTGAATTAAATGATAACAGGGATGCAAGCTATCAAAACCTGTGGGATACAGCAAAAGCATCCCTGAGAGGAAAACTAATAGCATTAAATGCTCACATCCAACAGATACAAAGCTCACAAATCAACAAACTAGTAAACCATCTTAAGGTACTGGAAAAGGAAGAGCAAATTAATTCTAAACCTAGCAGGAGAAAGTAAATAACTAAGATTAGAGCAGAACTAAATGAAATTGAGAACAAAAGAACTATACAGAAGATCAATAAAACCAAAATCTGGTTTTTCAAAAATATAAACAAAATTAATAGCCCTCTTGCTAGATTGACAAAAACTAGAAAGGAAAGGACTTTAATAAATTCAATCAGAAATGAAAAAGGAGAGGTCACTACAGACATCTTGGAAATACAAACATTACCTTTGAATATTATAAAAATCTCTATACCCAAAAGCTACAAAATGTGGAGGAAATGGACAAATTCTTGGAAACACACAACCTCCCTAAGCTCAATCAGGAGGAAATAGAACTCCTGAACAGAACAATATCAACCACAGAAATTGGAGCAGCAGTAAAACAATCTTCAAAAAAAATAAATAAGTAAAGTCCTGGACCAGATGGATTCACCCACGAAATTTACCAACATACAAAGAACTCATATTTTCTTTCTCCTCCTGATAGTCCCATAATACAAAAGATAGCTCTCTAGATGGTGTCCCATAAATCTCACAGGCTTTCTTCATGTCTCTTCATTCTTTTTTCCTTTTTCTTTTCTTCCTGGTTATTATCATATAATTTTTATTTTAGTTCACAAATTCTTTCTTCTGCTTGACTAATTCTGCTGTCGACCCCTTCTATTGTATTTTTTATATTATTCACTGTATTCTTTAGTTCCAGAGTTTTGTTCTTTTTTATGATCTCTTTCTGTTAAATTTATATTTTTGTTTGTGTGTTTTTTTCTTGATGTCATTGATTTATTTGTCTGTGTTCTCTGGTAGTTCACTGAGCTCCCTCAAAACAATTATTTGAATTCATTGCCAGGTGATCCATAGATCTTCATTTCTTTTGGGTTGGTTATTGAAAACTTATTGTGTTTCTTTTGTGGTATATTTCTTTATTTCATTTTTCATTTTTATTGTTACCTTGTATTGATGTCTGCACACTTGATAAAGCAGTCACCTCTTCCAGACTTTGCATGCTAGTTTCAGTGAGATAAAATGTTTACCTATATGTGAATGTGAGAGCATTGGCTGGATGTGTTTCAGTGATTCTAGCTCCAGTGTGAGCTCTGTCAGTTGAGGTCAGCGTCAGTGAAGATTGCAGTTTCTAAGGCTGTATGTGCCTACAGTTGTAGGGTGGGCCATTTGGTTCTTTGGTGATGAATGTGACCAGAATCTTCCTTATCTCTTTTTGTTTCACTGAGAAAGTCATGGCTAAGGTGATCCTTCTTGACACTGAGTCTGATTTGTAGAAATGTTCTCAGTGGTGGCAGTACCATTATTTGATGTGCAGCATCCATATATGCTTTTGGACCTAGGGTCTAGAGTGCAGACACACATGGATATCCAGGGCCTTTGGGTCCATGGTAGCCATGGCACCAGTGTCCAGGGCATAGGCATTCCCTGCTGTCACATTTAGTGACAATGTACCAGACATAGGTTCTTGTGGAGCAGATAGGGAACTGGGTTATAGATCATGGAATCATGCAAATCTATAACAGCATGGGATCCAGCTTTGGGTGCTGCCACTGGGGTGGTAGCTCTGGTATCCCAGGTGCAGGTGCTCATGGATATATTGCAGAGCAAGTTTCTGGACCATGTACATGTGCAGAGCTACCACTGCTCTGGGGACCAGGTTGCTAATGTGCTTGCTGCAGCAGAGGCTCTTCTGTTTGGGGTGCAAGTGTTCATAGAGGGGCCATGGAGGAAGGCATTGTACAAGGACACACAGGTAGCAATATTGGCTCCAAAGTCTGGGGCATGGGCTAGTTTGCTGTGGCAGTGACTGTAGTGTCTGATGCATGGGCACTTATGGAACAGTGGAGCTTGTGTCTGGAGTGTGGATGAGTGCAAAGAGACAATGGCTCCAGGGCCAATGGTACAGATGAGCCCACTGCAGCAGTGGCAGTGGTGTCTGAGGTGTGGGCGCGTACATGTTGCCGCTGTAGAGTTGGGATCTGGAATGTGGACATGCCCAAATATACGGTGTCTCCAGGGATCAGGAAGTAGGCTAGCTTGGCTGTAGCAATGGCTTAGTTGTCCAAGGTGCAGGCACTCTCAGAGATGGCAGAAGAGATAGGATCTGTAGCACAGGTATGCATGAAGTGATTGAGGTTCCATGGTCTGGGGTGAGGTTAGCCAGTATTATTGGGGGCTCCAGTATTTGATGTGAGGGTGTGCACAGTGTGCACAGTGCTGCTGCAGAGCTGGGGTTTTGAACACAGGGATTCAAGGAGTGGCCACAGAGCTGGAGTCTGTATTGTGAGCATACATTGAGTAGTTGTAGCTGCAGGGTCTAGGGAATGTGTGGTGTTGGGAAGAGTGGTGACTCCAGTTCCAGCATGGCACAACAGTGGCTTTTTCTTGGGTGTGGGGAGGTAGCACAGTAGGAATCCCTCTGTGGGTAAGGGTGAGGGTCTGCAGCAGCAATTGCTCTTAGTTACCTCAGTGGTGAAAGCTGTCAGTGTCTTCTGCAAAACAGGCTATTAGGGACCACTGTGTGGCTAATACTGATAATCCATTCTCTTTTATGTACATAGCAGTCTCCAGATGTCTCAGGTATGCTGATCTCCCCAGAAATGCTTTCTGTGTGGTTATTGTCCATTTTTTACTCTACCGTGTTGCTGCAGGTTCTCAATTAGACCCTTGAGCCCTCCCAAGGCTATTTTCATTCATGGATAGCTGTCTAATTGCGGTGTGTGTGTATGTGTGTGTGTGTGTGTGTGTGTAGAGGATAAAAGTTGATATCTCTTACTCCACCATCTTGCTGATCTCACTCTCTAGAAATATTTTAATAATTGTTAAAGAGTAAAGTATTTGTGTGTATGAACACATAGAGATTGACATGTATTTTATATATGTGTAGTTCTTTTCATTGTATCTGCTTTCTCTCAATCAGTGGTTTTGCTTTATATATACACACATATACAAAGACAACACCTACACATTACACTTATACCTTAGTTAATACAAGCCCTTTATAAACCATACCTCAGTAATTATAATAGACATAAAAACATTAAGATTTCTGGATTGGCTAACTCTAAGAATGTGACTGTGGAATGGAATTATGAAATCAATGGGTAAGTATCAGAATTTTGAAATGATTGAGTAGAAGCGGGGAAAAGATTCTCATATATGTGTATACATGTGAGTGCATCATAGGTAGAACTGGATTCAAATTTGTATGCTACCAAATAGTAGCTATGTCAACACAAGTTAATTATTGGTAAAATAAAGAAAATAAAAATTAGCATACAAGATTAGGTGCTTAAATTATAAAATATATGTAAAATGCCTATTTAAATAGCTGATATCTAGTAGATATTCAATATATTCATTTTCTTTCTACCCAAACTCAGTTCAAGCTCCATCTTTGCTTAAAATCTTTACCTGCTCACCATATTCGTCAGTGATTACTGTATCTCAATGATGAATTTCCTTAATGCTCATGCATTCTGCAACACTTTTTAAGAAGATGCTACCTAGTATTTCCAATTTATATTTTGATAAGCATAATGTATTCCTCAAATGAGATTATGAGAAATTTAAGAAATTGTTGAAAGCGGACTCTGGATCATTATACCTTTCAATACACCAACCATTCATCCGTGAATTTAACATGCAGGAACTACCTAATAAGTTTTTTTGCAATACTGACTAAAGAAAGAGAACATAAAATTACACAATTTTAAAATTTAGATAATCACAGAAATCATCTAGATTAGAGGTTTGCAGTTTTTGTAAAGGGTCAAATATTTTAAGCTTGGCAATTCAGATGGTCCTGCCACAACTATTCAACTCAATCTTTGTAGCATGAAAGCAGCCATGGACAATACGTGAAGAAATGAACAAGGCTGTGTTACATTAAAATGTTATTTACAAAATAGGCAATGGGCCATGGTTTGACAACCTCTAGTTTAATAGATTCAGTTGATCCATAGAGAAATAGCCTCAGAAAATTATTTTTCCCAAGGTGAAAGCAGTAAAAAATGTCAGAGTGAGGGCTTGAATATCTTTAGCAGCTGTCTATCTCTCTTTCCAGAAACCCAAAAGCCAAAGGAACCAGTAGATTAAATGTACAATAATATTTAATATATAAATAACATAGAATTCAACTTAATATA